>NC_135694.1:2442928-2742928 GCF_964276395.1 Gasterosteus aculeatus | reverse complement strand
ACATGACACACACGCGCCACCCCCGACTTCCCCAAACTACATCCCACTCTTTAGGATTTATAATCGCGTTTTTTTGTTTGTTTTTTTAAGAAGCGGGGACCGTGCGCGCGGACCTCTTCCGCTCGCGGGGGGGTTTTATCTCCGATTTTTTTTTGGTGTTTTCTTTGGTTGGAGCGCGCTCTGCGGTGTTTATCAGTGCATTGTTTGTTGACGATTATTTATTTCATTAACGCGCCTCTAATTGAGATGGCCGCGAGAGAGAAGAGCGGCTGCAAATGGACGCGCGTTATTACGGATGCGCGTTATTAAGGATGCGCGTTATAACGGATGCGCGTTATTATGGATGCGCGTTATTGACGCGCGTCGCACGGGCGAGGAGGGACATTCCCCAAGAGACGACGCGCGGACGTGTCATCTGGCTTTGACCGAAGACGCGTCCCGTCGCCTCCTTCCACCTCCACCCGGAACACGTTTAGTGATCCACCCGAAGCGTCCCCCCCCCCCCCGTCGCGTGAGCGCGTGTGCACGGCGGACGTATAGGCGGGCGTTATAAAACAGGGCTCTTATTGAACTCTTCTTCTTTCATTTGGACGCGCTCTCTGAATGAAATAAACGGCGTTTCTTGTCTTGACGCACGTCCCGTGACCTGGAAGTCGAAGGTGTGCGAAAGAAATAATCAGGGCATCTGATTCTTTTATTCTTTGGTGCCTTAATCACCGTAAGGAACCCAAATCCGGGCCTGCGTCCGGTCCTCACGGGGCGCCGCAGGGGCCAGGAGCTCGGTGGTATTTTAAAAAAAAATACCCCTCAAACCGGAGGAGAGTCGCCTCTTGGGTGGAAAAGTGCCGCTCCGTGGGAACATCTACTTTTAGATCTGAGGTGATGATGAGATTTCCCCCCTCACCAGGAACCCACCCTACTAAAGAGCCCCCCCTGTTAGCTAGAGTCTAATGGCTCTGCCTCATTCAGACTTCTCTTTGCTTGTTGTGTGCTCAAGTGTCCTCCTCCTCCTCCTCCTCCTCCTCCTCCTCACCTTTGTACATACTGTACTGTGCTTGAGGGGGCACATCCACCCCATCCAGGTGGCTCTCAGGGAAAGGATTGTGTGCGAGGGAGAAAGAGACGGAGAGAGCGCGAGGAAGAGGAGCGTAGCACCAATCAAGGCTTCTGATTGATATAATTGGGTCATTAGTGCTCTGCGGGAGAGGCACCTGCTTGCCCTCAGTTAGCGACAAGCTACTGCGTTGTGACATTTTGAGACTGTGGGGAGTTCTGCCGCTCGCTCGGGATTGGTGTATATTTGGAGCGCAGGGGGGGGGGGGTCTTACCTAAATGGGATCGCCGCCTGTGCCACTTGCGTGGAGTTGGCGGAACAAGTTAGGAACTTCTTTTTGTTGGGGCTACCGGCGCGACCGGACAGGTGGGTGGGCTCGCCGATCGGGTGGGGCCCCCGCGTGGTACTGGACTCAAATCGAGGCGTCTCCAAGCTCTCGCTCTCTCCCAACGCTGTCGATCAGCCGTCGCAGGCGCCGGATCTCCATCCGGAGTGTCCGCGAAGCGGAGAAGGGAGAGCGCCACCGTTGGAGTGAGGTCACGGGGTCGAGTCAGCTGGGGGTGGAGGGGGAGGGGGCGTGCGTCTACACCTGCGTCTCAGGTCCACATTTGGATTTCTGACAACACAACCCGAAGGCGTTTGTTCCACCTGTGGAATGCCTTCTTGCCCCCCCCTCTCTCTGGTCTCAGCCCCTGCAGGTGATCTCCAGAGTGCTCAGATAAGCCGTTTACCGGGTGCTCCGAGCCATTCCTCTTATGAGGCTTCAATCCTGTAACCCCCCCCCCCCCCCCCCCCCGCGGGGTCAGGCAGGAGGAAACGGAGAGGAAGTGGTAGGATTGTAGAGCAGGAGCCAAAAGACGAAAGTCCAGGGCTGAATGTTTCCAATCAACAAGATCAATGTATCGCCTTTTGATGCCTTTTGAAGGGACCCTCTCCCCCCCCCCCCCCCCCCTCAAAAACCCCCCGGTTTGGTCTTCAAAGCAGAGCCGAGCCCTTTGAAAGCTACGCTTGTGCCATCCTCCGACCCCCAAATGAGGTTAGCAAAAAAAGTTTCAACCCGCCATTCACATCTTAAAAAGAGAGACTTTCCTCCTGAAGATGGGAGAGAGGGAGGGACGGGGGGGGGGGGGGGGGAGGAGGGGAGGAGGGGGGGCGGCTGCCAGACAAAGTTGCAGGGAAGCTGGGAGTGAAGCGAAGGGGTTCAGGGAAAGGTGAAGCTAAGGAAATGAGCACCGTCTGTGAGGAAACCCGGGCGCGTGACCATGTGGCAAAAAAACCCACAGGACGCCATAGCGGCACACGGAGAGCCCCCGCTCACCCCCCCTTGTGCCCCCCCCCCCCCCCCCCCTACACCGCCCTCAGCTGCCCTCAGCCGCTCATCCTCTCCTTCATATTATTCTACTTTTATTTTTAGTTGTCAGTCTCTCAAAACACCCACTTATCCCCGAAGGACACCTCACCTCGCACACGCTCCATCACACGAGTCCAAGTGATACGGCAGCAGGAAGAAAGGTACCACTGGAGGGGACTCCAAGCGCACACACACACACACACACACACACACACACACACGCACACACACACCGGCACCTACGCGGCCTCCAGATACGGCGTTTGCTTGGCGCCCTCGAGGCCGGGCCGGAGACCTCTGGAGGAGCCTATTTTTAGGGCCAGAGAGGAGGAGAAAACACACACAGGCCCGGATAAGAAGACAAAAGCATCCCTTCCACTCTTTATTGCCCCCCCCCCCCCCCCTTAAGATGCTGCAAAATAAATAAGTTGAGATGATTAACAAGCTTAGAAAGAATAAAAACGCATATTTATGATGCAGAAATTCATTTTTTTTCAGATTTTTCTTTTTTCCGCTGGTGATCCGCCGCCGTCTTCCATCCATTATGACGACCGTTAACGTTAAAGAAGCTCAGCGCGGCGACTTCATTATGCAAACTGTGACGAGTGGCTGCGAGTTGCACTCGCCCGTGAAGGCAAACAGGCCGGCGAGGGGCAGGCGACCTCTTAGAAAACACAGCGTCACGTGGTCAGATGTCACATGTGCGGGACTTCCTGCCCGCACACGCACACGCATGTACAAACGCACGCGCGGCCCTGAAGCAAAAATCGGTGAAAGGCGTTCACACCCTTTTTCCGCGTGTGCAATTGCGGTGTGTGGCGTCCCGGCGTGTACCAGCACGCACCGAGCTGCCTTCACGATAAAAGGCGTACCGCTGGATATGTACACAATGACATCAACCCCCCCTCCTAAAAAAAACAAACATGTTTGAACACTTTGTGCTTCTCCCTCTGCAACTATTCGTCAGGGATGTGATGTATGACTCAGCAACCCCCCCCCCCCGACAACCCCACCTTAATCTCCACCTCGCGGTCACAGGCGCAGGAGTAGTTATCGGCGTTTAAACGACGCGTGATTCTCCTCGGACGGGCGGGCGGAGAAAATGAAAAGAGACAGTTGGCACAGTGACCCCCCCCCCACACACCCCCACACCCCCCCCCCACCGTCTTTAAAACTAATTTCCACTCAAGGTGATTCAGTTCTTAACATCCGTTTATCTCCGTGGCCACAAAGTTACTCTGCAATTACCGTAATGACACCACGATGGGAATGTTTAACACAACAAGGATGTGCTCTTAAGCTTTCGTTACCGTGTGAAATGCAAAAACCCCGGCGCTTTTAATCCAGTTTATCCCCTTTTCCTCTCTATCGGATTGTAACGCATCACGCGGGGGCTGACTTTGTGCCGTCGGTGGATCACATTTCCGTGATTGTTTGTCTTCCAACTGGGAGAAATGCTTCCCGAACATGATCCAGAAACCAGCGCGCAACATTGGAATACAATCCGTGATTTCAACGTCATTAAATGGGGCTCTGACCCCCCCCCCAGGTTTCTTGTTCCCTCCCCCCCTCACACGTCGCTCCTATTTGTGTGCATCTTCTGGGGCACGATCGCACGCACAGGCGCCCGGAGACGCAGATCGGGAGCGATTTGCATCGGTGGGTAAAGTGGACAGATGCGTCTCCGACCACGTCCGGGGGGGCTCGTCCCCTGCTAGAGGACGCCGCTTCTTCTCCCCGCTTCATTACCACCTGGCTCTCGTTGTGCTGCACCTGATTCCAATCCTATTTGTCCCCCCCCACCCCCCACACGCCACGCCACGCCACGCATCCACCGCCGCACCTTATCTCCGTCTCCCCATCTATCCAGATCCTCCTCATTGGCGTGACGGGGCCCGGTGGAAGGCGACAGCCCCCGTCGCGCTGGAGCAATGCATTGTGATGCACATATTCATATGATAATGCCGTGAGACGTGGCACCGCCGCAGACACGCCCGCAGCCTCGTCTCCGTATCTCGCCCCCCCCCCCCCCTCCGTCAGTCCGTCTGGATGTACACTTGTGTGTTGACTCTTCTAATGATTTTTTTTTCTCTAATCTGCTCCTCTGTCTTCGTGTTTTGCCCTCAGCCCGCCGATTCCCCCCTCCTCCTCTGTTCCACCATGGCTGTCGCTTCGCCCTGTTTTTACCCCCCCCTCCTTTTCCCCCTCAACACCACGCTGGCAATCGCAATAAAATCGCCTTCGTTCACACGGCTTCTGACGAGGTTGTTGTTGCTTCTTCTTCTCCCTCTCCGGTTTGCGACAGCGCTGCATGTTTCCCCTTCCGTCTCTCCCCCGTTTCTCTCCCTCTGTCTGTCTCCTTTCTCAGTTTTTTGCTCTTCGCCATGTTGGCAGGGCCCAATCTACCAGCTGATATCAGCATTCCCTGGCACGCCGCCAACTGGCAACACCGCAGGAGAGAGAGAGAGAGAGAATGAAAGAAAATGAGTGAATAATGGACGGAGGGAGGGAGCGAGAGAATGAGAGGGGGATGGGAGGAGTGTGAATCGGGGGAGAGGAAGACAGAGGGGAAAGAAAGACGGGGTGAGAAAGAACAATAATGGTGGATTAGGAAAAAGGGGGCTGTGTGTGTGTGTGTGTGTGTGTGTGTGTGTGTGTGATTGATATGGTGTGATATCCCTGTGAGTCATAGCCGAGCTAAAATGTCAACTGGCTACATGAGAATCTCTTTGTCATCCGGGCTCAGTGACACGCACACGCGCACGCTCAGAAATGCAACCGACCACGCGAGCTCGCACATACGTGTGCGAGGACGGCGCACCTGCGAGCACAGATGTTCCATTGTCGTGCCGGTTGATTGATGACCTTTGGTTTTGCTTTGGAAGAGTGACGGGACGAAAAAAAAAAACAGCCGACGCGCAACGCGGGTAACCGCCGGGGCCAAAAGAGCCGCGCCCAGGCCTATGGATTCAACAAACGTCGGCGCGCACGCCAGTGTGCGTGCATACAGCCCCCGAGCTGCACAGGAAGGGCGTGTGGGGAAGTCAAAACACTGCGCGCCCATCCTGTTTGGGACAGTCCATGTCCTGTGCCCTTAACTCTTATATAAACACACACACAGAGAGATAGAGATACACTCGGATGCACACTCACACTCCGGCTAATCATCCCATATGTGCTGGCAGTATGCTGGAGTGCACGGTGAGCAGTTGCAGGAGGCAGAACAGGTGCGCACCTGTTACGCATTCAAGCGCACGCGCACACCTCCGCAAACTGGAGAGTAACCGAGGACCAAACGGAGATCGGAACCTCAAGCGCGTTTAAAACACGCGCAAAACGCTGCTGTAATGAGAAATGAGGGGGTGGGGGGGGTTCTCTCCCTCTGCTATTAAAATTTGTAATGGAATTCATTTCAAAGTGTCTCTGTGGAAAGAACATGTTTTATCCTGTTTGCCAAAAATCAGCTCCCTGCAGTTCATCTCTCAACATTTCAAAAAGCCTTTACACCTACGCCGACACTGATATTGCTAATTTACTAAAATAAAGTATTTAGCGAGATAACATCTTCAGTAATATACTACACTGTATTGGGTTTTTTTAAGCGGCCAGCAATCCGAGTCAAGATCACATTGAAAATAACTCCTGTTTAAGTTTCTCATTCATCTTTTTTTTTTTTTTTACGTCCCCAGAAAATTAAAGGAGAAGGCTGCCACAGAAGTGTGTCCCCCGTCACCCGAGACACTAAAGAATGGCATAACATCGCACACACTTCTGGTAATTCTCCACTGATCTCACACACGCAGACATGCGAGCCAAACTAACACCACATGGCTGCGTCTATTTCTTGGCAAATTCTAACATGTGGTCACGACCGTGTTGCAGTTGAAGATAATTATGCACAACAGGCAAATGTAACCTTTGCATCTGGCATTTTAAAGTTGTAACTCCTCGGCCGTCCCTTCCACTCACTATCTGCCCCCCTCCCTCCCTCCCTCCACACCCCTTCCACCCCCCCCTGTCTTCCTGTGCTTTCTACCTGCAGAGGATGGATTCTCCGCCAGAGTGTGTGTTGTCTCTTTCTTGTGAGCAGGCCCAGTCTCCCCCGACGCTGCCGTCCCTGGACCACAGCCCCCGGGCGTCCTCTCCTCTTACCGAGCTCTCGCTACCCGACAGCCCCGCTGCGCTGCCCGTTCACAGCCCCGCCCCTTCCCCCCAGAGCCCGGACGCCACGCCTTACTTCCCCCTCTCTCTCTTCCCCCTCCTCGAGGACAACGGCGACGACCCCCTCGGCGAAGGCGACGACGACGAGGACGGGCTAGATGCAGTCCCTCCGTCCCCGACCCCGGCGGTGGCTCTGTTTCCGGGGGGAAGGGGGCAAGAAGCCGGGTGCAGCCCTTGCTTGGACTCCTCGCCGCCCGCCACGCCATCAGCGCCGCTCCTCGGGTTCGGAGCCCTGGAGCTGGCCCTCTCGTCCGGGCAGAGCGGAAACTGCAACGATGAGCTAGACCTGCAGCTGTTCCAGAAAGATACCGTTACCAGGGCGATACCTGGAGTGGGAGGGGCTTCCCCAGGGCCTGCACTCAGGTTCCCCTGTCATGTGTGCGGAAAGAGATTCAGATTCCAAAGCATTTTATCTCTCCATGCCCGAGCTCACAGTCTGGACCGGGACCGCCGAGCCTCGGCCCTGTACCGGACTGGACCCCCTGCAGCACCCCTAAAGCAGAACCTCAAAGTCCAACAGAACCACAAAGACTTCCAGAATCACCGAAGTCACCTGAACCAGCGCATACTGCCGGGGACACTCATCCAGCATCTTACAGAAGAAGATGTTGAGGTCAAAGGTCTAGATGACGGCCTACAGACAGACCCGAACCCAAACTTCTTACTGGATGACAGCACTCCATTGACCCCTCCCCTTACAGAAGATCCTGTATCCGTAACTCCTCCCTACTCTTTGACCATCGGCGAGGGTGGGTCTGCTTCTACGGCGCCTGCGTTTCGCTGCCATGCCTGCAAAGGAAAATTCCGCACGGCTTCGGAGTTGGCGCGCCATGTTCGCATTCTCCACAACCCGTACAAGTGCACCCTTTGTCCCTTCTCTGCCAGCCAAGAAGAGAGCCTGGCTGCTCACTTGCAGGAGTTCCACCCTCCCCCCGAGGTACCTGCTCTGCCACCGGCCTTCAATTCCAGGCTGGTCATTGCAACCCCTGACACTCCCGTGCCCACCCCGACCCACACCCCGGCCCCGAGTACCCCCCAGGTGACTGCGGCAGCCAGAGCGGCTGCGTCGCCCACATTGCCGGCATTCCGCTGTGAGACTTGTGGACAGCGGTTTACCCAATCCTGGTTCCTCAAGGGACACATGCGAAAGCACAAGGACTCCTTGGACCATAAGTGCCAGGTGTGCGGCCGTGGTTTTAAAGAGCCGTGGTTCCTCAAGAACCACATGAAAGTACACCTCAACAAGCTCGGGCTGAAGGCCGGGCTGGGAACTCTCGGGGGACCGGGAGGTTCAGAGCAGCAGGGCAAAGGCTCCGCTAGTAATCAGTCTCTCAACGCCCTCTATTCAAGCCTCCTGCTGGCCCAGCAAAGAGGTGGTAGAGGTGGACAAGGAAGATCAGATAGGGAAACTGGGGGCCGAATGGGGATGGGCTCGAGCAAGTCTGCCATCCTGGGATACCTCGGGTTGCCCAGTGACGGCGGCGGGGCTAGCTGCATGGAGAGACTTCAAGCAGTGGCTCAGGTGGCAGAGATGGGAAACGGCGGCGGTGGAGGCGGCTTCGGGGGCTCAGTAGTAGGGGACCCAGGAAGAGGAGGGGGAGCCGCCAGAGGAGGCAGCGCCGGTGAAACTCCTGCATCCGTTCCAGAAGGAGGTGACCAGGCGACTTGGTGGCAGCTGGTGGCTCGCAGCCTGGCGGTAGCTCAACAGCAGCAGCAGCAACAGCAGCAGCAGCAGCAGCAGCAGCAGCAGAGGCCCCAACAGCGAAGCCAGCAACAAAGCCAGCGAGGCCAAGGGCGGAGCTCCGCCATCACAGAGGCCGACCAAGTCAGGGCCTACCTCGGAGGCCTGGAACCAAGAGAAGAGTCAGGCGGAGCTGGGGGGCCGTGGGAATGCCCCGACTGCGGAAAGCTGTTCCGCAGCTTGCAGCAGGTGGTAGTCCATGCTCGCGTTCACACTCAGCGGCCCCAGAAAGGAGGAGGAGGAGGAGGAGGAGGAGGCGGCGGTGAAGAGGAAGGAAGTGGAAGCCGTAGAAGAGGTGGACTCGGAAGAGGAGGAGGAGGCGGTGGCGGCGAACTTAAACAGGAATCTCAGCCACACAGCGGTGAATCCCAACAAGCAGGAGAAGGGAGACAGGAGTCCAAACTGCACAGTGGCGGAGCACAACAAGCGGGGGCAGCTTCGGGGTTTCACTCCGCCATCTCCGGCTACAAAGGTACGATCACACGAGTCTCCCACCCGTCTTTTGCGTGTGCCGTGTTTGCTCCTGTGTAGTGGTGGTATTTTCAAAAGGGTACATTTTATTTTGCCGCCGTAAACGGAAGCTCTCGTAGGGCCCCTTCACACCCGCTGTTATCTTTACATTTTTCTCCACTTTGCAGGAGAAAATGGGCTGACAGCAGTCTCCTCCATACCTTCGGTTCCCAACAGGGAGCGAGTGCGCGGTAGAGGGATAAAAGACTGCCCCTACTGTGGTAAAGCCTTCCGCTCTTCACACCATCTCAAAGTGCACCTGAGAGTTCACACAGGTGAGAAACTGCTGTGAGTTTAACGAACCACATTTACTTTTTTAGCCTTTTTAAATCCCTGGAAAGGTTTTGTTGAGCATCCTCGCTTCAGTGGCGCTACCTTTTTCTTTCTTTTTTACACATTCACCCCAGAGAGCTGGCCAGCGCTAATCATAGCCCACCACTGCAGGCAAGCGAGCAGCCGCACAGGGGCAACTCCTGGCTAAGTGCCTTGCTTAAGGGTACATCAACGTAGTTTTTGAGGAAGAATTAAACCACTCCAGGGATTTATAAAAGGTTAAATCTTTGTAAAAAGCTCACTTCTCTCACCAGCCAGTAACTTCACCCCAAAGAACGGAAGGAATGTATTTATTTATTTATTTTTAACAGGACTTTTCTATCAAAAGATTTGAACTCCAATTTGTAAAAACATTGACATGGTTTGGCAGAGTTATTTTTCTTATATTAACCACAGTCATTTTGAGTAAACATCAAGAAATAAAATATATGCTTTCTCCACAATAGCAATTTTGTCTTTAATCCCTCTGAGATTCAGATCTCTTGTCTTTGAAGCAAGTGAATCTCTAATTGTTCTCCTTAAATTTAAATCCGATCATTTCTAAATATGTCTGACTCCAGAACAGACACACAGGGCTATCCGACATACTCTGACAATCTGTTTCAAGACTTTGGTGACTTTAATGCAAATTGGGAACTCTCACAGCACTCACTCATGCTCTTAATTAATTAACCATATTCATAAGCCTTTGTAAGCATGATTCATTGCCATTTTTTATTATTTGCTTTCTTCGCTTGATGTATTTGATCGGAATTAAGTTTCTGAGATGCCACCAATCCCCAGACACTGGGAACTGGAGCACATCCAAGTCTCAGCAAGATGGTGCCCAAAATGCATTCAATGAAATCTATTTAATATTTCCATTATGAATAATTGTCTATAGCTGACAGGACCCATCAAATCACAGCTGTATTATTCATGATAGAGCACAGCTGTACGGCCATCAAGTGATTACCACATGGTCAGTAATTTAAGCAAAGGCATCACATTGCAATAATACTCTTTTAGATATAACTGTGCTCTTGAGATTATTGCTCCTTGAGACTTGTGTTACATTTTTATTTTGCTCCACCATAAAAATCTAACTGTTCATACTTTGAATGTGAATCTGCAATCATCAACGGTGCCGTTTTCTTTGTCCGTTTGGTTTTTCATGCGAATACGATAATTTATGCCTTTCATACGTAATGCATTTCCTGCTGTTGATCTGTCTCCAGCATGATGCCCCCTCCTCTTTAGCTCTCCCAGCAGTGTCATTTTCAATCAGCAATGAAATACTGCCATCTCCCTTTAGAATGCATAATTGCATCTCCGCTCACCCACTGTTTAAATGGACCATGCCAGTTATTTTGCAAGTTACTGCAGAGCATTTTTGCTGTAGTGTTAAAAATTTCCCTTCCGACTATTCAGGCTGCCAATTTCTTCTATTCATTCACTATGATATAGAAAATTATACATTTTATAAAATGGCGGGCAAATCGGCACGCTCTCCATTATGTGTGAACATGCAAAATCATTGGTCTCTTTAAGCCTCACCTAGTTTAGCTGCTACATTAGTTAATACTCCAGTACTGTTTCCCCAATCTTGTTTTGTTCCTCTCATTTCTCTTTAGGTGAGAGACCCTACAAATGTCCCCATTGTGACTATGCGGGTACCCAGTCGGGCTCGCTGAAGTACCACCTGCAGCGGCACCACAGGGAGCAACGCAACGCCTTGTCGGCCTCCTCCATTTCCTCCTCCGGTGGTCTCGCCCCCACCATCAACAGTCTGACCTCTGGAAGCTCCGGGCTGGCTAAGCAGCGCCGGTCTCAGCCAAACCACTGCCCCGTCAACCGAGGCCCCGCCGAAACCCCCGCATCTCGGCCCGGCCAGCAGTCCTGGCTCCTGGGGTTTCCAGACCAGCGGGAGCATCGCAAGACTCTGGCGGCTCTGAGGGATGTCGACTTGGAGACCCAGTACAGGTATTTGTCCGGGGTGATGGGGGCCCTTTACCAAGGTGGAATGGAAGGAGGCTGGATCAGGGAGTCTCCTCCGCCCAAGGCCCCTAAAGTGTCCCGCCGTAAGCCCCTCACTACCAGCCGAATGGTTCAACCGCCGAGTGACAAGGAAGGGCCTGCGGCTTCGACTCAAGAAGGCGGTTTTGAACCCCTGGATCTGTCTCGCCGCCCCTCACCTGGCCTCGGAAGCATGGAGGAGGATGGAGTCATGACCTTCGGGGAGGGAGAAGGGGTCGGCGGTGGGGATGGTTCAACAGGGGTCAAACTGAGCCAGTGTTTGTTCTGCCCTTTTCGTACGTCCTCGGCAGAGCTGATGGCCATGCACCTCCAGGTCAACCACACCAGCAAGTCCAGGCGCAAAAGAGCCCCTTCTGCCCCCCTGGATGATAATGGAGCCCCAAAGGCCACCAAGCCCCGGACGGATCGCTCAGATCTCGACCCTGTGACGATATGGAGGCACGTCGCCGAAGCGGATTCTCAGGCCCCCCTGAGGGAATGGTCCTCAACGCAGACCAAGACCCTGAACGGCCTCTCCCAAGATACACAGGACCGTCTGAACGGCATCCTCGACTACCCAGACGTGGCCTCCGTGTCCAAGACCGTCAGAGACGGTCTGGGACTCAAGGGAAGGATGGAGGTGGATGAGGAGGAGCAGGACGAGGAGTTGGAAGAGAATTTGGAGAACAGCAGTCTGGAGGATTCAGAGGACCACGATCTGAGGATGTCCCTTGCTCTTTCCCCGGCCCTGAGCTCTAACCACATGGCGGGAGAGGAGGAAAGAGTGTTCACAGATTAAAAGGCTTTGCTTTGGTAAACACCGTTCAAGTCGTAGGGTTGGAGTGGTTTTTTAACTACATTGGACACGAAATTGAAGAAACGGACAAAGGATTCTCGACCGCGGAGGGTTTGAAAGAGGAGAGAAGAGAAACATCACAGCTGTTCTTTGTGAGGTCATCCACTAAATAAACTTCCTGCACGCAAGAGCGGATATGCGTCTTTTCAGGATTTCGCAGGCCACTTTTTCCTCAGTTTTCTTTTTTCGAGCTTCACTCCGAGATGATTTTTAGGGTGATCTCCCATGTAATGAATCAAAGGAACAGATTCAAGGCATTTGTCTCACACCAATAATGTTTATTGCAGAGTACTACACTAACCAAGCTGAAGATACTCCCCTGACAGACCACTGAACGGTTTGAAACCTCGAGCTCCTCCTCCACCCACACAAATGTGGGGGACAGTTGAGTCGTTGTGGAGCCGTGAACCTCAGCTAAGCTATCGGGTATTAATTTAAAAAGGCATGAGGTAACTGCTGCAGGCCGCCTGCTTTCCCTCAACTATGTACCACTGCCTTGTTTGTCTGAAAAGTGTTTCTACACCATTGTCCTAAAGAAAAAAACAGAAAGAAGTGTTTGTAACATTTGTTTTCTTCAGTTAGTGCCTGTTCATGTGCGTTTTTTCTAGCCTCCGGTGCTCCGAGAGGTCATTCATTTTATCTGAATATACAGTTTAAAACAATTTAAGTACAGTATATTTGTTAAAAGTGGTTCTAGGGTGTTGTGAATAGTTAAGTTGTAAAAGAAATGCAGCGTCGTTCTCGACACGGGCGGCGGATCTTCGTGGCTTGAAAAGAAAAAGAGGAAGAGCCGGCGACATGGACAACGCGATTTCAAAGAGGTCGAAGTTAAAAATTCAGTGTTTACAATGGCGCCGAATGTGGGTCGCGTTGCCGAGGCAACGTAAAAAAAAAAGAAGAACAAACTCAGAGCGGGAGTCTGCCCGAGACCCCGGACACAATCAGCCGACACGCCCTTTTTAAGGAGAGACACAAGGTAGAGAAGGAAAAAGACGGGACCAGGGGACCCAGCTGTACCCTGGGAGGCGTACGGCGTCTTTTCAGACGAGTAGATTCCCCCTCTTCTTTTTTAACAAAGGAAAGAAAAGACAATGGTAGGAGTAATTATTAAAAACACTAACAAATGCATAGACATCCCAGTAGAATATGTGTAGCTTTTGTAAAGACGAGGATAAAAAAAAAGCAGACTTTTGTTTATTTTCATTTCAAGATGCTTACAGAAAAAGGTTATCAATATAGGTAATATTGATTATAATGTTTGTGAGCTAAGACTAGTTGGAATGTCTATTCAGAGCACTGTGCAAGGTTTCAGTTCCAAAAGTAGATTTTTTTTCTTTCCACTTTATCGATAGACCAAACGTTTTTTCCAATGGAAGTTGTCACTTTCTGTTGTCGTTTTTTCAAGTGTAAAGCTGTGGTTTCCGATAGATCTCCCCCATCGATCAGCCCGGTCCGTCGATCGGTCGATCGGCGCATCAAATACCCAACCACCGAACGGGTTGTTAAAGAAAGTTCCCTTTTGTGTAAAACCCCAACTGCTACGAACGAAAACAATCAAACGGAGAATTCGTGAGTTAACGTCCCCATCGCGCTGGTGGAGGACCGCTCTTTTACCCACGTGGACTACTTATCGATGGGGCGTCCTACCACACCTTAATGTGCATTAATGTGTTTTAAGTTCCGTCTTTAGAGCACCTTATGAGTTCTGTAGTGATAAGTCCCTCAGTGGTGTCTCCTTAACAACTACTGTCAATGCCATCGTGCCTTCTGTTTCAAGCACTTCCTGGTGTATTTTGTAAAACTCACCAAAAGCACTTAGCCTACATCACACTCGTTCTTGCTCTCGCTGCCCCCCCCCCTCCCCTCTCTCTCTAATCAGGTCACTAGGCCTTATCACCATCTAGCATGGCTAGACTCTTGAAAAAATGGACTACCTAACCTTTAGCCAAGTACAAATCACTGTAGACGTAGGGTTGGACTACTGTTGGTATTTGATACTAACCCTTTGTGAACCAAAGCCCGAGTCTAAGTTAAATCAACATTATTATATTAATCTCTTAAAGAAAAAGGGTGCCAAAACATGTCCCAGGTGACACTAAAGTAAAAACAAAATAATTCACTTTCTTTCTTTCTTTTACCCCCCATCCCCCCCCCCCCTCTCTCTCTCTCGCTTGCTCTTCCTCCATGTCGCTCTCTCTCGTCCGTAAACTGTCTCTATCTCTATAGCACCACTTGAAGGTGACGTGTACTATCTGGTATTGAGGCCTTTATTAGATTTTTATTTCGGTTTGTGTGGTGTTTGTTCAATGCCGTTGAGATGGAAAAATGCTCTTCTTATGATGATAATTATTATCGTTTTTGGCATTATGGTTAAAAAAAACTACAAAAAAAATGACAAAATGAAAAAAGAGAAATGTGTTGTTGAATGTTGTACAGATAGCACTAGAGCTGTTGTGTTTTTTTAATTTTGTTTTTTAAAGAGAGCAGAAACCCGAGCGATGGCCCCTTCCACTCCTCCCACAGCCTGCCAATCAATCTACATGACTAACGACAAAAACCTCCTCCCTGACGCCAACGTTCGGTTGAGCCTTCCACTCTTTAACTTTCCCGAACCTCACGCACACAGAACGAATCCTCGCCAAAAGACTGAAGCGCAGTCGATGCTTCTACTGAAAACATCGGTCAACCGAGCAAAGCTAGTGGCTGACTTGTTACTAAAACTCCTTCCCAAATCAAACGTCCCTTTTTACGTTTGCACGTCACTTCCCGAAAGTGAACGACGCACCCGATCCCGGGAGTCCCGACGCCTTCGCTTCGATACACGCACCCGATTGGTGGGGTGGCCTTGACCCGTGGTGGACGGACACATCTCTGCGAGGGGAGGCGGGGGCCACGCCGGGTTTGGGCTCTTGTGTAGTTGACTGCCATTGCAGTGAGGGAAAACTGATCTAACATAGTAGTGACTAATATGACTTTGTGGACAGATTAAAAAAAAAAATAGAAAAAATAAAATAAAATACATTAGAAATAAATAAACACAAGCAAAAAAAGCAGAGCCTCTCTTCTTTTCCTTCTACACCCGATGCTGTTTCTCTAAGGACCGACTGATTGCATAAATCTCCCAGATGTCTGATTATGTCAATGTGTTGTTTGTAGACGTTTTAGAGCAGGAAGCCCTCTTTTGGCTTTGGGTAGAATTGCAGACATCTTGAGGAACACCACATTCCTGACCTTTAGGGGCGTTCCAGATGGTGAGTTGCTTAACTCCAAAGGAGCGTTCAGGGCCTTTTGAAGCTTATTCATTTTGATTTCCTTTGTATCCGACGGACCAATCTTTGACACAAGGCCGAAAAACTAAAGAATTGGGTATTGCGTAACTATTTCTTAAGACCACGTGGTGTATTATGAGCTGATGAATCGTTTCCTGATTATCTGCATCTGGAGAGAGTTTACAGCAAATCCCGACCAGCAGTTTGGGATTTGTGACGCAACGGCGCCCTCTAGTGGCCACCGTCTTTACTGCGTGACATCACCGAACTGACCAACCAGCTTGTCTTTTAAGTATTAGTGCCACTAATAACATTTAAGCGCGTGAAGTAAACAATAGCACTATTAATTGAGCAAATGCCATTTGAGTTGGTCCAGCGCACGAACCGAAATGCAGACCTGAAAGCGCGTGCCACGGATCTGTCTTTCAAAATAAGATTTAAAAAATGGAAATGTTGAAATATATAAAATCTGTCTATGATCCCATTTAAAGCGATTTGCATTAAATAAATAATATTTTTTATTATATTTATTATTGCAAAGTAAAGTAAAACAGGTGCAAAATCCACCTCGAAGGAAGTGTGTTTTTTTTGTGAATTAACACGATTATTCCACCGCAGGGCTTCTCATTATTATCTATTAGCCTACATCCAGTCAACGGGGCAAGAGGCGGCTCCCTGGTGACTGGTTGAGAGAGAGAGGGAGGGTGAGCGAGAGAGAGAGAGAGAGCGCGCGCAAGAGAGAGAGAGGGAGGGTGAGAGAGAGAGAGAGACAGTTAAAGGCTCTACCGTTTCCTTCCGTCGTCTCTACCGAATCGGCGAATCGAGCATCACTTTCGTCCGGTTTCCCCGCGCAGCCCGTCCGGCACCGCACGAACACTCCGACTCAGAACTCTCCAACCTCCTCCTCCTCCTCCTCCCCCCCCCCCCGCCGCCGCCTCCTCCTCCGAACCCCCCCCCCTCGCATCGGATCCGAGAGACGCGGAGAGAAGAAGAATAAAAGAAGGAGAGCGAAGAAGTCCACTTCTGCAGCAGAACTCCCCAGTCCGCGCGCGCAGGTGTCCAAGATGAGCGAGGTGAGTGCGCGCGTGATGAAAGCGTGAATTGTGATTGGGTGTTAAGCTCGAGTTCCTTTTTTATCTTTAATTACATTTTCCAATCGGCGCAGTTATTTGCCTGCAGTCGGTCCCATTGAAGCCACGTGTCCGCGCCGCCGCGCACCTGTGCGCGGTCGCATCACTCCCGCAAGCGCGCGCAAGCCAGGCTTTTTTGATGATGGCTCAACATCTTCATGACTCTTAAACCCCCCCCCCCCCATCCCCTATGATGCTGTAGCTGCTCCCCTGAAATGCTTTAGCCATCTGCTGCAGGACGAGGGTTTCTCAAAGTATGGTCCGGGGACCCTACGCGGGGCCCCCACGGGGGTTCCAAGAAGGTCCGCGTGTTTGAATGTTATTTTCTCGTCTATGGTGCGTACGAAAGAGCTCCCTGATGCATTGACATTTACTCCTCCTGCGTGGGAGAGGAAGGGGAACCAGCACGCGGCCTTCTGGTCTCATAAGAGCCCGTTTCCCCCTGCAGAGCGTAAGAAAAGAAGCCTCCTCTAAAGGGGGGGGGGGGGGGGGGGACTCCCGCTTTGTGCAAGTACTTGGTTTCCTCCATGGCTCCTTCCCAGAGTGGCTGCCTATGCATCACTGCTGTCCACGCATCATAAAGCAGCTTTCCCTCCCATGACGGGGCTCCGTGCTGCAGCCTCGGTGCGGACGGGGGGAGACCGCAAGGCCACGTGGGATTTTTTTCTTCTTCTATTATTTCATTCTTTTCCTTGAGTTATCGTCAGAATGCGGCCGGCTGAGCGGCTGGTCAGTGCTTCGCTGCTGGGATGAAGTTATAATCCAGGTTTAACCTGCGAAGAAGCTCACCGCCCGCAACGGGAGGATTGGATCCTCGGGGGGGGGGGGTTCTTTCCATTCAGCTGTAGCCCAACTCAGGCAACGTGCTGTCTGGTCACGCCAGGCCATCGGCCTCTCCATCGATCCATCCCACGGCAATAAAAACAACATGGGGGGGGGGGTCCCACGGGCGTTGTTGTTGTTGTTTGTCAGAAGTAGAGCGTCGCTCCAGTGGGACCGCCTCGTTTCCGTGCCGCTCGCTCCCCCACAGATGATGCCGCACATGGCGGACTGGACATGTAAACACGTGGAGGGGGGGGGTGGGGGGGGGTGGATGCAACGTCTGCAGCTCACTGAGGCCCCCCCCCCGCTCGGAGACGCAGAGGATCACGGTAGTTCGATGGCCTCAATTAGAGCCAGAATCAGTCAGTCGCCCATCGACCCCCCCCCCCCCCAAAAAAATCAATGGGCGGTGATTCAAAGGATCAATTAACCGTCTAAATCCGTTTGGCTCGACATCGTTCGTTTGTTGGTCGGTTTTAATTGGTGATGAACCAATAGTTTGATTTCTTTGAAGACATTAAAAGGCACTTTATGGGCTGAACGGTTGACGGTTAAATCAAGGAAGCAGTAAACAGCTTAGTTACTGTCAAAATAGCAGCGGCTGGTAACCCCCCCCCCCCCCCCCCGCTCAACCCCGGTGGCCTTTTCCATCCGTGTTCGGGCCTCGAATGTTACATTTTTAATGCCGTCTAAATACGTTCATCCCACCGGCCTGTCGTCTCTGGCGCGCCCCCCCCCATGGCATCCGACTCCCGGCGCACGCCATTTGGACGGATACCAGTTGAACCCGTGACCTCGGGCATTAGTCTGGAGCCGCGCGGCGCAATCCCAACGGACGAGGCGCTGAGTGCCGGCCACGGAAAAAGAAAGAAATAAGAGCATTTCTGTTTTTTTCTGTCCATTTCGGTTTTTAAAAGCCGCTCGACGTGTCCAGATGTCCACAACACACACACACACACACACACACACACACACATCTGCGGAGACGCAAACGTCCTCTCCGAGGGCGAAGCGGGCCGCCTTCAAACAAACTACGATATCGTTTGATGAAGTTTCACCACGACGAGACACTTCCTCTCGTTTTTGCATTTTGATTCTCAGAAGTCGGCCGAGCGGCCTCTTTTCACGAGCTTCCATTAACCCCCCCCCCTCCACCCCCCCCCCCCTTTTCTCTAGCTGAAGCCTCGACTGTTTTCTCCTTAGCGACAGCGAGCGAGGACTCGGTATCAACACTCGCACATCCGGGAGCATCGGAAGGAGTGAAAAGGAGAGGGGGGGGGGGCACATGAATGGAGTATGGGGCGAGTTCGGGGGCTCTTATGCAATACGTGTTTGGCTGCGTTCTCCCTTTTTAACAGCTGTTTGGTGGATTTTTGTTTTTGTTTTTTCAGTCGGCCTACTTTTTAAAATAAAAAAAAAACCCATAAAAGGTGCTTTCGCGCAGAACAAAAAGTAGGAGGGAGCGCGGCGGCGTCCTCGTTGTGCTGGTAATTACCCCTCACCAGAAGCCGCCCTGTTGGCGAGCGAGCTGGCAGGGGATAATTAGCGGGGCCCGGCGAGGCTCGGGGGGGGGGGGGGCGCCAAAAATCCGTGTTTCTCTTTGTCGGCCTGTCTCTCTCCATCTGTCAGTCCCTTCTCCTCCTCTTCCTCCTCCTCCTTCCTCCTGCACCCCCACCCCCCCCCTGGCCAGCCCTCCTCCGCCCCCCCCCCATCCGCCCCCTCAACTCAGTTTCTACAGCATCTGGCAAGTCTGGAAATCACTGGCTTTCCCTTACTCCTTCATGGAGGTATAATCCTTTTATTTCTGTCTATAAATACATTTCTGCTGAGCTTTTAGAGGCTTTCTACTGCCCCCCCCCCCCCCCCCCCTCCCCTCCGCCCCCTCCGCCCCTTAACAGCAAGTGCAGCACTAAGCCCTGTGTGTGCTTTCAAGAGGACACTGTTGAGCATTGAGCGGAGACGAGCGCGAGCTGGAGTTTTTCTATTAGAAAGGGAACATGTGTTCCCTCCAGGTTGTCGCACCTGCTTTTCATCCACCAAGGTTTTCTTACCACCATCACCCCCCATCGCCCCCCCTCCCCAATCCACCCAATCAACGGCTTCCCTTTCCTAAAGGGGGGGGGGGGCGACAATTTGCGGCAGATTTTCTGACGGCGAGATGTGAACACACGAGTGTTTGACTACTCGGACGCGTGCTTCGAATATCAATTTGCGAATTTACAAATGTCGACCGAACTCACCGGATTGTCCCTCCCGACGAGCTGCTCTCGTTCTACTGAGGAAGCACATTCGAGATTGTAAAGGAAAACGGTCGGAAAACCTTCCCCCGTCGTCTATGAACTAGCCTCAAGGACCCGTGCTTCCGTTTTCGATGATTTCTTTATTGTTTTGTCTACAAATAAACGGAAAAAAATGGCAAGTGAGAGGTCGTCAAATGGCTTCTTCTGCCCCACTTAACTGTCCGAATAGCAAAGTGAGATTTTATTTATCATCACGCAAGGCAAAAAGCCGGAAACCAGCACCGGTCCACCCTGGATCGGGGTCCCCAGAGGACGGTTCATCGGGACTTTTGTGGTCCCCTGAATGTTTTTTTCAAAAAACGAGCGACATTTGAAAGGTCAACGTTTTTATTCCACATCCACGAGATGGATCGAAACACCAATCGTGTTTCCCAGACGATGCATCCTAATGAATTTGAACCACCGGGAGTTTGACATTTTGTATTTTGAACTGATTCAAATAGTTAATATTAAATAGTCAGTAAATAGCTGTTAAGAATTGATTGACATACTAATAATATACTAATAATATTTAATGCAGGTTCTATAGATTTCTGGATGCACTCTAATTATTCCCTATTCAAAGTCCCCTCACACACACACACACACACACACACACACACACACACACACACACACACACACACACACAGCAGCCATTATCTCAATCTACCCCCAGGAACTATCTCCGACTTATATAAAGCCATTAACCGGCGTTGTGCTATTTTTAGTGGGCAGGTACAGCGTGCTGGAGTATGAAGAGGTGGTTACGAAGCCGAGCCGCGGGATCTGACAGACGGAGGGAAAGTGAAAGTGGTCACGGAGTCACGGAGGAGCACAAGCGACGATTAAATCGAATCAAAACCCGGGCTTATGTGTGTATTTCTGCAGTCCTCCGTGTCCGTGTGACACGGTGATCACATGTACTTCATGCTGCTGATGCTCGTGCACATTTCAGGGGGACGGATTATACAAATGTACGTGGACCTGCAGCATGAGTTAAGCTCCTAAAATGGGGGCCGACAGGCTCAAAAAGCACTTTCAATAAAACAATGCATCCACGATAAGAACATAATCCTGTCTTCAATACGTCCCGGCTCCGTTTGTCGAGCTGGGCTTTATGTGGCGCTCCTTCCTAAAGGTCGCAAGGTCACCGGAAACCTACAGCCAAAAAAGGCAGCAGTTTGCACGGCGGCGAGCTGAACGGCGAGAGCGGCTCTGAGCAGATGTTCAGCCCGGCGCCGATGGACACGTCTGCCCCCGCGGGGGCAAGCGTGGATGAGAGGCAAACAACGCCGGAGTGGGTGTAGAATTGAAGGGTAAGAGTGCAGGAGAGGACAGAAGAGGAGATGAAAAGAGCACATGTAGGAAGCGAAAAAACGGAAGCACTCGTGGAAAAACTGTGATGTGGTTAAAAAGGGAAGAAAAAAAAAAAGCTCATGTTATGTAAAAGAAAGAGGAAGGAAGAGGGGACAAGAGAAGGAAGGCTGTGTGCTTAGAATCCCCCAGATAGAAGACAGCTTCCTCCTTTCTCTAGAAAAAAAAGCTGCCAGAAACGCAGCATCCTCCCTCTGGAAGCCGTCGGTAATGAAGCGCGCACGTCGCCGTATTTTGACATTGTCATTAGCACTTTTTTCGCGGGGGCCCATTTATCTTCTGGGCTCCTTCTCCCGGGACGGCGTTTTAATTTCATCACCACGTCGGGATGTTGTTTTCTCATGCGTGGGACTCCCGTAGTGTCTTTATCGCCCCGTCGGTGTGGTTGGCGCGTCCCTCGTGGAGGCATTTCCTCTCGGCGATTAAAAAAAAAACGTCATCGTGACTGACTTAAAGTGATGGTGGGGCCAATTAGTCAGCCGGCTGCCTTCGATGCGTTCAAAGTCTCCCTTTTTGTGGACATATTTCCTTATTGTGCTACCGACTGGAGCCCACAAAGCGACGGCCCTCGCTCGTTGGCGACTTAAGCCATCATGCCGCTGATTGGAAGCTAGTTAGCTTAGCACGCACGCGCCGATGTGCAAAGTTCTTCGTTCGCATTTTGTCTCGTCCAATGCAAATAGTTGGAACATGTCAGCTTGGGCTCTTTCTCCAAATCAATTAATAGTACAAATAATTGTTTAGCGGATGGACATACATCGCCCCCCCCCTCTCTAATACCCCCTCCACATCTACAGCAGAAAGGAGGCAGAGGCCCGCCTTGCGATTCACGTCCTCCGTGACAATTGCAAGCAGCTTGCTCGGACCTTATATAACTCATTTAATATTTATCCGTTCTTATTCCGTGAAGACTTGGCTGTGAGATCAAGGCCGCCGAGGGGAGGGGGGGGTTCCAGCTCGGAACGGATAGAGAAACGTGATAGAAGTGTGAGGGAAAAACAGCTCGGAGGTGTGTCCCCCCCTCTAGGGAGAACCTAGCTGTAAATGAAGTGCATGGCGGTGTGTGAGAAGAGGGGAGACAAGAGGGGTTTGGGGGAGTCGGGGGTGGGGGGGGCATGTGTTTCTTGCCTCTGTAAATGTGTGTGCAGTGCGAGCGTGTCCATCTGGACTCCATTTACGCCGGCCGAGTCTTTCCTGAACAGACCGCGTGTGTTCCAATCTTCATCCTCACTGTTCATCCTCACTGAGCCGGCGTGCGAGGTTCTCTTTCCTTTCCTTGTTTTAATGTATCACCCTCTTGCTACAATGCATGTCTCTCTCTCTCTCTCTCTCCATATGTGTCTTACTCTCTATCACCTCCAGCAGCTCCCCAGGGCAGGCTGTTAAATGCTGCAATCTGTCTCTGTCTCCCATCCTCACCCTCCCTCCCTCAGCCTCCCTCCCGGGCTCAGCGCTCATGCATTACAGCGCTAACTAGCACATGTAAAAGAGGGAAATCCCAGACTAAAAGCAAGGGAGGGGGGGGGGGGTGATAAGGACATATCTCATGGGGGTGGGGGGGGGGGGTCGAGGGCTTGAGGCTTGTCATTGGTGAGGACAAGAGAAGAAGCAATAAAGATGGGACAAAAGGGTGGTTAGATGATATTAAGACTATTATGAGGATATCGGGGGGGGGGGGGGGGGTCAGGGGTCAATTTGTAACTTTGTAACACTTCAGCCGATTCAGAAAGCAATTTTCCGACACCATTAGAGGCAAGAAGTGCGTCCGCGAGGAAAAAAAAGTGCTGATACGGAAGCAAATAAAGGCGGATATTTTCTGACAGGAAGGGTACCATTGATCTGGTGTCCATCGCGGAGCTGAAGGGGGTTAAGTGCCCTGCAGAACTAATGGGGTTGAGAGGGGAGTGTTCCTGGCTCGCCGGATTTCCCAGCAGGTCCACGTCCCGGACGCTGGGTTTTGTTTGGTAAGAACCTGGCGTCGGCGATTGGTGCTGTACTCGGTGGTGCTGGAGACTTGGTGACCATCGTTGGTTGACGATACGCGTTCTCAAAGCCCATTGGCTACTGGTCTGACCGCCATCTGTTTCAACCGGCGCCTGTTGTTATCTATCGATACTTCTGTTGCCTCCAGAGTGTTTTCTGACGTAGAAATGACCCATATGCTCTCATTTTAAAGTCCGGTCCAGGTCATACACATGCTTAAAGGTACCTTATAGGGTAACTTCTCGCCTGGATCAACTCAGAAGCCCGCGACGGTTCGGTTGAGATATTTAATGTCTGAGGACGTTCTTCATGGAGCAAGGCAGATAGAAATCTTAGATACAGTTAAAACGAGACAAAGTGCGATAAAAAGGTTATCATTGCTGGTCAATGTAACTCTCCTGGGGGAGAGACGTGGGGTTGACTTCATGTCCTTTCCTCTACACTTTGGCTGTCAGCGTCGGGCACTATTTGTTTCTTCCCTTCGTCTCTCACATTCTCAGTTGAGGTGTGTCTAAACCGTCGCTCCCTTTAACCAACACCTGAACCCCCCCGGCCCCCCTTTCCTCTCATTCATCCAATCCCATCTCACTGCAGATTCATGCATTAACACGCCAGGCATCAACTGCCAGCATGCCAACAAGGATGGATAACCCCCCCCCCCCCCCCAAAGTTTGAACTGTTCTAATTCTATTCCCGGTTTCTCGTCAAACGAGCTTTGACACCGTTTGTCAGCTGCTGCCAAAAATTCGACTGACAGAAGAGAAAAAAGGCACAAGAGGAGGAGAGCTAATGCTGAACAATGAGCCCCCCCCCCGTCCTCTCTGCAGTGTTTCACCCTCTTGCTGCAGACACACTCACTCATATCTCTGCAGTCTCCCCCCACCCCCCTCTCCACTTTCTACCTCGGTGCCTACCCGGTTTCTGTTTTATCGCCGTCTCTCTTCGCGTGGCTCCTTCTCGTCTTTACTCGCTTGTAGTCTGGTGCCTCGATGTCTCGGCGCGACTGCAGTGCCGCAGGAAGACGCACCCCCTCAAATAGCGCTGAATCATTGGACGCAACACAACAGAGTGGCAGTTTGTCTTACACACATCTCATCTTATGTCGGCGGAAAAGCCGCTTTGGTTTTAAGCAAATTACTTTTTGCATCTACTGCGGCTATAGCTGTTTAAGCTAACGTCGCTAGCCAATCGACGTCGGACGACACAACGGACGACCCTTTGTTTTAAAGAATAATTAAATTTTGGTCAAATATTAAGGGTGAACCACTCATTTACAAACTAATCTAAGATTTTTTGCAACACACTTGCTCACCTTTCACATAGAATAGAGTCATTTTCATACCACAGTGTTAACGTATAGGCAGGCTAATTAGCTTCAGGTGTGCTTACTGGCTGTCGGCTGCTGTCACAGGTATTTTCTCATAGAAGACATTTCGACACGTAGGAAAACCGCAGGTGTAAATAATACTGTTATTTTAATTATTAATGCTGATTTAAATCTTGCTTTACAGCGTGTTGCTATGCGCACTAACTCGCCTCCCTGCGAAGGTGCCCGAGGCTCTCTGGTGACATCTGTGTTTTTGCCCACAGTTCCTTGTGTACACGGCACAACTAACAGGAAACGTTGACTTCCTGCAGCTCGTTACGGCACTTACAATTTGTTTTGACACTTTTGAGAAACTTTCCGTTCGACTAACACCAACGTCAGGCACCTCCTCGTCCCGTCTCTCCGTCTCTCTCCTCCTTCCTCCCTTGCTCTCCTACCAGACGCACACTGTATACACTAGCAGTCACTAACCATTAGTCTCCCCCCCTCCCTCCCCCCCGTCTGATTTTGAACATGGGCCCCCGGATCGGCCTGATGACCCGGCGGGGTTTCTTTTTGCACGTGTGCACACACACACACACACACATAAATCACACACGTCGTGCTCACAGACCGGAGGAGTGCAGTGAAAACTCCCACACAAATGAGCACATCAGCACACACGTGCGCTCATGCATGCCGGTAGAAAATAGGCGCACACATACAAACACACACACACACACACGCGGTTATTGGCAGGGCTGGAGTGGCAGGCCTCTCTTTCTCAAGCTACGTTGCTACGTTGATCGTAAAGTGCAATAAGGACTTGGAGTTGCGCTGAGATACACACTTAAACACGCGCACACGACGCGGTGTGTTGCATAATGGCAAAATCTGTCGTAACCTCTCCCCTCCTCTTTGCCCGTGTCCCAGTCTGTCAGTTTTCCTCCCTCGCTCTCCCGTACCGCCGGCTCACATGTCCGCCGGCGTGAGCGCTAATAGCGCGGTGGCGGAAAGGCGAGTGGAGCTTCAAAAGGACGGTGGAGGTTAAATGAAAAGAGGGGGGAAAAGAATGAGAAGCAAAAGCATCGACACGACACCCGAATCCCCCACTTTCACTTCCTATTGTTTTAGCTCCGTTTTTGGTCTCCACCATCTTCAGAGGAAAATATCCAAACTTTTTTTCCGATGCAAAGCAGGTAGCGTATACGTGGTATGGAGAGAAATACCTTTCATGTAGGAATGAAGGATGATGGGTAAAACAAATAATCAAGTGACTTTCCCCCAGGAGACCCGATTTACGATACACAAGGGACTGTGGGAATTACCGAGCAAGTCGTGCTTGGTAAGCCCAGAGGCGTTAAAAAAGAAGGCTGAACAAAAAGGATTTAAGATGCCTGAAAAAAAACAAACTGTACTACACACCTGGTTTATTTATGACCATATCGTTTCAATTCTGCTCAATGACTCCATTGATAATGAGTAACCTGATGTCCATCATGTCCTGTCTCAGAAGGTAGGAGCCTGGAGGACTTAACAATAAGGCAGGACAAAATAATAAAAGAAGTAAAACCAAGAGGATCATCGAAGCTTTCCGCTGAAACGTGAGACCGATGAGCGCGATGAGACCGAACCAACACAGAAGTATTTCACTGTGACACGAAAAAAAGAAAGACACGATGAAAGTCCGCCGTAGCGCTCCGCTGCCTTGCTCTGTTTTCCCTCTCAGCCTGTGAACTCGTGGGAAATTTTGGCGTGCGGCGAGACGTCGGAAAACCTGGCTTACACTCCCTGTCATCGAACGTGTCGCTTTGAGTCCATCACAGTCGCCCGGACGGTTCCAAGGAGACACCGCTGCCGCCTTCTGCTTCTCATCCCGTCTGGCAGGAAGGTTTCAGGCAGATTCTTTTTTTTTGGGGGGGGGGCCGCACCGTTTTTTAAAGCGTGGCAGCTGCAGTGGTGTCGCTGCGCAGTAGCCGCACGTGTTGCATGACAAAACGTGCTGTTTGCAGCAATTCCTCTCAGGGGAAACGTCCGCCCACAAATGTGACACAGTGTCTACGCTACTTGTTGCTTAAAGTGTATTTTCTGTCTCCTCTACAGCTGGCGGCCACTAACGCTGCTAAATGCAGCCAGACGACTGCAGCTGACAGCAAAGGTAAGTTTACTCTCTGCACCGTGCGTCCTTTTCCCTTCATTGCGCGCAGAAAATTAGGTGTTAATTGCTCACACAATTGAAGATGGTCTGTTAAAAAACAGTTTCATTCATTAGGATCCGAACAAAAACAGTAAAATCTTCCCTGGGAGAGTCTTCGGGGCTCATTTGTACTCAGCTTTTTCAGGATTTTGCCTTTTTAATTATCATGCAAATGTAGTAAAAGAGGTAAAGGTCTCCGCCAAAGCTGCAGATCGTTTGTCCACTCGGGAGACACAAACTCGTCGGGGGGGAAATCGTGAATGTCACAGTGACCTCGCGGCAAAGAGATCGAAGGGCATGTGTGTGTGTGTGTGTGTGTGTGTGTTTAAGTTTATGTCTTTGTCCCTCTCTGAGTTTCCACCACACAAGAAACTCTACGTTGTGTTTTGTGGAGGTCAGACGACTGATTTTTCCATGAGCTAAGCAGCCAGGACGGACGGGGCAGTTCCTTTTGGCAGGAATCTCCGGCGCGTCAGCCAGGAAAACTTTTTTTGTGCGTTACTCATCAATAACCGACTCTCGCCCCGCAGAATTCAACATCTATCACTGGGCAGGATGAACGGAGGTCACTTGCCTTATCTCGCCCCCTGGCTTTGGGAGCCCTTTTACCCAGAGTGCCTCATGTTTTCCCTCATTCCTTTCTGTCATCTGTCCTCACTCTGTTTTCCATCACGCTTAAAAAGAAAAGTGACACGTCGGGTTTCAGAACATCCGCAAATGTCTTTAATAAGCACGAGATCGTTCTGCCTCAGCGGACCCATTGACAGGATGTGCTGTTTGTTCATCCACACCACAAACACGCCTTCCAACACGGACCCGTCGCTGTCAGCTCGGTGCATTTATAGCCGCTTTCATTCCTCTGTCTTTGTTGTCACCATTACTCATCAGGGCCGTGACGTAAGAAGTCTGCACGGCAAAGATAGAGATTTTTTTTTTGTTCTTCTCCAGTCGCTCAATCGCGAGTTCGGAAGTGAAATGCTAATAAATGTGTGTGTCCCCCCCCCCCCCCTCACAGAGAAGGCCTCAGGCGCGAAGCCTCAGGAGCAGGAAGAGGAGGAGGTGGACATCGACCTGGAGGCGCCGGAGACGGAGAAGGCCGCGCTCGCCATCCAGAACCAGTTCAGACGCTTCCAGAAGAAAAAGAAGTAGACGGACTGATGAAAGAGGCGAAAAATGATATAAGAAAAAAAAACAAAAAACAAAAAAACTAAGACAAAAAAATAATAATTCCACAGATGTTCAGGAATACAGTGAATGATCGGATCGGGAGGTCGACGGAGCAGGGATTTAAAATTGTTCAGGATTTATCGTCACATTATGCAAATTGTCATGAAACGCCTTTTTGCGCGACAGATCGGCCGATTTGCAGGACGAGGGAGGGGCGAGAAAAAAGGGGGGAAGAGGAGAGGAACAAAGAAACAAGGTGGAGATTTGGAATTTATAATCAAGCATGACGAAATACTGTAAACCTCCCGTCACCAAATTAACCTTTCGCATCCTACGCATCGCCCGCGTGTCCCTCGATGCACAAAAACAAACAAACGCACACTTCTCTCAAGCACACTTCCTTCGGCGGCGACACAACGGCACAACACAAAAAAAAAAAAACGAGCACATTCTGGTTTCTTCTCCTTCCGCCTCCTTCGGGCCTCCTCTCGTTCTCTGAAATCTAACACCCAGTGGCTGCCCCCCCCCACAACTCCCCCCGTACCGCCTCCCAAGTAGGCCAGATGTATCGGGTGGCCTCCGGCGGTTCGGTGCCACGGGCTGACGCGCGGGGCGGTGGTCATGGAAACTGGTCGCTAACTTTGGCTGCGGCGGCGATGACGCACGCCGGGCATAACCGCGCGACCCGTCCTTGCGGTGACCTTGGTGGAGCACGTGTCATCAGAGCCTTCGTCACGGGGAAGGATAAATAATTCCCGCTGTGTGTTTTAGTTTGATTAAACCGCCAGGCTGCAGCAAGCTTTTCTTTCCCGGCTCGTTTAGCCGTCGCTAAGCTAGCTAAACACCTCCATTCCGCCGCCTGACCTTCGACCTCGTTTGAACGAGACATTCCCGCTGCTTTCGAAGAAGCTAGTAAGTGGACCTCGAGTAAATATTTAGAGTAAACGGTCGCTTCAAACACAACGTAGGAACCGACCGCGCTGCGGATCGCCGTCACGCCGCGGCTTCCGCTGTCTTTACGCGACCAAGAATAGTTCTGACCACCCCAGAATAGATTCGACCCTAGAAGATAAAGAAAGGCTTTTACACGCCCGCACAACCGGCGTCATATCGCCCTTTCCGGGCCGCGCGCCACGCTTCCGACGGCGCGTCGCCCCCGTGGCCGAACAGCTCTGGACTACCCCGCGCGCGGCGTCGGGTTACTCGGCGGCCCACCGGTGGGTAACTCGAACCCGCGCATCCTTAAATAAACACTGGATCACGATTCAGAGCGGATGCCGGAGGCGAACCCGAGAGCCGTCACCTTTTTCGGTCAGGTGGGGCGGGAGGAGGGAGGGAGGGCGGGCGGGCGCCGCAGCTGTCGGGCCGAGACGGAGAGAAAGACGCTGAAGGAGAAACGCGGCGGTACTGTGGGACAACACACACACACACACACACTCTCTCCCCCCCCCAACGATGTATGTAGCACACCGAACTGACTCGCTTTAATAATGATCTCACTAATTACTAGAATTATTATTGGAATGTAACCTCTTTTCTATTTGGGGGACGGGAAGCGGTGGCCGTCGCTCTTCCTTCTGTCACAGTTCCCCCCCCCCCTCCCCCCCCGCAGAGTAGAGGAGACGTGTTGAAGACATCGCCTGAGTTTGATATCAACCCCCCTCCCTTCCTCCCTCCCTTCCTCCCCCGCCCTACTCCTAACTGGATTGGACGCGGTTGGAAAATAATTACCCGGCGTGCGTTTAATAATGGGGATTTAGGTGGATTCGACTCGGCAGGCTTGTTGAGCAACATGTTTCCGCGTGTGTCGGGGGCTGTCCGCCGCTGATACATTTGTGTTTTGAGCCGATTGGATTTGTAAGTCAGACCCCCCCCCTCTCCCCCCGGCTCTGATAAGCTGACTGGACGCCGCTGAGATTCGGCCTCCTTTATGTGCCTCCACCTGCCTCCTTTATTCCAGCTGTTCCACGTCGGCCCCACTACACGGGCGGCGGCGGTAGATATCGAACGCTCTGAGCGTGAAGTGGTCACACGGATTGCTCTTCTCTCCTCAAAGTGACACGACTTCACCTTTCAGCTCATTTGATTTTTGACACATTTGGAATCAGACCAAGCAAACGCGAACATAAAAGGTGACCTCTGAAATCTAAGCATGAAAACATTGACGTTTTTCATTCAACCTGCGACGCTTTGCTTGTGTGAAAATATCCCACAATGAGTAACACCTCATTAAAATAAACGTTGCGCACAGAAGGGCTGCGAGTTGTCGGCGAAGGAGCCGCTCAGCAGCCGGATCGGCGTAATTGAAAAGCAGAGTTCCCGCCTGCAGGCTGTAAATAGCTACCTGTCTGAATCTAAAGAAGCCTAATGTTGCTTGGCAACAGCCACAACTGGAGACGGCGAGCCGGTCGTTCCGATGTGAAATGTGACTCGTGACGAGCGCCCGGTCGGATCGGAGACCACCAGGTGATCCTGCAATAACTCAATGGTCACACGTTCGTCAACGCTAAATCTGCATGTTCGCCAAAATACAGCCGACACCTTCGGCGACCCCCCCAAAAAAAGCCTCGTTGTTCCTCTCGACCAGCTCGCCGACTGTCGACGGGCCTGTTTGCAAACGCAGGCGTGTGACGGATGCTGCTTCTTCAGCACGTCGGCCCAGATGCGCCCGAGGCTTCAGGTTAGATTCGTCAAGGCGTCACATGACCTCCTAATTCATGTATCGGTGTTTTAGCTCCTTTTAGACACGTAACCCCCCCACGTTACAGCATATAAAGACACTGGCCTTTATTTCTGTCTCTTTGGTTAGCTTGACCTCGTACACCCACCCCCCTCCATCCCAAACCCCCCACGCTTGCCAGCTCAACACCCTCCTCTGCTCGTATGTGTTTATCTACATCCCACTTCCCATCTATGCTTGGAGAAAACACGGTGTACTGGATAGCGGAGCGTGCTCGGCGCGGATATTTGGGCACAGCTTTTACGGCCTGGAAACGACATGGAAGCCATACTTCAGAGGAGAGGAAATAAATCCACGTGTACATTCAGATAATCCGCCCCTCTGTCACGGCGTCTCGGCGCAGACGACAAACGCCACGTAAAAAAAAAAAAAATGGAAGCATGCCGAAGTAGGATTTTAGTTTGTGTCGGGAGACGATTGCCCAATCAGCGGCCAGCGGCCTTTCAGGGAGGCGTCTGCCAATCAGGAAGCTCGACAGAGCCCCATCCCACCAAATCTCCTTACTGCCTCATCGCTCCTCCGACCACGGCGCTTTATTTATTGCTGCTTGTGCTAGATTACGTTTCTATAACTCACCTGCGTGGTTGTGAACTTCCTCCCACTTGTTCTGTTGTTTAAAGCATGTAAAATCCACACCTGTGTGTTTCAGGCTATATTTCCCCTGCGTGTATTTTTGACATTTCAAGACTATGACGTGTTGTTGGACTTTCAGAGATGGTACCGCTCCCTGTACTGTGTTTTCTGCACCTAAATAAAAGTCGCTGCATTATCGCTTTGAGCTCTGGCACACTTTGTTTCGCTACACCCCAAAGCGTCCCGTTCAACTCCACTCAGTCAAAAAGAACGGTGACCGCCTGCGCTCCTTTTTGGCGTGATGAATAGGACCCTCGGGAAGGGGGGGGGGGGGGGGGGCGCCGGTAGTGCTGCGAGGGTCCCCCGCGGGAGCCGGTTTCAATCTGGTCCCCTCTGGGTGCTGTTCCAGTTGAAAACGGGCGCGCGGATGGAACCGTAGAACGCTGCAGGAATTTAGGGATTTGGAGCGCTTCGTTATGCACGGGGGGGGCAAATAGATTTTAGCTCCATGAAGCCTTTTTTTAACAATGAATAAAAATAGCAGGAGGAATGCGCTTGTTTTCCCAACGAGCCATTAGTGACCTTTTTGAAACACAATAAACCGACATTTTCATTTTTGGAAAGTGCCACCTGCCCCATTGAGAGCACACTTACAGGCAGTATTAGTGCAACGACCTGGATTTACCTCATTACAGTGCAATGCAATAACATTAGATTTATAATAGAATCTTTCATTAGAGCCGTGCTGCCCCCCCCCCCCCTCCCCAATGACCAGTCAAGTGGCAGTAAACGTCCCATGTCAGTCCCACTCATTTGATTGCATTTGACTTTAGTGGGAAGTTGTCAGCGACAGTAATGAATTCTCGAGTTACGGCCTAAAAACACATTTCTTTTTCTGTCGTTCCAGTGACCTTTGACGACCAGAATTTAATCAGTTTGTCCTCCAGTCAGGGTGGATGTTTGAGCCAAACTTATATAAAAAATGAATTCCTTCCGTTATTGCGTTCAATATAAAAAGGATGGAGGACAAATAAAAACTAAACTAAGGAGACCAAAGAAGCAAACATGATAAAATAAAATGAAACATACACACTAACACGCTTGAATAGCGAAAAATTGCCAATTTTCTTTTGCAGTTCTTCTGCCCGCCTGTGTTCTAAAAAACCGCAGTGCACTCTGGGTGTTTTTCACTCGCATCGACTGACCCGATTTTCCACAAGCTACGGCGGCTCAGAATGATCACCAAGGATCAACGGCAGTGAGGCACGTCTGAAGAATTCTGATCAATTTCCCAATGAAAGATCGATGAAGCGATGCTGCAAATGAAGCCCGTTTGAATGTGGTGATTGGGAACGATGGAGATGCTTGCTGGGTACCTTCAGAATTGCACTGAATTGATGTTTTATTTCACCAGCAAAAAAAACAACAACAACAACCAGCTCGACAAAAACCACCGTTTTCCACCGGCTTGTTCTGGGAATCTGTGATATTGGAGGGAACGATCTCACACGTCTATTGAGCCACATGATCTTTAGCCTCAAAATGTCTCTTGCGATCACACGACAGCGAGACACGCCGCGGGCCTTTTTGTCCTCCGCGGCCCGAGACAAACACGTCCAATCGCGCAAGCCGGCGCGGGACAAGACGAGTCGGCGCCGGGTCTGATCTCCTCTTTTGGAGGAGGAGGAGACGTCAACGCCGCTTTCAGCGGGTTTAAGCCGTTCGGAGGCAGAATTGGGGTTTAAAGGAAATCCCACTTTGGCCCCGATTGCCGATGCTTTCACGTCTCAAGAAAGAGATCCAACAAAGGCCGTGCGATGCATGACGCCGCGTTACCGGAATCGGATGTGATGCAGATATTACCGTGAAAACGTTCCCTCTCACACACACAGGCAGGAGAAGGCACATTTAATGAAGCCTGCATCACACATTTCATTTTTAAATCATGCTTCAGATATAATTCATTCTGGGCCAAAGGAGTTCGGGTTTAATTAACCACGCGGGGATGGTTCGGCTTTCCCAGCATTGATTTGTTGCATTCACACGTGCAGGAAAAGTCTTAAGAGACTTAAAAAAAAAAATCCTCATGCACCAGAACCTTTGCACGAAGATAAAGAGGGAATAACGCATGAAGCGCCGGTCTTGTTCGTGTGCTGCTGCATCAGAGCGATGACTAAGACCGACGTGGTGCAGGTGATGTCACGGCGCCGAGCAGAGTCGGGAAAGCATGACGCTCGCCTTTGAGCTGCTGCTGCGCTACGGCAACGTCAAGACAATCAAAAAACGCAGAGAAACCCGCGTGCAGCTCGGCGCTTTGGGGCGGAACGCTAACATCAGCGGGCTAACTGATGCACTCGTAGGCCTTTGTAGCCAAGAGTTGGATAAGAAGACTGATGCTTGCGCTTGACTGCATGTATTTTATTCTTTTCACCGGCGTGATCCAATGATGCGCTCGGTGGTTGGACTCGGTTGTTACCGATTGTTGCACGTTTACGTCACTGATCGTCGACACTTGATCAACACTCTCAGGGCCCCCCCGTCCTGCTTTAGTGCCCCCTGAGCCCGACGCTGTGTCCGTTGGCCGCCAACCACCCAGCCGGCATTAGCGCAACGTCTCCCAGTGAGGGAGACTCTCCCCGCCGGCTCTCTGCGGCGCTGCCGAACACACCACCCCCACCCCCCCACACACACACCACCCCCACCCCCCCGGAGGAGGTGAGAGCATCGATACCCTCTCTGAGAAACCAGAGAGCAGAGGGAGGGCGGGCGGAGGACGACACGGTGGAGTGAGCTGGAGGCGGAGGGGGTGAGGGGAGGGGAGGATGCAACATGCTGCGATGCGAGAGGACCCAGTGGTTTCATTTGAGAGGCGAAGCTGCAGAAGAGTGAGAGGGGGGGGGGGGGGGGGGGGAGAGTGCGTAGACCCCACGCTGCGTTTTCTTGAGAGAAGACCCGTCCGCAGCCTCTCTGGGGAGATCTTCAATGCACAACACGGGACGAAGGGACGGGGGGTGAGAGTGAGAGGTGGAGGGGAGAGCAGGTGGGGGCTAAGACGGGAGAAAGACTGGTGTCGGATTGCAGCGAAGGGGAGAAAATACAGGACGCATCTGAGAGAATAACGAGAGGAGCGAGTGGCGTCTATTTATAAACCTGAAAGAGAGGCTCTGGATTGAGTTAGACGGAATGAGGAACCGGCAGAACAAAAGGGAGGGGGGGGGTAAAAAGAGGAAGAGAAAAGACGAGGCAGATGGGTGAAAAAGATTAAAAGAGAGCCGGGAGCCGCTGGTTGGTGATGGGGGGGGGAGAAAGGAGGGGCGGGGGGTGGGGTGAGGGAGGAATACATTTACCTTGACTGACACTGCGACAGGGAGAGAAAGCAGAAGCCCCCAAAATGCAGCTCCGCATCATCATGCGACATCATCTCTGCAGTGGGGCTACATTGAACATTACAGCACGCGCACACAGCGTCGTTGCACTTGTTCAGATCTACAGCAGAAACAATAAAGTTATTCCTCCCATGGGCAAGTTGTCAGAGGGGCTCAAACGAAAATGTGTCCTTTAACTGCATTGTTTTGTAACTATTAGCCGGTGAAAAATGAAGACGGGAGCACAAAAGAAACGGAGGCAAATGAAGACATAAGAAAATCAATAATATGCAACAGATGGACAAAGGGGGGGGGGGGGGGTGACATTTGCAGGAGGAGAAAAGGATGATCAATAACGCCTCAGATACCCACACAGGGACGTTTTGGGAGACCGTCCCGCTGAATAAGAATGATCGATGCCGTCAATAAACCGCAGTGCACAGAAATCCATCTTTGTGAGAGCTCCGTGGGGGGACGGGGGGACGGGGGGCTTTTGAGGGTCATCATTTAGATGCATAGTCCAGGATCACATACAAAGACATATGACATAAGCCGCTGCATCATGGAGTCAACTTGGCCAAAAGGTAAAGGGCAGCCCCCCCCCCCCACAATATTGATTACTTTTGTTGAATCCCAGCCTGTTCTGCTGTTGTGCTCACACGTTGCCACGGGCGACCGCGTCACTGTGTAGGGTAAAAAAAAAAAAACGCAGCGTGACTGGAGTGTCTGCGGGCGGCGGGCCGAGGCCCCCCACTAGTGGCGGAGATGGAGGAACGCAGCCTCACACACGCCGCAGTCCGCAGTACGGCGGGGAAAAAAAAGAACGTTCGTACGGCAGTGAAGTAAAGACATTACATAATCATTATGACACAGCGGGATTCTGGGTAACGACGTGCAAAAATGGCCGTTCACGTGAGCGAAACACCAACTTTAGGTTCCTTCTGTGGATGTTTTTGTGTTGCTTTCAGTCTCTTTCCACAGTTGTGTGTCAGTCAGCGGCCTCTCGTCTCTTTTTCAGCTTTTCCAAGTGACATTTTGTGGTTGAAGGTCGCCCCCCCCCCCGCCCGCCCCGCCCCGCCCCCTTGACATTTTGGGCCCGTGGGCCTTCGCTCTGTATTCCATCCACGACCATTCAGTTTTACAGTGTGGGCCACGCGGAGCGCCTTGTTTAATGGCTCCATTCCAGGGATCACGTGGTCATTGGTCATTGGGACGAGAGAGAGAGAGAGAAGCGATGAATCCCCCCCAAGAAACAAACCAAGACCACTTCCCCCGTTGTCCCCCGACTCGCCTCACCCGAGAGTCACTCACTCACACTGCACAACGATTCGTTACGGTTCCCTGTGACCAACGACCTGTCGGGGTCATTTTGGGTTGCCATTAATGTGACGATGAAAAGCTTCTTGTGCGGTTTGTCCCCCGAGAGGATGAATGTCATACGAAGGTGGCTCGGGCAGGGCAGCTGCTCTGACGTCTTTCTGAAGACACGAGGAAGTGACCTCCGCGTCAATGAAAGCACAAACTCTCCCAACCGAAATATTTAGGCGGGGGGGAGGGGAGGGGGGTGAGGAGGAGGTGACTAACTGCAAGGCAGGACCGGGGGGAATTCATCTGTAGAGCACATTTCAACAGCAAGGCAACAAAGTGCTTCACGTAAAACACGTGATCCTACCCGATAGCATTTAGCACTAAATGATAGCATTTAGCATTAGCTGTTACTTCCGTTCCTGCCAATGACTTATTTTGAATTCGACATTGTCGAGCTTCTAGTTTCTAGTTTCCTGCAGTGAAGACAGAAATGATGGTAAAGGTCCGTATCAGAGAAGCTATGATTCATTTTAATTATGAGTAAAGGCCGAGTCGGCCCGACGGATGAAACGGCAACATCTCGGAGCAAAGTCGATTCATTAAAAAAAAAAAAAGACAGATGTATTTGCTTATTGCTGCGGTTAGCAAGCTTCTTCCAGTTAGAGGCTAAATAATTTAACAGGCGAAGCTCGCTTCAAATGATTCAGCAACACTCAGTTTGTTCTGTCCAGCTGTATGGGTCTCCCTGCGTTCGGTTCAGCATTAGAGATGAAGGAATAATTGATCACGTTTGCATTTGGCTCCGTCAGACTGATGCAAACAAACTGAAAGAAAAAATTTGATGATGATGCTTTGATCCCTGCAGGTGATTTAGCATATTGAGCTGTCTGTTACCAACAATTTATGAGCATCATTTATCTCTATAATTATTATCTTCAACCGCAGTGCTTAAATGCGACAAAGTGCAGGTTTGACATCTGCCGCTTGCAAATTTGGAAGTTTTCCGTGTGATTTCTAATTGAATTCTATAAATCACGTTTCTTTAAAGGCATTTCTGGGAATGTTTGCACAAATATTCATGAGACCTTCAGGGGTGCAATCATTTTACAGCAGTTGATATCATTTAAGACAATAAATAACGGGCAGAAACTGATATTATTTCCAGACACCTTTCAGGCTCCCTGAGCAGAGAGCCGGAGCAAACGTCACTTTAGGACTCCGGTGTGTGATAACAAAGGGTGAGGAGGAGGGAGGAGGGGGGAGGCATGTGTGAACGGCCGGGTGTGTCGCGCCGAGAGTGGGAGGGACATGAAGGGTTTCAGCAAGAGAGCAGCGCCTGTCGCCGTGGGCCTCACAGCAAAGTTCGCGAGACGGAGGACGGCAGAAGCAAACATGCAGAGTGAGTTCTTCTTCTTCTTCTTCTTCTTTATTTCACGCGCTGGCATCAGTGATCACTTTCTCTTGTGACTGCGGCACACGGTGTGTTTGGCTCTTCTTATGTACAGAGAGAACGAGTAATGAGACGTGTTTGTCTCATTCAAGTTGACTTTAAGTCCCTGGTATGTTCACTTTCTAAAAACAATGTGTATGTTTAGGTACATTCATGTGATATATATATATATATATATACACTACACTTGTGTTAAATGAAAAACAAGCGCGATCAAAGGTAACAAAAGCAGTGTGTTCTTGCTGTAAGTTTCCAGCGGCTGTGGTGTTTTCTTTTAAACCTGAATGTTCCTGAGTTTCTGCATTCCTCTCATAGTTTGTCGCCTACCTGCACTCAGTGACGGCGTTTAATCCACTTCCTACTCTTTGTGGTGCCCAGTGCCCCCCCCCCCCCCCCTCCACCGTGACTCTTTATCGCATATTCCGAGGGCCAGAGGGCTCGTATCTGTGTGCAGACTGACCTTTGACCCTGTCGTAAACACCGGCACTGTAAAACTAACTGACCCTTCCCGCGCAGACATGAGCTCTCCGGGAGGGAGCGTCCTCACCGAGGACCAGTTCACCTGCTCCATCTGCCTGGAGGTGTTCGTGGAGCCCGTCTCCACGCCCTGCGGACACAGCTTCTGCAAGGCCTGTCTGCAGGGCTACTGGAACCACAGCAAGAAGTTCCTGTGCCCCATGTGCAAGAAGAGCTACTCCAAGAGGCCCGAGATGAGCGTCAACAGGGTCCTGGCCGAAATCTCCTCCCAGTTCCAGGGGCTGATGCTGGCCGGAGGGGCCCCGCGGGGGTCCATGCTCAACCTGGCCTCGGACGCCAGCCCCGGGGGCTCCCAGGCGTCCGACGGCGGGGATTTCGCCCGGGCCGGGGAGGTGCCCTGCGACGCCTGCATCGGAAGGAAGGTGAAGGCCCTGAAGTCGTGCGTGAGCTGCCCCGGGTCCTTCTGCGAGGTCCACCTCCGGCACCACAAGAAGGTCAGTGCTTCCCTTCTGCTCTGATGCGTTCTTCTGTTCTAAAGAGGGTTGTACCTGAACGCTGCACGGCATCCTGTGTGTAAGGTTGAGGGTGTCCCATCCAAGACGCTTCTCCCTTGTGACTCCACAGTCGAGATCGCGCAATCGTAAGAGAATGTCTCTCAAAGTGGTACAAAATATGTCATGCATATACTATAGTTTTACACTACAGCCACATATTCTACTGTAAAAGTACTATTTATAATATAGTAAAGTCAAAAGGTATTTAAATACTCACACAATCGATGAAGGACATGAAGACTGTAGATTATTCTTTGCTCACTTTACTACTCAAGTGTACAAATAGAGTATTAATCTGAAAATGAGCACAATGACTGTCCTCTAGAAAACCTTTTTGGGCAATAAGATTTGCTTTTCTACATTCTACATTTCTGTAAAGTCCTAAAGCTTGTAGATGAATCCGCAAGATCATTTTTTTTCTCCATTCGATCCTTGATGGCAAACCTAAATATGTGATGATCAGCATCATCTCAGAGCTTCGGGTATCAAAACCCCTTACGTTTGCCCATCTAAATGCCTCCCAGGTAAAGTCCCTGGTCTCTCACCGCCTGATCGAACCCACCTTCCACCTGGAGGAGAAGATCTGCAAGAAGCACGAGCGTCTCCTGGAGGTGTACTGTCGCACGGACCACGTCGCCATCTGCGCGGTCTGCGCTGAGTCCACGCACAAGTCCCACGACGTCGTCTCCGTGGACCACGAGTGGAAGAAGAGGATGGTGAGCCGTCTTTGACCTTCTGATGATTAATGGGCTGGCGTGCGAATGGATTATGAACGCGTACGCTGTCCTAAACTCGCCCGGCGAAGGGCCCGACCGCCGCCACGTGACCTTCAATTGAAAGGTTTTTCTTCTCGCAGAGTAATCTGGCCAGGAAGAAGTCGGAGGTCAAACATCTGATCAAGGAGAGAGCCAAGAAACTGGAGGAGATCAAACAGTCCATCAAGGTCATCAAGGTGAGTCTCCACCTTCAGCGATTGTTGAAGCACAGCATGTTTCAGAGGGCCGGTGTCCGTGAAGCGGGAACCAATTCGATCAAATCCACCTGAAACTGGGTAATTTAACAGAAGGTTTAACTGGAAGGAAATCATGAAGAACACTGAATGTAAAACGATCAATAACAGATGTGATAAAACATAATGAATCCCCCAAAAACTGTAATTGGAAAGGGATTTAAAGACGCTTAATTAGGAACCTGTTTATTTCAAAACGATTAAAAAAAAAAGATTTAAAGAAGAAATAATGGGAGAAAGTGATATGTTGGTGAAACAAAACATTTGATCCAAGATCTCTCATCAAATTCCTTCTATCGTTGTAGATACTATGAGCTATAAGAGGACGGCACCGACTGACTCATATCCAACTTCTTCCCTCCCTCGAGCCCTTTGCGGCCGTGGCGTGTTCCTGCAGTGCGTGTTCCTTCCTCCTCCTCCTGCACGTCAAATATTTGCCCAGTCCGCTCTCGCGTAAAGCTTTGTTTGCTCTCTGATCCGGGAGAGGCGCGCAGAACCTCAGCTGGCCTTTTCCTCCCCCCCTCCCGGTAATTCAGACATACCTTTTTGCTTCTGTTGGAAACGACGCCGCAGGTCTGGTGCGACGAGGACAGTTTGTTTTGTCTCTCGTCTGCCGACTCACAACCGGTTCCAACCGGTACGACCAGCGGCCACAATTACCTGCTGGTTTCCCCACACCCTGTTTTTACCGACGGCCTCGTGACCATGAAAGCCTTCCTCCGGCGCGTAGAGGACGACCTCACCGCTTTAGACCCTGTAGAATGAAAATAAAATGCCCTCTAAAGGAATAGTTTCCCAGCTTCAGGGCTTCTCTCAATTTCCTCTCAATGTGTCTAATTTAAAAAGAACACAAGGAGGATTAAGTTACCAGACGGTCAGGATGGTCACGTATGTGTGTGTGTGTGTGTGTGTGTGTGTGTGTGTGTGTGCGTTTACTGCGCAAACACACTGAACATGTGGACGATAAAAATGGCAATGATGGATAAAAATAAACTTTATATTAACGAATAACAGAGGAACACAATCCTGCTCGGAGGAGTCGCAGTGTGACATCGAAACACGTTTCAGTTTGAGACAAAAAGCTTTGCGATCTCTCAGGAAAAAGGCATAAAAGGGGTGTGTGTCACTACTGAAACCGCCGCGATCCACCAGTTAATTTGATGGACTTTGATGTTTCTATTTTAGGCTCGAACCGCGTCACAGGTTTGGGAAATATGCAGGCCTGAAGGCGTGGCGAGTTCATCTGCAGCAAACCCTCAACGCCAAATAACTTCAAAGGGATCGATGCGTAAAAAAAGAGAAACATGAGGGGATGTAGAAAGGTATTCATGTGTACGATTTACAAAGAGCCACTTGATGAAACGGATTACACACAGTTTGAGTTCAGCATCGTGAAGCCGGTAAGAGTGGAGGACAAAAAGTCCCAAACTATATGAGACATTGATTCTATCAGATATGAGTAATAATTGTACTTCCTATGAAGTTTGTGGATCTATACATTTAAAAAACAGTCAGTATCTAAACAGAAAATCTAGTTTGTTACTCTTAAGAGTCTACATTTCCCATAATGCAACTAATATAATCCTATCATCCCTCTGCTTGCTAGATGCCCCTGTTACAGATCATCAGGGTGTCTTTCCTCAGACTGTAGCAAGACGATTACATTCATGTGTAGACAGCAAAGACCTCTCCGAGTGCTCTTAACTTCAATGTGCTCGACCCTACACCTCACTGACCTCCGCCCTCCCCCCCCATCACGTGCCCCCGCCCTGCAGACCGGCTCTCAGAGGGAGTTGGAGGAGAGCTGGCAGGTGTACGCCGAGCTGCAGCGCCTGGTGGAGCAGAGTCAGGCGGAGCTGGTGGAGCTGATCGCCACGAGGCAGCGGGAGGCCGAGCGCCACGCCCAGGAGCTCGCCCGCGGTCTGGAGAACGAGCTCAGCCAGCTGAGGAGGCGGAGCAACGAGCTGGAGGCCCACGCGCAGACGCAGGACAAAGTGGTCTTCCTGCAGGTACGGAGCTTCGATCATCTCACGTGATCCAAAAGTCCAAACATCTACAGTCCGCATAAACATTTTGCAACGTCAGCAAATAATGGAAGATTGCCCCACTCTTTTTCTCTTCAGCTTTTGACTTTAAATGATTGATTCGAAAAAAACAAGACTACAACCCAAGTGTCAATAAAAAACAAAAATGCATGCTGGCATATCAAGAATTATTCATTCTTCCAGCCTGCAGCCTAAATACGCAGGATACTTAATATGTATTTAGGGCAGCAAGGGAGCTAATTAGCTCAAATCCAAATGCAGCTGCAGATATTCAACCCTAGCAGACTTTACGCTCTTATTAAAATGTCAAAACCACACTGCAGCAATATGCATGTATTTGAAATCATTTTTTCCTACCTTCATTATTCATCCACATAATGTCCACGCTGCCAATTACCCCGCGGCCCTGTATGGTAGCGGTTGCTAGGAGACGGGTACCACAACATCAAACGCCTCTAGGAACACAGCCAGCTGTTGTGAAGGTTCCCCCCTGTGCATTTACCCCGGACTGTTGATGGAGATAAAACGTTGATCTCTTTTGCTTTTTTTCCCTCTCATGAAAGAGGTCTTTGAAGTCTGCAGATAGTGTGAGAGGAAGCAAAGGCACGCAGCCACACATGTTTGGCAGAGCAAAGTTGAGAGCACATGAAGACAAATACGGTCACTGTTCTGGATCTGGAACATCCTCTGTTATAAACCTGCCTCTCCTCTTTGATCTGATGAGATGCATCTGCACACCGTCCAGATGGTTTAACCCATATAAACCATATTTAGTGCTTTTTTTTTTATGGGAATAGACTTTATATCCCCTGAGGGATCCTTCCATCTTAGATTCACTTCCCTGCCGCTGTCCTACTTCTCGTAGAACCTGACGATGCTGTCGGCCTCGCCGGAGCCCACCGATTGGTCGTCGGTCAGCGTCAACACTGACCTCTACCTGGGCACCATCCGCTCCTCCGTCAGCGGCCTGGTGGATCGGCTCCAGGAAGAGCTCAAGAGACTGTACGGGAAAGGTGAGGGCATTATTAGGTGTTCCTGTTATTTCGTCCATCCCCTCTATGGCTCTTTGTAGCCTATTGCCTTTCAAAATAAGAGTCACATTTGCAGATTATCCGACACAATCCATACCCAGATGCAGGTGCACCAGCACTTATAAATAGATGAGTGACTCATCATTGCACATGCACCCCCCCCCCCCCTCCTACCCCCTTCACACATTCACACATACAAGATGGTCGGACAGATGGAGATGGAGATGGTGTTGATGCCGCAGTTCACCGTCGCTTGGAATTGATGGAGGGCTGAGTGACAGCAGCACATGTCTGGAGCTCTAAACCCACGCGAGCCATCTGCTTTGACTTTGTCTCTTTAAAAGAATCACTTGTTGACTACGTGTCTCTGTCTGTCTCTCTCAGAGCTCCGGAAGGTCCAGAACTATTCCAGTGAGTAAGACTATAACATTTGACAATCAACTATTTTAGGAGAAAGCAGTTTGAAGATCACCAACAGTGTGAGGAAACCTCAAAATGTTCAGTTCTCCCCGCAGTCCAGAAGAGGACCCCGTTCCTCCACATCCTCAAACTCCATCCAGAAGTTTAAAGCCAGTCAAAGATTGTGAAGTTCACCAGTAACAGATCAGACTTAAATTGATAGATGTGTGTTCTGCACGTGAGGTCCGCTAGATTCCAATCAAACGACCAATTGATAAGACATGCTGACTCATGCTGACTTGTTCTGTGCAGCTGAGGTGATACTGGACCCGGTCACGGCCCAGAGGAACCTGGTCGTGTCCGACGACGGGCGGCAAGTGAGATACGAGGAGCGCAAGTCCGTCCACGCCGAGGGCCCGCGGCGCTTCAGCCCCGCCCTCTTCGTCCTGGCCCGAGAGGGCCTGGCCTCCGGGCGCCACTACTGGGAGGTGGACGTGGGGCGCAAGACGGCCTGGACGCTGGGCGTGGCCAACGCCACGGCCCGCCGCAAGGGCGAGATCAAGCTGAGCCCCGAGGGCGGGTTCTGGTGCCTGTGGCTGAAGAACGCCGAGGTGAAGGCCCTGGCCTCGCTGCGCCTGCCGCTGCCGCTGTCGGCCCCGCCCACTAAGGTGGGCGTGTTCCTGGATTACGAGGGCGGCCAGGTTTCTTTCTACGACGTGAAGGCGCGTCTGCATCTCTACACCTTCGTGGACACCTTCAGCGAGAGTCTGTACCCGATCTTCAGCCCCTGCCTCCACCACGACGGGAAGAACTCGTCGCCGCTCCTCATATCGCCGGTCAAACACACCTGAGAGCGAGGAGCCAATCACAAGTCAGAAAACCTCCAGCAGAGATTTGTAGCTCAGGTACTTTTAAACAGCACATTTTTTTCTACGTGAAATTGAGGCGACCTTACGACGGTTTAAACTGTTGGCAAAGCGCTTTACCTCAAAGCGCCCTTCCAACCAATGAACTGAAAACACGGCGCGTTGTTTGCCAATCAGCACCAGTAGAACCATCCTCGCCGTACTTTATGGACACGTTGCACAGTACTGATCCTTTATTGCGTATTACGGAGAGATATTGATCATTTAGTTACTCAGTTACTTACCGTACCTCTCCTCTCAGATTCTATATAAATCAAGCTGATATCTTGGAGTAAAAACATGTGAAGGACGAGAGAGGATTATTCTGACCTTTTGACCTTTTCATCTGGGCGTGTTGACAGTAAGGCTGTACTTCCATATTTGTAAGTCTTTGGAGACTTCACAGAAGAAAGGAAGTTAAATAGATTTACTGTCTGAAGGCCAACTGGACCAGAGGACAGATTTTTGTACATGTACGACTATAATATTGTTTTTTAAGGGTTTTTATTTCCTATTTTATAATCTGTGATTGTTTCAGGGCTGTAAAAGTATGTTCTGTATTTATATATCAAATATGTTCTTTTGTACTATCAATCAGAACTTGTTCATTAAAGAATAAATTCATTAGTCACCAAACAAAGAATTTACGGTGGTGTTTTTTTTTTAACTTGCACTGTGGTCAGGGGGCGTGTCCTTCTGGCGGCGCTGAGCCGGGGAGGAGGGGCCAACTTTGAGTTTCATGTCACAAGCACAAACGTCGCGATCTCATTTTAGGACGCAATCGTTCATGTTTATGGCAACGCGCTAAGCTAACATAGCTACATGCTAAATACCTTTTACAGGAGCTTTTCCTCTATTGCCTGAAAGACGGGTTCCACTAATCAACCCAAATACACAAACTAAACCAATTTGATATTTTAAATATATAGCTGAGTAAGGAAAAAGTGACTGAGATCAACAGGCCCCTCCGGTTGTGAGAGAAGTGAAACATAAATGAGCTTTATAAATAATTTAAAGTGCACTGCGGGGTGTAAAACAGTCCCCCTGTGAGGTCCATGTCCAGGGGGGGGTATAAATCTGTATCTGGGGTAAAAGGAGGGGGAGGGGGGAGGTGTATTTTGGGTCTGAGGTGTGTGTGTTAGGGGGGGGGGGTCCCAGCCTGTATCTCATATATCAGTACACAGCGGAGCACTGAGGCAGCTGCTCTCGGGTGAGTGTCCCCGTGTCTCTGGTTCTCTGTCGTGTCCTCGTCCTCTCCGGCCTTTCCTTTCCGTTTAGCTCCTCGCGGGAGTGTTGGTTGTGTTCTTTTATTCCGGTGAAGCTGATTAAGAGCTGTGACCAAAAGTCGAAAATGTGTTTTTAAAGAAAGACTTAAAATTGAACTACAAATTAGTTTGCTCGGAGGCTCGAGGTGTCTGCAGGTCAAAATAACCCAGATTACAGTTTAGAGCCGGAAAGTGGCTGAAATAAAAGTGGCTGACTGGGGCCGATGCTTTTGGAAAGACGTTAATCCCGTCTTTGGATACCGAGGCCTCAAGTTCGAGAGCTGCTTGTTCCAGGTCCAACTCACTGACGCGCCGCCTTCAAACTAATCATACGGGCAGGATATATTTAGCTGCAGTTCGAGCGAAGACGCAATACGTCTTCTTTAAAGAGATCTGCTTGATTTGTTTGTTTCATTGATGTGATGAGCTCGTCGCAAAAAGTATATCAGCGTCACGTTTGCCAATAACGATATTTCTATCTTTATAAAGGTCTAGGATCAAAGTAACAGCTTTAAATGAGCTTATAAAAAGCCAGAACATTAATTGATAAGCTTTTTCTAACAATAAATGGATCCTGTCCATGTGCGCACGCACGCCGTCTCGCCGTCTAATCCGAGCGACCTCGATGTCACAGCAGGTTTTGATGCCCCGCTCGGAGGCCGGTTGCTGGCGCTGAGAATGACCCTGCCTCTCGGCCGCGCAGGAATGGCCGCCAGCGGGAACCTCTCCGAAGAGCAGGTGCACTGCTCCATCTGCCTGGACGTCTTCACCAACCCCGTCTCCATCCCGTGCGGACACAACTTCTGCCAGGGCTGCATCCTGGGCTACTGGAGGACCAGCCCCTTGTACCAGTGCCCCATGTGCAAAAAGTCCTTCCCCAAGAGGCCCGACATCAGCATCAACACGGTGCTGAGGGAGATCGCCGAGCAGTTCAAGGAGATCAGGGTCAGGGGCGCCGAGGACCAGGAGCGCGAGCAGGCGGAGGACGAGATGGAGCGGAAGGGGACGGCGGGACGAAGGAAGAAGGAGGACGAGGAGAGGCTTCTGGAGAAGGATCAGAAGCAGCAGGAGGAGGAGGAGGAGAGGAGAAACAGAGAGAAAAAGCCTCATCTGGAGGAGTTACCACCTCTGATCCCCTGTGTGCCCGCACCCCTGATCCCTCCTCCTCCACCCCAGGCCACAGACAAGGGGCCCCACCCGCCTCCGCCGCCCCAAACACCACCCACGCCTTCACCTCAGCTCGCGGCTTCCTCACCCCCGCCCTGGGAGGAGGTCCTCTGCGACGTTTGCCTGGGGGAGGGCAGGCCCAAGGCGGTCAAGTCCTGCCTGGTGTGCCTCACCTCCTACTGCGAGGAGCACCTGCGGTCTCACGTGGGCAGGTTCACCATGCACAAGCTGATAGAGCCCGTGGCCAACATGGAGGACAGGATGTGTCCCAAGCACCAGCGGCTCCTGGAGCTCTTCTGCAAGAGGGACCAGACCTGCGTGTGCGTGCTCTGCACGGAGACGGACCACCGGGCGCACTACACCGTCCCCGTGGAGAGAGAGTGGACGGAGAAAAAGGTGAAAACGGATCCCGAATCACATCACTGCACATGTGGTCGTCAAGTCAGAGCCTTGTTAGGCGTTTTAGAGGGAAACCTACTGTGGACGTAAAACTGGAAACAGAACAGGAAACTGTTCAATGAATTTATCTGATTTTCCATGTTCAGCTTTAAAAAAAAAAACTTTAGCAGTCTTATATGTAAATATATAAATCACATTCCTTTCAAAGAAAGACGTAAGACACGTTGAAACAACATTTTGGGGAGGTTTTAATCCAAAGAGGTATCAGAGAATGAGAATGATGCCTCTGAAGGTAAAGATCACCGCGTGTACGTCTCTAATCGACTCGTTGGTTGCAGGCGCAGCTGAAGAAGACGGAAGTGGACGTCCAGCAGATGATCCGGGACAGAGTGAAAAAGGTGGAGGAGATCAAACACTCGTTGGAGCAAAACAAGGTGAGCAACGGTGTCAAGGTCCAACGCCGCCCATTCAGCGCTGTCATCTGACGACTCTTCGACGCGGGCGTTCCTTTGGCGTTCCTCCAGGCCAGCGCCCAGAGGGAGGTGGAGGAAAGCGCGCAGGTGGTGTCGGACCTGGTGCGCTCCATCCGGGAGACTCAGGCCGAGCTGGCCTCGGCCATCGAGGAGAAGCAGCGGCAGACGGAGAGCTGGGCCCAAGGCCTGGTGGCTGAACTGGAGGCGGAGATCGGCGAGCTGAGGAGGAGGAGCGGCGACCTGGAGAGCGTGGCCCGGAGCGACCACATCCACTTCCTGAAGGCGAGCGAGCGCTTCGTTTCCCAACACAGAGGTGTTTGACAACAGGTCTACAGAGTAAATGCGGGTGGTTATGATTTTAGGGGGCCTAATCATGGTAAGATTACATCATCCATCCCTCGCACATCATGTGACCTTCCCCCTGTTCGGGAGGCTGCCGATCGTTTCGGACGTGCTCTTTTTCCTCGAGCGGGAACGATGCACCAGCGTCGCTGTCGTGTTTTTGTGTCTCCGCAGAGCTTCCCGGCCCTCAGCACCCTTCCTTCCGTCAAAGACTGGTCCGAGACCAGCGTTCCCACGGACGTGTGCGTGGGGACGATCCGGAGGTCCGTGGCCAAACTGGAGGCCGCGCTGCACGAAGCGATCGGCCAATTGGCTGAAAGTGGTACGGTTTCGTTTTCGTTACACCTGGAATGAGCTGTTGTCTTGAAATAATGTCTTTCTTTTTGTCGTCCCTTCGACAGAGATCAAGAAGATTCTGAAATACAAAGGTAAATCATTTATATTTTTTATGGGTTTTTTAAAAATAATTTCAAAACTCAAAAAACTGGACCCCCCCGCCGACCACGTCCCGTGTCCCTGCAGCGGACGTGACGCTGGACGCCGACTCGGCCAACCCCTGGCTGCAGCTCTCGCAGGACAGGCGTCAGGTGAGACACCTGGGCGCCTGGCAGGACCTCCCGGACCGCCCCGAGCGCTTCGACACGGTGGTCATCGTTCTGGGCCGCGAGGGCTTCTCCTCGGGGAGGCACTACTGGGAGGTCCAAGTGGGGGACAAGGACGACTGGTACATGGGCGTGGCCAGATCCTCCGTCAACAGAAAGGGCCGCATCTCCATTAGCACGACGCACGGCTACTGGGCTCTGGCCATGAAGAAGGGCCACGGGTACCGAGCGTCCACGTGTCCGCCGGAGCCCCTCGCCCTCCCGGCCAGGCCCAGGCGGGTGGGCGTGTACGTGGACTACGAGGAGGGGCAGGTGTCCTTCTACGACGTAAAGGCTCGGGCCCACATTTACACATTCAAAGACGAGTTCAGGGAGAAGATCTTGCCCTTCTTCTACCTGTACTGCTGCGACAAAGCGTCCGATACCATCGCCATTTGTCCCGTGAACGAGAAGAGTCTGATCAAGCAAAGCTAGGGACGCGTTGGACTGCAAGAAGAGGCACGAGAGAAAGCAAAGCCTTCATGTGTATTCATCATGTGTAGAATATAGTCATTTTATGTTTACGCATTGAGATCAGTTCAACATTAACATTGTGGTGTTATGCTCAAGAATATTTTGTTTTTCTTTGAATGAATTAAAAAAACTAATCAGGCCAGTTAACCACCGGCTAGCCAGTGTTATGCTAAGCTAATCATGATAACATCCTGATAATGTTTTATATGGCATCATAATCAAGGGAGAATGCAAACCAAACGAACTGTTCTTCAGAGGAAATGGTACCTTCTGGATCTGTGATGTCGTGTTTCTGTGTGGACTTTTAGTCAAGTGTGATTAATGCTGCCGAGGTCGTACGTTGGGGAGAAGTTTGCTCATCGTTTACAACAATAAACACTCACTCGAATATTCACAAATGTCTCTTTTTTTCAGGCCTCATAGAAACTAGCGGGGGCATGAAGCGGATGACGAAACCGGTTTAGGCCTCTGGGGTATAAATTAGTGAAGGAGTTTCTCTTTCTGTTTTTAAAATACCGACCTGCATGAATATTGTGCAGGTTTAAGATTCAGGTAAAAATGACTCATCGAGCGGCTTGGGTTTCGCTTTGTAAGCAGACTTAAAATGGGCTTCTTTTAGCCGACTTGGCAAAAATCCATAACCACATTTTCGAATGATCACTTTTAAAATCAACCTTTTCGTTCTCGCCTGCCGTGTTACCAATCCAGCAACTTGCTGCTCCGACTGGCGGCCTTTGAAGAATAAGAAAGACAACGCTTAAAAAAAGAGACCCCGTACTTCCCTGATTGACGGGACATCAACGCGTTGAGGAAAAACTCCCAGGTGAGCCGGTACTGAAGGCCAGCAGGGTTCTACGGGCCCAACGGCGGGAAAGATCCAGGTAAGTGTATCTGAATCATCCATTGGTCGGGTGATGATGACGTCATTATAGTGACTCCTTATCAGGCCAGACTGTAATCAACCACAGGTCATTGCACAATGTGGTCTCTTTTCATTTGCATATCCTATAAACATTACTGAGTGTACATTACTGCTAAAACAAATATTTACATATTTGCTGTTGCCCTTGTTTTTGTAACTGCGGCTGATTTGTCATGTGGAAACTTCTCCCGTAACAAGTGTGCGTAAGTTTACGAGCTTACAGGAAATGACAGAGTCCAACAGGGCCGTCCTCTTTACCAGCAGCGATAGGTGTGTCTGAACCTTTTACGCAGGTGGAACCACCTGATCAGACAACACAACTGCGTTAGAGCCTCGAGGAACACAAGCTGCCGGACGCTCTGGAGACGTGAGTCTTATATTTCAGTTTTAACGGTCCAGCATTTAAAGGTTTTAGTCTGTGTTCGGCAAACACTACATTGTGTATCGGTGGTGTAAACAAATAGGTAATACTTTGGAATGACACCTGATGAATCCACAATCACAGGTATTTTGTACTGTTTGAATCACCCTGAAGGAGACTTGTATCTGGATTCCATTGGTCGGTGGAGGTGCGATGGTTAGAAATGACCCGGTGGCTCTGACGTGGTCCTCATCTCTCTTCGGCACGGGTTCCAGTCACTCATAGCTGGAAGTGCTTTCATTTCAGATGGTATGTCTTGTGCTTGTGGAAGGAGTATTTCCACCAACAACACGCACCTTGTGTTTTGGATCCCGCCACCAAGGCCAATTTAATGAAGAAGTACTGTAATTCAGTACTTCAACAGCCAATGGAAGACACCGTCCTCGCTGCATGCTGACAGCCCCCCCAAAATCAGCCCGAGGTCGCACGCCCAGACCCGATGTCCGACCCCCCTCAGTGCTGCATCTGTCTGGAGGAGTTCGCCCGGCCCGCTTCCCTCCCCTGCGGACACCGCTTCTGCCTGAGCTGCATAGGAGAATACTGGAGGATCCACGGGGCCTGTCGGTGCCCACTCTGCAAGGCCTTTTTCCCCACAAGGCCGCCGCTAAACGCGGCCCAGACGCATGGCGCCGGCGCCCCGACCGAGGAGGAGGAGGAGGAGGCTCCGCCTCTGAAAGCCGGAGAGGTGCCCTGTGACCTCTGCCCCGCCAAGCGCAGGGCCGTCAAGTCCTGCCTGGCGTGCCTGGCCTCGTACTGTGCCGCCCATCTGGAGCCACACTACCAGAGAGAAGATCTGGGGCGCCACCTGCTGATCAACGTGGTGAAGAACCTGGAGGACCCCGCGTGCGGGCTGCACGGCAAGCAGCTACAGAAGTTCTGCAGGAGCGATCGAACATGCATCTGCGCCATGTGTGCCCAGACTGAGCACCGGGGCCATCACATCGTCTCCATCCACAGGGAGGCGACAAAGATGAAGGTAAAGTCCGGAGAAACCTCTCCACCGTCAACATTGAAGGGTTAAGTTATTGACACAATAGGAGCAGACACATCTTGGATAATATAAGTGGAAACATGACATTTGAACAAAATACCTATTAAAAGCCCCCCTCCTCCTTACACAGGTGAAACTAAAATGGAGAAAGACGAAACTTCAGCAAGCCATCCAGGAGAGACTGAGCGAAGTGGAGAAAACCGAGCTCTCCGCCGGCCTCGTGGGCACGGGTCCCAGCGAGGAACGGGCTCCGAGCAAAGAGCTCATCGCACGACTGGAGGAGGAAATCTCGGAGCTGCGGAGCAGAAGCGCGGCGCTGGATCAGATCTCACGCGGCGAGGACGACCTCCGCTTCCTGCAGGTTCGGCTTCGAGGTCAAAGGTCAACTGACCACAAAATCGATGAAGCCGCGTGTCGTGTTTTAAAGAGTAAATGTGGTCTCTCTCCCGTCCCTGCAGACGTTTCTACACACCTCCTCGTGGACTGACGCCTTCGACCTTAAATAGTTAGAGACGGATCAGCGGCTGCAAAATAAACGGTTCAATATTTTGGGGAAATACGCTTCTGAAGTGAAGAGTTTGGGAAACAACCCCCATGAAGAAAGAAGATAAAAGGTGTTAATTCCCACAAGGGTTTGTGAGCCAATTAAATGACCTTTGGAAAGAGAAACCTGTTCCCAGTGCTTCCAGTCTCAATGCTAAACTAAGCTAAGATCGCTGTGTTATATCCATTAAACTGATATGTGTGTTTTTCTCGTCCCACTAAAGTGCATTTACCAAAGCTAAACCTCAGACTTTTCCTTCGACTGACTGATATTGGAATTGCAGATCCGTGTTTAGCATGTTTAATAATTATATGCAATCAAAAAGATGATTTGAACAGATTTAAAAAGGAACATTGAAACCTCATGAATTACAATAATTGCCTACATCCATTAGTTGGCCAACAACCTGTTGAGAGTATATATTGTGTGGATGTAACTTATGGCCGGCTGGATGATGTAATTTATGTTAAAGGTCAATATCAGTTTACACGCCTGTTGAGTGTTTTAGTTGTCGTCCCTTTTTAAAATGTCTTTTCTTAATAGAGTCTGAAAACACTGAATATTCATGCTGAACAATAAAGGGTGGAGTTACACTTTTGCCTAATACATAATTAATGATTTTGATCCTTTTCATTCTACCGGTGAAACATTGAATAAAAGGCAGACGCATAAAACCTCATAACAAAACCTTCGCGTGAGTCGATATTGGATCTGTGGGAACTTGCTAAACCTGCAGCCTACGTAGAGGCGATTCACTGACTAATTTGCATGTGCACATGCCTCCCCGACAGCAGGAAGTGACTGTCAGCTCTTTGAAAAGAAATGAAACCTAACAGACAACAAAGGCAGGACTGCTAGAGGAAGGACACGCACACGGAGACGAGGACCATCTCGGTAGGTGAAAGACAGCATCACACTCCGGAGACCCCTTTAAATGTTTTTCTTCCGGGGTTAACGTGTTTTATTTTATCTAGCGTTGTGCGATGCAATAGACTTAAAAATGTGTCCGCTGTTATTTTGTCAGGTTTATTACTTTATTAGTTGGTTCATAGTGCAGCAGGTCTGAACACCTTTTTACACACACACACACACACACACACACACACACACTAGGTGTGTCACCTGGAACGTCCAAGAGCTCCATTATGATCAGAGTGTGGTTTCATCCGTGTTTCCTTGTTCTTCAGAAATGAATATGTTTTGTCATCTTGACTTTTGAAGTATGTCTGTAAATTATAAATCCAGTCCCTTCTCGTGGAAGAGAGACATGGGAACCAGTTTTTTACAGCCTCTCCCTCATGTAAATTTGAAGTTGATAACTTCTGAGGGGTGTAATCAATAATCCTTAATATTGCCGACCCTTCCTAACACATGTTGGGTGTGAAGGGGATTTAATGCAGGAGCACGAGGGCAGGAACTTGAAATGTGGGTTTGTGACTAAAAAAAACAGGAAACACACATTGGATTAACAGGATATGACACTTTAAGCGTTTGCCTGTACCCTGTAGCGCCCACCTGTGGCAACGTTGCCCACTCTTTGACCACCTTTTCGCAGTCTCGTAACAGTCGAAGACGTAATTAAATTCCCAAGTGAGTGACCTCGTGGTGCTCTCTGTCCTCAGACATGGCCGCCGCTCAAGTGCCCCCCCGCGACCCCGGCTCGCTGCAGACGCACCTCACCTGCTCCATCTGCATTGAGCCTTTTGTGGAGCCCGTCACCACAGACTGCGGCCACTCGTTTTGTAAGAAATGCCTGCATAGTACCCTTACATACAAGGATAACTGCCCCCTATGCAAGGATCTTGTGAGGAAGGTCCCGACTGTCAACATCGTCCTGAGAAGCATCGTGGAGGAGATTAAGGCCCTGGAGAAGTCTGCCGATAAGTACACCGGGGCCCCCGGCGAAGTGGCCTGCGACGTTTGCACAGAGCGAAAGCTGAAGGCCAAGAAGTCCTGTCTCGTGTGTCTTGCCTCGTACTGTTCGACGCACCTGGAGAACCACTCCTCGACTGAAAGGCTGAAGGGCCACAAGTTGGTGGAACCCGTGGAGAACCTGGACGAGAGGGCCTGTTTGAAGCACGGGCGCCCCCTGGAGCTGTATAGCAGGAAGAGGGGAGAGTGCATTTGTGCACTTTGCATTGAGGAAGGTCAGGAGGCGATTGTGTCCACTGAAGACGAATGTGACCAGAAGAAGGTGGGTTATCTCACGCAAGGCCTGTTTCATGTAATGACACCTTGGTATTTTGGACAAATTGAGGTATACATGTGTGGTTAGGCAGGTTTTCGAAGGATACTGACTTGCCCTTTTGCTCTTACAACAGGCCAAGCTTGAAAACATAAAGACAGAATTAAACGAGAAAATTAAGAAGAAAAGAACATGGATCGACGAGACCGATACATCTCTGAAGAGATGCAAGGTAAGTTTAGGTCATTCTGGGTTGACCTGAATTGCAGAAAACAAATCAGAAACCTGTCCATCGAAACTGTCAAATATGATACAGAGCACTATGGCATTTATATGGAACGTTTAAACATCAATGCTTCTCCTAACCCTTCAACCCTAACCCATTTCCAGGACCAGCTGGAGACTGAGTGGTGGGATATCGACAACGTGTTCACTGCCGTTGCCGCCATCGTGGAGGAAGCCCGGGCGGCAGCTCTCAGGCCGGTGGAGGCGAAGAGAGACGAAGTGCTGAAAGAAGCAAAAGACATCAAAGAGAAGCTGGAGGCTGAGATCCACAGACTCGAGAAAACCATCTCTGAGCTAGACAACTTATCGGTGCTTGAGGATCACGTCCTTTTCCTTCAGGTGAGCGACTATTATGGTCGGTGTGATTGGATCTTCCTCGGTGCAGCCTTTGGGTTAATCTCCTCTTCCTCAGCGCTACCCAGCTCTTCCGAACCCGGACAACCTCGTGGACTCAACAGCGGTGGAGCTCGACACATCGTTGTTTTTCGGCACCGTGAGGAAAATCACAACGACCATGTTGGAACAGATTCAACAGAAACTTGAGGAGCTGACCTCCACGGGTAAGAGTTGAACCGTGGTGGTAAATGTTCTAATCATGAATGTTACTATGTGGTTCTCACACCGTTTCTTCCCTTCACAGAACTTCAGAGAGTTACAAAGTTCAGAGGTACGTTATTTAGGGTTTTCTTTTCAGAAAATGGGACTTTTTGAGTTCAGATCTTTGGTTGATTTTAATCTCGTACCAAACAGAGGATGTGAAGCTGGACCCGACCACCGCCCACCGTCGCCTCGTCCTCTCCGAGGACGGGAAGGAAGTGAGGGACAAGGGGGAGGACCGAGAGGTAGCCGACGCCCCGGAGAGGTTTGATCTGTTCGCCAGCGTCCTGGGGCTCAACCCGTTGTCCTCCGGGAGGTCCTTCTGGGAGGTGGAGGTCGGCGACAAGACCGGGTGGGACCTGGGCGTGGCGAGGGCCGACGCCAACCGCAGGGGGAAGCTCTCGCTGAGCCCGGACGACGGCTACTGGGTCATCGTGCGTTACGACCAGGAGAAGTACGCCGCTCTGACGGCGCCGCCCATCAGCCTCTCCCTGGCGAATCACCCCCGGAAGGTGGGCATTTTAGTGGACACAGAGGATGGCCTCGTGTCCTTCTACGACACGGCGGCCGGGTCACACGTCTACTCGTTCACCGGGTGCTCCTTCGGGGACGCCGTCCTCCTGCCGTATTTCAGCCCGCACGCCAAACAGGAGGAGAAAAACTCAGAGCCTCTGATCGTTTCTGTTTCAAAACACGGCTTTTGAGAATGTGGAAGAGGGGGGTTCTGGGTAATCCTGCCATTTGTTGCTAAAAGTATGGACCATTTTTGTTCAAACGGTCTGGGTACTTTAGGGTAAAGTGTTGACAAGAGCTACACAAATGATCCCTTATAATACAGGTCTGTAATGGAGGTTATAAAGGTCTATTATAGAAGACTCATTGGAATGTGTAAAATAAAGAGACACATGTAAACTTTTTATGGATGTGATAGGGGACAGTAAGAGATGTTATATGGGTGTCCATGTGTTAATACAATGTATGTTTGATTGTGCTGTCATCAACTTGTTTTAATAAAATAATAAAATATAAGTGATCAAATTGAATCAAATTCCCTTCTCTTTTTTTTAACTTCTGGGGTTTATTAAATCCAACATCATAGTGGTGTATTGGGAAACATCCTGTTGGGACATGTCTGAGCGTAGTGAAGGGAGGGGACAGGAGAAACCGAAAGCAGAGGAAAGTTGCCTTTGTGTCAGAGAGGGGGAGGGGGGGGGGGGGAAACTGAGTATTTTCAACTTTTCTTCAGGCCTAAATAATGACTACAGTCATGCATAAATTTAAATTAGTGAAACACATTTAATGTAAATATATGCATGATTATCATGCAATTGGGGGCGGCACGGTGGTGTGGTGGTTAGGACTGTTGCCTCACAGCAAGAAGGTCCTGGGTTCGACTGCACCCAGTGGCCTTTCTGTGTGCATGTTCTCCCTGTGTCAGGTTAATTGGGGACTCTAAATGGGGTCGCCGTGGTGCAGGGGTGGAGAAGGTGCACCGGGAACCGCAAGGTTGGTGGTTTGAGCCCTGGCTGTGTATAAGTGGTTTGACGATGGATGGATGGCTCATGCAATTGACAAACAATATTGATATTGGCATTGGTATCAGTTGACAAGGTTTGGGATGTGGCGTGGAAAATGAAAAACAAGGAAACATGAAGCAGTGTCATAAACTGAATACATCTTCCATCACTGACATTTACTGCACGCTGTAATAAGAATATGGCTCATTAATACTTTTTACTTTTTTATATTTCAATGCCCACGGCAGTGGGAACTCAATAAAACAGTACATATCTATTTATATCTGTCGCCATAAATTTGTTAAATAACGAAACCGGATGCGGTGGGACCTAAAATGAAACACGGATGGACGTATTCGACTGAAACGAAACCAAGAGTTTGGCAACGTTCGGAGAGGAGAGACGCGTCTCTCGGTCGATCGGAGCCAGAAGAGCCAGCAGGTCACAGGGAGAGAGGTAAACTGCTCCACATCCAACTTATTCCGCTTTATTACCCCAAAGATGACGCAATAACACCCCCTAAAAATGCTCTTGTTCTGCTCGGCGACTGCGCTCTTGTTTGACAAGGAAATACTGTTAAAAACGGTTATGGAGAGAAATACTTGTGAATGAGGATTTGGAATACTTTTGGAATAGGTGTCGGAATACTTTTGAAAGAGGTTGTGTTGATTGAGAGATTCCGGGTCCATGCTGCGTAAAAAGCGTTCAGGGTTTAGTGAACAAACGGACCGGTGTACCGGAGCTTTCAGGGCGTGTACGAAACACAGCAAACACTGTTGTTTCTTGAGCTGCTAGAAGGAGATGAACACGTTCTTGTGATTAATTTTGCATTCAAACCTTGTTCTACCGCCGCAGTAAATAAACCAACTAATTCTGTGTAGTGTAAAATATTCTATGGTTCTATATTAAAAAAGTGTTTATAATCGGTTTATTCTTATGAAGTTATTACGGCACGCATGAACATTTTTTAAAGAATTGGAATGGATTATTACTATTATAACAACCCCAGATAAACAGTATTACCTGTGCGTGTGTGTTTCACTTAATCTGTTTCTCTTATTTGGGGATTTTTTTCCATTTGTGGAGTTGGATCAACAATGACGTTTTATTTTGAAGTCATCCACATCTAACTTTCTACATACAAAATGAAGTTCCTGCTCCGTGTCTGGCTGTTTTACAGCAGGAAGTGAGCGATACCGCTCAATTACTCTCGAGTACCGCTAGAGGGCGACTAATCACTGTCTTACACGCATCCCTCAGCTCGGTCCGCCCTCAAACAGGTGATTCAAAGACATGAGCCACCAGGTGTGCCACTGCGGGTGGTCCAAAGTGACCACCTACCAGGGCCTGAGGACCCACCAGGGGATGATGGGATGCACGCCGAAGGGAAAGGGAATCCCGGAGAGCCAACAGTTCATATTCAACAATTACCTCCCTAAACCCGCCTACCCGGGGCCCCTCATGGCCGAAGAGCCCCTGATGAATATCAACACCCCCGCCTTCAAGCCCGATGAGAAGTTACACAGCTCAGGTCTGTATGTTTATCTGATGTCTGTTGCAAGTTAAGGGAATAATACAGTGAAATGACTGCATGGTTTTCTTATTAATATTTACAGGGAGTCAACGGGACATCTGGTGGAGTCTTTTAGCAGGAGTTCATCAAGGGGACGGAGGATCTTTTAACCGAAGCACTCCGGGCAAGACCGAGGTACATTCAATCAAACATAAATATGATCAGTAAAAAACAAACAATTCTGGACAAATCGTTTTATAAAGTTTCTTCTTTCTTTCCCGTGTCACAGAGCGGCAGCGGCCGGCTCGGAGCGGCGGCCCTGGACGTCCTGGTGAAGGACGGGGCCCCTCCAACGACCACAGCTCAGGAACTATTTGGACCAAATGAGAAGCAGAAAGAGAAGGAGAGACAGACTCAACAACTCCAAAAGGTATAAAACCTCCTCCAATCCTACCGACTTAACGTGGCCCCACTTTAAAAGGTTCCGTTTTTACGCTCTTCCCGACATTCAGACGAGGGAACGGGAAAAGTCAGATGCCTTATATCATCATCTGTGCTTTCGTAGGCGGGGAAACTCCAAGTGTGCCACTGCGGGTGGTCCGAAGTGACCACTTACCACGGCCTGAGGACCCACCAGGGGAAGATGGGATGCACGCCGAAGGGAATGGGAATCCCCGAGAGCCAACAGTTCATATTCAACGGTTCCCTTCCTAAACCCACCAACCCGGGGCCCCTCATGGCTGATGAGCCCCTGATGAATATCTTCACCCCCGCCTTCAAGTCCGATGAGAAGTTACACAGCTCAGGTCTTTATCTTCATGTGATGTCTGTTGCAAGTTAAGGGAATAATACAGTGGGAGTTAAAGGGCATCTCCAAAACAACTGCATGGTTTTCTTATTAATATTCACAGGGAGTCAACAGGACATCTGGGGGGTTCATCGAGGGGACGGAGGATCTTTTAGCCGAACCACTCCGGTCAAGACCGAGGTACATTCAATCAAACATAAAAATGATGTGTGCCAAACAAACAATTCTGGACCAATAGTTGTATTCTAGTTTCTTCTCTCTTTCCCGTGTCACAGATCGGCAGCGCCCAGCTCGGAGCGGCGGCCCTGGACGCCCTGGTGAAGGAAACAAACGAATGGGGTGAGCACTATTTGTGTCATTTATCCCAAACTGGAACAACGCAGAGAGGATTCAAAGCAGCTCTGACCAACGGTGACAAACTCGACTCTGCAGCGTTTCAGACTCCACCGCCCTGCGCCACGACGCACCAAGCCCCCGCCCGTCAAGCCCCCGTCAGCGCCTGTAGAGCGCTTGATTTCAACACCAGCGCGCAGCAGGTACGGCAGATTCTCTACTTTTTTAGAAAGGGAACAACTGGCTTCAGCCGGTGAAGATGTTCTTTAAAACTATGCCTTATATCATCATTTGTGCTTTTATCCTTTAGGTAACTGGGCAACTGTTCTGGGCCCCTCCAACGACCACAGCTCAGGAAACATTTGGACCAAATGAGAGGCAGAAGGAGAAGGAGAGAGAGACTCAACAACTACAAAAGGTACAAAACCTCCGCCAATCCTACCGGCCCCACTTTAAAAGGTGCCGGTTTCCACTCGTCCCCCAAAAAGTGCCAAAATGGACTCAAAAGTGTGGTAGAAACTCAGCAATGTTGCCACTGCGCTTGTTTTTGTGCGAGTGGTCTAAACTAAGACTCACGCGTTGGGCTCCAGGTGAGGCAGGACAGGACGAGGGCTGATTTACAGCACGACATTCAGACGAGGGAACGGAAGATGGCGGAAGTCAGATCCTCGGTGAAGGCATGCAAGGTGAGCCGCGGCCGACCTTTTACGCTTTGCGTTTTGTGTCCTTTGACCTTTTTGGCATCCTCACCTGTAATGCTTTTTCAAGGGCGGCCTGGACGCAGAGTGGCTGGAGATCAACAACGTGTTCGCTGGGGTGATGAGAGCCGTCGAGGGCGCCCGGCGAAAAGCCCTCGGACCCCTGGAGGAGAGGTCGCTTTGGAGACACACGAAACGCACGCCACCGTTTAGGGTGATTTAGGGTAAAAGCTTTACGAAACCGTATGTTACTTTTAGGAGGAAGAAAGTGAAGAAGGAAGCAGAACTTCTGGTCCAGAGGCTGCAAAAGGAAATTGACAAACTGAAGATGACCATTGACGAGCTGGAGACGGATCCTGAGCTGAAGGTGAGCATCGGAGTAGGTCATCGTGCTTTATCCCCACTAGATGTCAGCATCTGGCATCATCCACCTCTAGGGGAACGCAAGCTAATATTAAAGGTTCTGTGCTGATCGGTGTATTTTTACCCTTCATGAAAAAGAGTTTGTGTTTTCTTGGAACAGGTTTCATCTCAAACAGGCCTGACGGACACTGACGCCGTTAACACCTCGTCCTCTTTCGGTTCACTGAGGACTACAACGTCCAACATGATGGAAGAAATTCACCAGGAGCTGGAAAAACTCTCCTCCGTCGGTGAGTGCTGCTCAAAGTCACGCGTTTTACTGTGAGTCGCTTTGCTTTAACATCATTGTTCTCTTTCCACAGAACTCAAGAGGATTTCCACATTTGCAGGTGTGTGACTCAGACGATGCAACGACAATCCGACTATTTAGGGTCCATTTGAAACCTTCATGGTCACCTGCACATTACAAATGCACAAGCTTCTCTTTCCATCCCTCTGCTCCGCCACAGTGGACGTGAAGCTGGATCCCGCCACCGCCCACCCGGGTCTGCTGCTGTCCCCCGACGGGAAGTCGGCGAGAGACGGAGGAGACCACCAGAAGGTCCCCGACGGCCCCCAGAGGTTCGACGTGTTCGGCAGCGTCGTGGGGCTCGGCGCGCTGCCCCCCGGGAGGTCCTACTGGGAGGTGGAGGTCGGCGACAAGACGGGCTGGGACCTGGGCGTGGCGCGGCGCGACGCCAGGCGCAAGGGGAGGCTCTCGCTGGACCCGGCGAACGGCTACTGGGTCGCCGTGCACTTCGAGGGGGAAAAGTACGCGGCCATGACGGCGCCGCCCGTCAGGCTCCCCCTGACGCGGAGGCCTCGCAGGGTGGGGGTGTTCGTGGACCGCGCGGAGGGCCTGGTGTCCTTCTACGACGCGGCGGCCAAGTCTCACATGTACTCGTTCGCGGGGTGTGCGTTCGGCGGTGAGGTTTTGCCGTATTTCAGTCCGCACCTCAGACAAAACGGGGAGAACTCTCGGCCGCTGAGCCTCCCGGCTGTGGCGGTAGTTGCGTGAAGCGGGCGTGTCGTGCACTGCTGGTTGTGACGCAACCCGGGCGCATGATTGGTGCTCGGCGGCATTTTACCATAAAAAGGGGTCCAAATTTTATCTTCTTCTTAAACGGGGCAATTTTCACTCATGCATTAATGGAGACTTGATTAGTTGGGTTTTTCTTTTAATTTTGCTTCATGTGCTTTATTTCACTTAGAAGATTTCTGTCATTTTGCATAAACATGTATATTACATTATTATATTTATATTATATTTTATACCAAAGGTTGAATGTAAAATTCCAGCACTGAAAATGTTATAAAAGCAGTACTCACTGGAGAAACTTAAACTTATTAGTGTATTATTATCATTACTATTATTATTGTGTATTAAAGCAAAATTAGGATTTTACTGCTGCGGTTGGTTGAGGTGAAGATAATTTATTTATTATTTACTATCAAAGTGCAGCTGATGATTATTTCTATTATGGTGTAAATCACTCATTATTTTCTCGTTCCTCCTGCTTCTTCTCTGTTTCTCTGTATCAAGATCATCTGTTAAACCATTTGTCTCATCATGTTTCTGTTATTAATATTAAAGGACTTCTGCTTTGGTCTTTAATTACATACGTCTCTTTATTGGTGAAATGTTGAATCTCCCTTCATGGTGGTCAGACAACAAGATAATACACCAGTTGAGATTAAGTCTAACTTCATTTAGTTTTTCCTATATTTTATGTTTTATCAACTGCCCTCTCACCCAGTTGTTATTATTTATTAAATACACAACAATGTAAGACATTTTCATCATTGCTTCAGTGTCTGAGTCACAACTTGCAGGACATCTTCAGTGCAGCATGATGTCCTTTTATTAACGGCGGCCCCAGTTACACTAAAAAAAGACAGTAGTTCAGCGGCTGAATGATGATGACAGTAGTTCAAGGGCTGAATGATGAACTTGAGCCTCTCAGCACCTGAACACAACCTCATCAATACGTTATGACACCAATACTTCTCCTTTCTCAGTGGATCATTGTATTTGTGCATGAACTTACAAGGAGCACTGGAAGGTTCCACCTGACAAGTTTATGGCGGCGTTTGCATCCACAGTCACAGTGTGCAGTTGATTATAACTGATAAACTTTATATGGTCAAAGAGTAGATGCAGCGCTGCCATTGGCCGTCATTCTAATGATTGGTTGTATTCAAAAGTCCACAAGATAAGAAGGTGTAAGATAGGGAAATATGGTTGGGTTTTTATCAGAGACTTGGACAGCGGTTGATGTCGATCCTCCTGCAGACTCAGCAACATATAAGAAAACCTCTGACAGAAATAATAATTTCATATTTTTTAATGAAAATCATTAACAATTCTTCCGTCATCCAACTGACAAAGTACAAAGCGCCTTACTTAGTTTCCATCCATCCATCCATTGTCAGACCGCTTATCCTGCACACAGGGTCGCGGGGGGGCTGGAGTCCATCCCAGCCAACTTCGGGCGATAGACAGGGTACACCCTGGATTGGTCGCCAGCCAATCGCAGGGCAACACAGAGACACACAACCATTCACACTCACATTCACACAACTACGGGCAATTTAAAGTCCCCAATTGACCTGATCCCCAGAGCATGTCTTTGGACTGTGGGAGGAAGCCGGAGAACCCGGAGAGAACCCACGCAGACACGGGGAGAACATGCAGACTCCACACAGAAAGGCCACTGGGCGGAATCGAACCCAGGACCTTCTTGCTGTGAGGCGACAGTGCTAACCACCACGCCACCGTGCCGCCCCTTACTTAGTTTATTGAAAGTAATTATCTAGATCACCAGTCCCAAAGTGCTTAAAAATAAAAGACAAAAGGATTATGAAAGTAACTAGAAAATGCATTTACTGCTGAAAATGGGTTGGAATGCAAAAAGCTGAAAGCTGAAATGAACTTTTTAAAATAGCTGAAAATACAGAAAGTTGAAGGGAATTTGAATACATTTGCTGAAATTACAGATATTAGAAAAGCTGAAATTAATTTGAAATTGCTGAAAATACAGAAATGGGAGAAGCTGAAAGGAATTTCTATAGATTTGCTGAAAAAGCAGAAATGAGCTGAAATAAATGTGAAATATTGCAAAACAAAACAGAAGTTGCAGGAGCTTAAATGAATTTTAAAAAGTACAGAAATAACAAAAGCTGAGATGAATAAAAAGAGGTTTAAAATTGTTTGTAGTAATAGTAGTAGTAGTATTAGTTATAGTTGTAATTGTGGTATTAGTAGTACTAGCAGTAGAAGTCGGTTTAGTATCAATAGCAGTAGAAACAGCTGGAATACTGATACTATTAGCCATAGTAGTATTTGTAATAACATTAGCATTAGTTGTAGTATTAATAGCAGTAGAAATACTAGTAGTATGGTAGTAGAAGTATCAGTTGTAGTACTAGAAGTACTAGTAATATTCGTGGTGGTTGTAGTAGTATTTGAAAGAGCAATACGTATTTCAGCGAAAACCGCTCCATGGTTAAGGTACAGATAATCATTGAGGCTTTTATTTTGTAATGATGGAATTGGGTGAGGGGGGGTTGGGAGACAGAATGTTTGTTATTCAAACTAAGTTTTTAATTAATAGGCCTCATCACAAACATTACAGTAAAAATTCCCTCCACGGGGCTTTTATTTTGTAACTATTGGACTGGGTGGTGTGGGGGGGTGTAGATAGAGGGAGGGAGGGTGAGAGGGTGAGGAAGGGAGGGGTGGTGAGGAAGAGATAGAGAGAGAGGAGGAGAAATAGACAGACTGACTGAGTGATTAACAGTGAGAAGAGGTCAGGGTGGAGGGGGGAGGGGGGGGGAGTGTCTTTATCATATTGGTCTGTTGACAGAAAGCATAGCTGCGTCATGTGACTCCACTAATCAGGTCATAGGAGCGAGCAGCTGTGAGCCACAGACAGATCCTGCAGCGTGTGAGTGCTCGTAACCACGACAACGGCGCACCTGTGATCATTAACGAGCTGCTGCAAAAGGCAGAGACATGGCAGCAAGTTACACAGAATCCACACCTCAAACAAATGACATTCAGCGCAAAACTATAACAGCTATCTAAAAAATACGCTGTTTGTTCGAGACCCAAGACTCTACCGAACGCAGGGAGGTGTGTTTTATGTCTGTCCGGTAAAAAATACGGCTCCTGTCGAAGTTTACAAAACGTGTACCTTCTGGATTTTTTGAGAAATATGTCGGGGGATTTGTATTGGAGCCTATGGGGCTTTTGGCAGCGGTTGTGTGACTGTTGGTCTCCGTAGGCCAAAACTAAAGAACTCTGGGATTCCATGAACACATTAATCCAATCGGCACAACCATGCCCTCATTAATCTGAAGAAATGAAGCATCAAAAGTGTATACTTTGGCTGTAAGGACAGAAGTTCCATATTTTTTTAACCAGATTCCTGCGCTGCCCCACACTCTAGCCCTCGAGCTCTCCACTCTAGCAGACGCAGTACACACTCATGTAAAAGTCAGAAACGGAGCGAAGAACTAGTGAAACATAATCAGTGATTATGAAAAAAGTACAATAGATATCAAGAAGCAGTTTTTTTCATAAAATAGTTGAGACCTGTGTCAACATTTGAAAGTTTAAATGGTGTTTGTAGCTGAAAGATTGGCAGAGCTGAAAAGTCTGAAAGTTGAAGAGGTTTAAGACGATTTGGAAAACAAACTCCATTTGAAAACCATGTTAAAATATTAACGATTATTGATTTATATAAATTCAAGCTTAAGAGGTAGAAAGAAAAGTGATGGAAAAGTCATAGCCCGGAAGCCAGAAAGGAGCTGAATATGTTAATATTTGAATGGTTTAAATAGCTGAAAGTGTGAAGGAGTTGAAAGGTGCCACGGAAGAAATAGAATTTAGTTGAAATAAAGATTCGAAGAACAATACTTGGAATGCTTAAGGCATTCCAACAAAAATATAATGATGCATGTGAAGGAACTTTATATTGTATTGTATTATAAATAACAAAAAAGCATCAGGTAAAAAGAACGTGTATTAAAAACAAAGTCTATTAAGTTTTTACAAATTCAACCTGAAGTAACGTACAACATGGAGAAAAAGATCGTTGAGAATAACTTTGACAGAAAAGACAAAGATTTATGGGAGAAGTGAGTGGACGATTTAAGTCAACGGGTTCATCTGGAGATGTGAGATATCGCAAGCCGTTCCTACTTAAACCTTTTTTTAGAAACTCCTGCTCAATACACACATTTCAGTTATTAAAGTACATTGTGAACAGCGTTCACTTTGCAGGGAAACGTTGATGTCGTCACACAGGTACATAGACGGTTAAAAACTGGTCAAACAACAAGATATTACAGTAAAAACAGACGTTATTGTACTTTAGGGCCAAATGGTGAACTTGAGCCTCTCAGCACCTGAACACAACCTCATCAATCCGTGATCGCCAAGACAAATCCCACGTGTGTCCCTCCTCCATTTATCTGAGATCCATCACACGTGTTTATGGAGGCGAGTCGTCGTTGGACACTAACAGCTCTCCTTCCTCGATGGATCGTTACTGTATTTGTGCAGAAAGTTACGAGCAGAAGAGGCGCCGCTACTTGACGTCTTCTTCGTTTGCTTCAAGCAGCAGCGACGCTCAGCAAGAGTTCACTTCCCCATTCACAGAATTACAGGCCGGTCGGTTTCGCAGTTGATTATCACACATTAACTTTATATGGGCAAAGAGGAGATTGCAGTGCTGCCATTGGCTGTTATTATTATGTTTGCTGGTGACCAACGTTCACAACATGAGGAGCTTTAAAAAGGGGAAATGTTGTTCTAATCAGACTGTAACATCAGTCAGTGGATCCTCCTGCAGACTCAACACAACAACGTCTGCAGCTCAGAGGCTGCTGATCAGCACAGGTGAGAAAAACTACTGCAGCTATCAGCATTTCATAGATGTGATGCATGTGAAGGAACTTTACACTGTAAATGGATGTATGTTAAATACCAAGAAGGTATCAGATACAAATAATGCATATTGAGTTTTGACCAATTCAACCTTCCCTTTAATATGTATGAAATGAAAAATGTCATTTTCAGTCTACGTGGTAATAATCAATAGTAAATGTAAGGTTCTGTGTTAATGATGATGACTTTACAGACTGTGGTGTTGCTCTTAGTGGATGAGTTAAAGGTGGATTCTGCGTTTACGGCACTTCACCATCAACACGTGTATCATGTTGTTGTTAAACAGTAAAATGCTGTAAAACTTTCCTTCTCTCCCCTGTAGACGAGATGAAGGTTCTTCTGGTCGTCTCCGTCATGTTCGCTCTCCTCCATCTGGGGCAACATGAACCTTGTAACTCTCCAGGTAAAAAGGGTGCGGACAAAAAGTTTGTGAAGAAACACATCCTTCAACCTCAGGGAATACCTGGACTTGAGGACTTCGACCCCAAAAAAAAGGCTTCATGGCAGAAGTGAGTGAACGATTTAAGTCAACAAGTTAAGTGTGAAACATAAACATTGTTTGTGAAAAAATATATTTTTTGACACTTGTTCTTGATACACATAAGTTATTGAACTACATTGGAAAGAGCCACTACTTTTTAGTGAAACAATGATCTCATTACACAGGTACATAAAGAAGAAAAAGCTCTGCAACAAAAAAATCACAAGTATGAGAAGGACGCAGACCTTCTTCAATCTGACGGATCAGGAGAAAGTGGAGGCGATCTGTCGTGGTGGGGGCTTCCGGGTAAAGCCGATCGACAAGCCACCAAAAGATGACAGTAATAACTATTGCATCAGTGATAAAGCGATAGGAATGTATGTGTTGTCAATCAACAAAAAATGCAAGGTTACATCGGCTGACGTACAGAATAAATTAGTGATCGTGTCTTGTGATTTATTTGACACCGAGTGCCTCCCTGTACACTTTGAGGCGTACAACAAACAAAAAGCAAGTAACATCTCCTGCAGTGGAGGCCGAGTTTCTGGACTTGTTTAACGTTGGATCCCAGTCGTCGGCCCGTTGTTGAGCTGGCAGCTAAAACCTCGTTCAGGCTCGTAGTTGAAGCCTTCATGCTTTTATACTCTGTGTGAAATGTCTGATTGTAACACTTGCTGATAATGATCCACATCAACAGGCTGCATGTCTACATGACTCACTTTTCCACCATGAGTTGACTTTGTATTTGTCTCCCTTCAGCTTCTCAAGCTTTCTTCCTGCATTAAACATGTAAACTTGCAGCATCATCATTGCTGCTCCAAACTGTCTGTAGCAGCTCAGAAATAAAAGCATTCAGTAAAAACGTCTCTACGTTGGTCCTTCTTTCTTTAAGCAGAGAACGTTCTGCAGAATCAAGGATTTCTTGTGAAATGTGAGCGGAGCGACCTGCAGAACTAAAACACACACTACTTATAGAATGTGGGGGGGAGTGATGGGGGAGGGTGGATGGGGGAGGGTCCTGACGTTAGAGCTGTGTCACCCACCTGACAGTTAACTTACACTATATTTGACATTTCTAATGACAAAGGATGAAAGATTCTACAGGTAAAAGTCCTGAGATGAGAATGTTATTTGAGTTAAAGTAAAGAATAATCAAGTAAATGTATTAAAAGCAGAAGTACTCAGTGGAGAAAAACAGCATCTTATTACTGTATTATTATTATTATTATTATTATCATCATGTATTAAAGTAAAAGCAGGATTTCACTGCTGCGGTTGGTTGAGGTTGAGATCATTTATCTATAATTTACTATCAAAGTGCAGCTGATGATTATTTCCATTACGGTTTAATTCACTCATTATTCTCTCGTGCTTCCTGTTTTTTCTCTGTTCATCTGCATCAAGTTTGTTAAACCATTTGTCTCATCGTGTTTCTGTCATTAATATAAATTTACTTTCTATACGTCACTTTATTGGTGAAATGTTGAAGCTTCCTTCACGGTGGTCAAACAACAAGATATTACAGTAAAAACAGACGTTATTGTACTTTAGGGCCAAATGGTGAACTTGAGCCTCTCAGCACCTGAACACAACCTCATCAATCCGTGATCGCCAAGACAAATCCCACGTGTGTCCCTCCTCCATTTATCTGAGATCCATCACACGTGTTTATGGAGGCGAGTCGTCGTTGGACACTAACAGCTCTCCTTCCTCGATGGATCGTTACTGTATTTGTGCAGAAAGTTACGAGAAGAAGAGGCGCCGCTACTTGACGTCTTCTTCGTTGGCTTCAAGCAGCAGCGACGCTCAGCAAGAGTTCACTTCCCCATTCACAGAATTACAGGCCGGTCGGTTTCGCAGTTGATTATCACACATTAACTTTATATGGGCAAAGAGGAGATTGCAGTGCTGCCATTGGCTGTTATTATTATGTTTGCTGGTGACCAACGTTCACAACATGAGGAGCTTTAAAAAGGGGAAATGTTGTTCTAATCAGACTGTAACATCAGTCAGTGGATCCTCCTGCAGACTCAACACAACAACGTCTGCAGCTCAGAGGCTGCTGATCAGCACAGGTGAGAAAAACTACTGCAGCTATCAGCATTTCATAGATGTGATGCATGTGAAGGAACTTTACACTGTAAATGGATGTATGTTAAATACCAAGAAGGCGTCAGATACAAATAATGCATATTGAGTTTTGACCAATTCAACCTTCCCTTTAATGTGTATGAAATGAAAAATGTCATTTTCAGTCTACGTGGTGATAATCAATAGTAAATGTAAGGTTCTGTGTTAATAATGATGACTTTACAGACTGTGGTGTTGCTCTTAGTGGATGAGTTAAAGGTGGATGCTGCGTTTACGGCACTTCACCATCAACACGTGTATCATGTTGTTGTTAAACAGTAAAATGCTGTAAAACTCTCCTTCTCTCCCCTGTAGACGAGATGAAGGTTCTTCTGGTCGTCTCCGTCATGTTCGCTCTCCTCCATCTGGGGCAACATGAACCTTGTAACTCTCCAGGTGACAAGGGTGCGGACAAAAAGTTTGTGAAGAAACACATCCTTCAACCTCAGGGAATACCTGGACTTGATGAGAACTTTGACAGAACATCAACCACTGAATGGCAGAAGTAAGTGAACAATTTAAGTCAACAAGTTCATTGTTAACTTGAGACGTGAGACACTTAAAGCAGTTTAAACTTAAACATTGTTTGTGAAAAATTGCTTTTTTTAGCCACTCCTGCTCGATACACATATTTCAAAGTTATTGAACTACACTGTAAATAGAAACTACTTTGCAGTGAAACAATGATCTCATTACACAGGTACTTAGAAGCTAAAGGCCTCTGCAAAGGCAGACCGATGCAGTCCTTCTTCGAGAAGAGGGATCAGCGGAAAGTAGAGGCGATCTGTCGTGGTGAGGGCACTCAGGTAGTGTCGATGACACCGCGACCAACAGAAGACAGAAAGAACTTTTGCATCAGTGATAAAGACATAGATGTGTATAATTTTGAAGTCGAAAACAACAATTGCAAAGTTAAATTGCCTGTAGAAAAACTGAAAAGAAGAGTGATCGTGGCTTGTGATTTATTTGGCACCAAGTGCCTCCCTGCACACTTTCAGTGGTATAAAACCCAAGAATCAAGTGGTAAGAAGTGCAGTGGAGGCCGAGTTTCTGGACTTGTTTAACGTTGGATCCCAGTCATCGGCCCGTTGTTGAGCTGGCAAATAAAACCTCGTTCAGGCTCATAGTTGAAGCCTTCATGCTTTTATACTGTGTGTGAAATGTCTGATTGTAACACTTGCTGATAATGATCCACATCAACAGGCTGCATGTCTACATGACTCACTTTTCCAGCATGAGTTGACTTTGTATTTGTCTCCCTTCAGCTTCTCAAGCTTTCTTCCTGCATTAAACACGTGAACTTGCAGCATCATCATTGCTGCTCCAAACTGTCTGTAGCAGCTCAGAAATAAAAGCAGTCAGTAAAAACGTCTCTACGTTGCTCCTTCTTTCTTTAAGCAAAGAACGTTCAGCAGAATCAAGGATTTCTTGTGAAATGTGAGCGGAGCGACCTGCAGAACTAAAACACACACTACTTAAAATAGTAGTAGTAAAATGTGGGGAGAAGAGGCAGTAATACCAGAGTAATGTCAGCATACAAAAACCATTCTAGTAGACAACACGTCATATTCATCTAATTTAATCTAATTTTACCCTTAACCCTAACCCTTAACCCTAACCCTTAACCCATAACCCTAACCCCTAACCCCTAACCCCTAACCCTTAACCCTAACCATTAACCCTAACCCCTAACCCTTAACCCAAACCCAAACCCTAACCCTTAACCCAACCCCCTAACCCTTAACCCATAACCCTACCCTCTACCCCCTAACCATTAACCCTAACCCTTAACCCATAACCCGAAACCCCTAACCCATAACCCTAACCCCTAACCCCTAACCCCGTAACCCTAACCCCTTAACCCTAACCCATAACCCTTAACCCATTAGAACTGATAAGCACCTATGTTGGAATAAGGACACTTAAAGTACTGCCTGGCTTTAACTTCTACAGGACCAACTGACTTCATTCCTAAAATTCTCCACTACCTCCATTGGAGACCTTAATATACAATATATAATTTAAATATGATTAGTATGTATTATATGCAGGATTTCTTTAGACAGCAAGAACAAATTGTGACACTATTTGTTATTTTCTCATCGAAGCCCTAATTTTGGCCCCAATAGTCCACTTTATATGTTGATTTATGTAGTGATTTAATGTAATCATGTTGTAATAAAGAATAATGCAATGTGTTTGAATTTAAGATTCAGTGCGTTGGGTCAACACCTACATAAATATAGAAGTATATTTAATTTAGAAATCACAACAACAGGCAGCATCGGTTGTAAAATATCTTTCTTTTTTAATATGAAAGCAAAAACAAATTAATTTGTACCTTTTTGTTTATTTCCAATATCCCAATTCTTTTCTAAGATTGTAATAATCTTAAGACTTTCCAGTGATTTTAGGTTAATTCTCTTTTAAATAGTAAGATAAAGTGTTGGTTTTCTTCTCTTCATCAAGTAGAAAACAAGTCATTGAAACAGAAAATGACAAAAAAAAGGGAGGGTTGGAGGGGTGTGTGTGGGAGGGATGGAGGGGGGGACTCTGGTCTGTGACATCGGGTAGAAAACGTCAGGTTAGCCCCTCCGTTAGCCTCTCTGCTCACATGCTCTGTGAGATTACGCATATCTGAATACACCAACAAGACAATCAGGTCGTGTTTGTCCCTCACAGGAAGCCGTACAGGAAGTGAGCTTGCACGGCTCGTTAGAAAAACAAGATATATTTTACATTTCTGGCTAAATTGGAGGGAAGTGAGAGATGGTGGTTAACATTTATTCATCATCGTCGTCATCGTCGTCGTCATCATCGTCGTCATCGTCGTCGTCGTCATCATCGTCGTCATCATCATCATCATCATCATCATCATCGTCATCATCATCATCATCATCATCGTCATCGTCATCGTCGTCGTCGTCGTCATCGTCGTCATCGTCGTCATCGTCGTCGTCATCGTCATCATCGTCGTCATCGCCATCATCGTCATCGTCGTCATCCGGGTCGATCTTTCCGGAGAGGACATCCTCCACCCATCGCTCCAGCTCGTCGGCCGTCGGCATGTCGTCCTGGTCGTCCATTTCCATCCACACGCTGTCGGCCTGCGACGGGGGAGAGAACACTCACTCCATGACACCATCGCTCCAGAGAAGCCCAGTTCACGGCTCGAAAGGACGTTAAGACGACAGATATTCACAAAAGGTATGCGTTGAAACCCACCATCGTCATCACACACCACTCTGGTGGTTTTGAAAGGTATCTAATATTTAGATGGGGCTTTTGAAAAGTAGCCAAAGTATTGTCATGGGTTTTTTGCTTACGTCCTCAACGTCAACCACCCCGATGTGAGGGGAAGAGAGGTCGATGCCGAAGGTCTTCTCCCAGTACGGCACCAGCTGAAAGAGAGACACAGACCGATTTCGCCTTACACACATGGAAATGACCAAGAGCATCAGTACTAATGATTTAAGAGAGGATGTTCATACCAGGGGGAAGTTGTCGGGGTCGATCCAGATGATGCTGAGGTTGGGGTTGTCGGTGTTCTCGCGGGCCACCTCCTTCAGGATTTCCAGGAATTCAAAACCGTCTGAAGAAGAGTTCAAATGTCAGGTACAGATTGTGAGGCCGATAATGTTGGCCAGATATCTGATCGACCAGCTGATCGAACACCTATATGGATACGTAGATAGGTATTGAGGCACTGGGGTAAATTTTTACCTGGATCATCTTCCTCAGCAAAGGCCACAATGTGCTCTCCATCAATGTCATCCTCCTGTGAACACGAGTACAGATGATAGAACGTTTCAGTTTAAGTGGTGGAGAAAGGGAGCATTGTTTAACAGATGCTCGGTGAATGAGGGTTTCAGATCTCTTACCCAGATCTCATACATGCTGTGGGGCTCCAGCTTCCTCAGTGTAGGCCTGAAGAATTTAGCAAAAAAACAAAATAAAGTTGTCATCAGCCATTGTTTTATCCTCTGACAGCACAAAAACAATAGACTTGATTGAGTTGAAGGTACACAGCATCACGCAGAGTGTCACCTGTCATGCTCTTCGATGTAGTCAATGAGCTCAGACTCGACGTAGGGCTTTCCTGGAATGGTGACGGGTTCCTCCATGAAGGGCTCATAGAAGTCCACTTCGTTCATCTTCAGCTTCAGCCTCTTGGCGATCTGAAACACCAAGGAGAGAGATGAGGGCCGGCAAACAACAGAGAACATTTCACAATCAAAAAAATGGACAAAATACACCATTTTAACGCAAATAATCAAACAATTTACACCTTGGGGTCAAACGTGGCAAAGAATTTGACGAAGGGGTGGAACTCCTCGGCGGCATCGTCGTACTCGATGAAGTCTGCATGGGGAGATCAGGGAAAACGTCTCATTAAGCGTCTCTCAGGTTTCGCTTCTGTTTGAACCTCGGTCTTCCGATGGTGAACTTTGACCCACGTGCAGACTTCTCGCTCCTGAAATAGCCGACCAGCTTGATGACCTCGTCCATGTTGTGGAAACCCTTGAGCTCGCGCTCGTTGTCGATGATCTCCACGGGGTCCTCGACCACCTGACGGGAGACATTTTTATTAGTTGCAATAGTTACCATAAAAACGTGGTCTCCATTTACCCACAGTGCTTTGCGCCGCGCCAGAAATGACTTACATCGTAGAGGAACTCCACCAGGGTGTCGGCCGCCAGCTCGCCGTCGTACTCAATGATCTCATTGTCAGCAAATATGTAGATGCTCTCCACCTCATCCAGACCTGCAGAGGAAGTCCATACGCCATTATACCAGAAATGATCTTATCAATGTGTTAAATTGTTGTAAAGCACAGCAACGGTTGGTCAGTATGATGATAATGAAAGACGGCTGGATAGTAAAGGTATAAGCAGGTAGAATTTATTTTCCTGCTCCTGAGGCTCGTGGTTTTGGGTCTACAGCTGCCCTTACAAAAACGCTGTGGTACATTTAGTCAACACTTGAGGGCAGACTTGCTTCATATGCTGTCTGCAGTATATCTGCTTTAATACAGATTGAATCCCATATTTGCCAAGAACGTCCAATTTTAACATTTGCTATGAACAACCCTTACACTTATTGTTTGGTTTGCACTCCATCCATCTTTTGTTTTGTTGAATGTTATTATAATTATTTTTGTTTCCGTGACCAGGTCCCTGTCAGTGATTGGCAGCGCAGCTCACCAAGCTTCTTGGCTACAGCGGAGTCTTTCTTTTCGTCCACCAGGCCGAACCCGATGTCCTCGTCGTCGAAGTCGCCCAGGACTTGGGCCGCGAGCTGCACAGAGAGACACAGACGGGCGGAGGGACGGAGAGGTGGGGAAGTAAGAGGGATAAAAGGAACTAGTGTTTAGCACCGCATGGCGACTGGTACCACCTCTGACCCGCCGCGGCGTCTCGACGGATCGCAGAAGTCCACCGAAAGACCACTTTCAGTTTTATTTACAGGAGCAACCCCCTCTGGCATTTTGTCTTAATTCCAAGGCCTTAAAAGCGAACGCTTTAGATCGCTGCCTTGCACTTTCTAAAACGGAGAGAAACCCGAGCCAACAATTGACAGCACCCGGAGCCGCCGCGAGAGGAGCACAGACAGCGGGCTTCTACCAGAAGAACAAGAGGGGCAGAACTTGAGCCAACCCAATGTCGAAGGGTGGAGGCGCTGCAACAGGTGTGGTGGAAAGGAGACGAGCCGCATACGTGCACACACACACTGTTAGTACATAAACAAAACTGTGTTCATCAGTTACACACACATTCATTATTGCCCGTTTTTAATGCTCGGTTCCATTCTGGGTGAAGTGGGCCAAAAGCATTGTGTGGCGCTTTGCAAAGCAGCAATGCAGAGACGGATGGCATTCATGTGCAGCCAAGGGCCCCAAAGCACCAGCAACAAATAGCTAGTGCAGCATGAATAGCATTTTATCTGTAAGGCCATCCATTATTTTGGGCTCCGCAGTCCAGACACATTAGCTCATGATTGGACCCAGCGCCAATTCTTCTCTAATCTGATTAGTAGGACTGGCCTCTTTACTTGGAAACACCAAAGCAAGCTAATCGCCTTGCAACGACCCATGTGAAAGGTTTCTTTTACTTTTAAGGGTACAATTAAAACCTTTTCTCATTCCTAGTCAGCTTGGCTGTGCAGATTTTTTTCTGCTGAGCTCAGTATTCTTCTCAAAACCCCTCAAGGCCTCAAAGAGTCACGTCCGTTGCTCTGAGGAACGGAGCCAGCAACGGTTAGCCTGACGCCTGAATTCTCGGCTGCTTCGGCGCTTCCTATCGCTCCCCTTCATCTCGATGAGATCATATCGGCCCCCTCGACTGATGTAATGTGTCAATTCATTGAGGAGCACAAACTAAAGATGATTCACCTCAGTTGGAGTCAAGGTGATGGCAGAAACTCTAGTTGTTCGCATACATCCAAACCACCTGCAAATGCATCCAGATCATTGATGGGTGAACGGGTGGATATTGAAGTTTGATTAATAGATTCGAGATTCAGCCTCTCTGTGTTTTCTGGTTGTGGCTTCACGTAATTCCACCCGCTCCGAACCAAACTGCAGTCAAGGAACGGCAGGATCGGCAGGTACCGCAGGGTGCGTATCTCACAACCCGGCTCTGCAGGCACAGGGAGGCAGACCTTGACATACCTGGAAGATACTTGCTGCATGAGCCGCGATCGACTGCAAGAAGAGGGAACGCTTTAGGGCAAAGCACAACAAACCGGAGCGGGAGAAGAAACCCCCATTCTATGGAATCAAAGCCCACCATACAGTAGTTATACGTTGCGTGAGCCCGTTTTAAAAGACCAGCGGGACGGAGGAAGTGGCATCTAGCAGATTGCCACCAGCCGAACACAGATTACACAGTATTTCCCTCACAAAATACACCGTGTTAGTGCAGTACTTTAAAGAAGCCCATGCCAACGACTACTAAACTATTCCCCTGCCTGTTGCCACGCGGCGCGTCCATATTCTCATCACCGGGGTATTTATAAAAGAGGTGAAGTTCCCGGGTGCTCGCAGCGGGGTGGAAGCGAAGCGTGGCGCCCCGCGGCTATATAAGGCCGCGCGAGAAAGCCCGCCGAGCGGCAGAAAAGGGGATCCGTTCGACGTGTAGAAACGGGCGGCGGAGCGGGAAGGAGGAGGGCCGATGAGTGGATGGAGACACTGTACACCCTTGTTCCCCCCCCCCACCCCCCCTCGATCGTCTATCCTCCGCGCTCTCTGGTGTCGGCTGCCTGACACCTTTCCTCACGTCTGAGCATTCATCGGAGGGGGCTTGGCTCCGTCTCCTGGGGGCCAGGACACGAGCTGAGATCAGAGGGCCACGGTGGTCATAAGCGTGCCGTGGGACCAGATTGGCGAGCTGGGAGAAGATGGAGGGGTTGCAGTGCAGTAAGAGGGGGGGGGGGGTGTCATCTTTCTTGTAATATAGCCGCCCGCGTGCTTACTCAACACCACTGGACGCCGGTCACCCCTCGGATTGTTTACTTTGGTCAAACCGGGGCGGGAGTGGCAGGTGCCGTTGCTGCTGAGTGGGTCTAAAATGTCTCATCGGTCTCCGATTCGTTGTCTCTCTGACGGAGAGAACGTCCACATTCCTTATGACACACGTCTACAAATCTGCACATTGTCCCCGCAAGACAAGGGAGGAAATCGGTTTCATTTATTCACTCGCTCTGCCCCGTGAGTCATGGACCCTTCCCGGGCCCTCAATGGTCGCCTTGTTGCATTCTCTCCATCGCCGCTCTGTGAGTCACTTTTTATTCGGTCGCTCCTGTGATCGCCGTCTGCTTCTCCAGTAAACAACCGAGCAGCTTGATGAGTCTGTTGTTTGTATGTGCACGTCTCGTCACTGTAGCAGCTTCCACACCGGCTGCCTCTGCAGTTCACCTCATCGCCTTCAACATTCGAGCCCAAAGATTGAACACACTGATTCGCAGGGAGAGTGAATGTAGATTTGTGTGTGTGTGTGTTAACATGGTTTTACTTACAATAAATGCAGGTAAAACACATTATAAAAGCATGCATGCTTTTATATTACAGTTGCGGTATTTTGGGGGGAATTTTGGTGCAAGAGATCTTGACGTCAATCGAGACGCAGGTGTGTTTTTGTTCAAATTTCACTTCCTTCCCGATACAGAAATGTCACAGTCAACAAGCTCCTCTTGAAATTCTGAGAATGGGACTGACTCCTTCTTCAATAATCAAAATAAGATTTGTTTTCTCTGCTATGTATCTTATACATCACACTGGAATATGAATAATACGAACAATTGGTGGGAAGAGCACTTAAAAAGTCGTGGCCTTCGTACCTTCGTACATCTTCGTACATGTGCGTCTTTTCACAAACGGGTGGGTAATAGTGGCCATGATACACCCGTGAAAATGGATAAATCTGTAAATCAAGAAACATTAAAAGGCTTTCAGATGCCCCGTCTCCCCGAGTGGCCAAAATACCTGTGATCTGCGCAAAAGAAAAGAGTTGACCTTCTTTCCCCTCCAGCCAGATGCTAAATTAATAATGTCTGCTGTAACACATCAGGACTGTTACACAACACTGCGCCAAGGCGGTCATGAAAGATTCAGGTTCAACAGCTCTGTGGCTGCCCTGTTTTTAAAGAAATGCCCAGAGGAGACCCTAAAGCTAAAATAAATCTCCTAATCTAATCATTTTCATCAAGGCGCTTCGTCTCTCCAACCTTCCTCTCAGTGCGCGGCTCGTTGGAGAGCTTTTAGAGAATCTCACAGGCACACGAGCTGATTCACTTGAACAGACTGCGAGGGTCACACACACGTGTCCGGGACCATCTGCGAATGACTCACACAGGCGTTGGAGTCGCCCTCGCGAGTCACGCGACAGCCAGCGGGTGTTACGTGAAACAAACTTAGCAAGAGGGTGAGCAGATGTGTTTACGGGAACCCGAGTTATTTGGGATTGGACGGGTGCCGATGCCGTGGGTGCTAATTAAAATAAAAGTGATCTTTTACTCCTGCATTTAAAACGCCTTCGTGACTCTGGTAAGAATTGAACGTTGGGTCACGGAGGTTATTGGCTACGAACGATCCCACTGGAAGGCGTGAATAGACCTTTTTCACGTCAAACAACCCTCACACAACCGTGGCCGAATTCCATTTAGCTGATTCAGTTTCCCGGTGCTGTGCGCTTAGGACAAATGGATTACGCAATGAAGCCATCCTTAATTAAAATGCTTAATAACTCTTCTCTGGGATTTGTTAATGGGACGTGTGCCGGGGGAATCATTAGCGGCTCTATGAATACACCTTGTGAACAGGGTGATGAAGTAGTTCCAAGCGCGTCTGTACTTAACTCTCGGGGCTGTCTTCATTCAGGCCCGACCAAACGATCCTTACATTATTCACGACGCACCTTTCCCTCCCGCGTGTCCTCGGCATCCTCCTCCTGTGAGCGAGACGATTAGAGGACGTTGCCTGATACAAATATCGGTGGAGGGGGAGAAGCAGGAGATCGGCAGCCAGGGGGACAACGCGGTGTAGGCGGGTTGGGACGTGGCCGGGGTACGTTGACGGTGACAGAACCGGCAGCGGCCTCTCCGACAGCCTTTTAGAAACGGACGGGCACTTTTACCTGGTCATGAATAAGCCTCAGTGTAAATCGAACGCCTTCACATGACCTTTATGGGTAATCGAAATATGTCAAAGCACTCGGTTTCACCAGAAATAATGGGTCAATAATAATGGGTCACTCCAACATTGATAGACCCTCTGTGGACACTGAACTGTAGAGCACAAGTTCTCTGGGGAGTTAGTTGGTATGAGGTTCTCAATACACTACGACAATGAAGCCATCAAATACTTTTTACCGATCCGGATGGCCGATGTCGGTATAGAGGCTGCTGGTGAAAAATCCTGCAATAACTGTTCATCCTCCTGGAGGGTCTTGCTTCCACGGGGATTAAATCCAACTCAATATCTGAGATCATGTACCCAACAAAGGGGGCGTGGAGGCGACACCGTGCCGGGTAGGGTTTCGGTTCAATAAATAAACTGTTGAGCTGCAGTTTGTCTCCTGAATAGATCAAACACACACTGTATAAGTATCGTATTCTACTGCCTTCAGGTCATGTGCATGACCGGCCTCACACATACACGATCGTGCCTGTGATAGATGAGACATTTTTAAAGAGAGAGACTGTAGAATAAAGCCGTTGACACTGATCCTTATCGTGACAGCAGAATATGTAGTTTCAACAACAGCTGGGAGCCTCGAAATCAACAGGCAACCACTTCTATTAGTAATCTTCCTCCAACAACAGGTGGCTTCTGAAACGCAACAAACCAAGGACACTTCATCTAAACATAACTCCTGTCACATTTAATGACATCGCATCGGATTAATTAGTTTCTAATTCAGCGCCTTTTCCACACGGTTAATTAAAGGGGAGGAAGTAAGTCAGAATGTCACCACAAGATCCATCAGGATGTGATTTTTCTTGCGGAACTTGAAGGAGGGAAATGTCGAGTGTCGCCTCCTGTGCTGCATGAATGAAGAATAAACTGAGTAAAACGAGCTCTTAATAACGAGGGACCGTTTGTCCAGGAGGGAACAAAGCGGCTTGAAAATTGCAAAATCCTGTGTGGGTTGAAGTTAAATTACAACCACACGCTACCAAATGTATTAACATAATCCAGGATTATTCTCTCGAAAAGCAAAAAAAAAAAAGTAGGATGCACAATTATTAACTTCTTCTTTGTCTCCATCAATTCTATCCGCTATTGTTCCAAATGAAAGCGTGAAAGGTTTTGTGCCGGTGAAGAAAGGAGGCAGAGAGTTTGGATAGCGTTACCACGGCGACGGTCTGACCTTTTCCCAGCTCTCTCAGTAGATGGAAGCCGATTAGAGAAGACAAAGCAGGAGCCTCCTTTTAAACCACGAAGGTTCGCTGCACATTACGAGTCCGCATGGTGACTCGTCTTGTGTGCACCTGTGTCACTTTTGTCAGGTTTGGGGGGGGCGGGGGGGCTCTTCACTACGCGCATCCCTCACCGGAGGACTCAATTTAGGATGTTTTTTCTTTTTACTGTTACAGTCACAGTTCTGTTCATACTGCTGCGAATATTTACTATTGAATTTCAATAGACAAAGAGTGTCTTCATAGGAAATGTTGCCCAACTCAAGATGTTTGAGAAAAACTAACTAAAATGTCAACCAGAGGAAAGGTATGGGGATCAAGATCAAGTTAGTGTGCTTTATCCTCTGGGGACCATGAATATCATTGAACATAGAGATGAAACCCCGGCAGTGAAGCTCAGGGATTTTGTTTTCCTATTTAAGGAAACACTCTTCTCAGTTACAGTATGCGGTGACCGTTCCGTGTCATGTCATTGTTGAAACGCCATGTGGAATTATTTTTAACCATACGATCAACTTGGGATCGACGGGTCGCATCCTACGCGTTGATGAATAATCAAGGTAATATAAAGTAAACCTATATTATTTTGTACTAAATATATTTCTGGTACACGTGGGGAAAATAGATAAATATGATGTTATAAGGAAAGGGTGGTTAACAGTGTGTGTGTGTGTGTGTGTGTGTGTGTGTGTGTGTGTGTGTGTACAGCGCGGCTAACTTAAAGACCACTGCAATCTGATCTGCGTGCAGTGAAGTGATTGATGAGCATTTTAGCATTAACAGTATGTTGTGTTGCAAAGGTCAGAGTTCCAGAAGAGAGAGAGAGAGAATATTCAGAAAGCGGACCGGTCGGTAGACGCGGTCTCAACATCGGATGGGGAGCTACATTTTCAACGTAATAATGAAATAAATTCCCCGGAACTAAAGAACCGCATGGTGGGAGCCACTTTGTGTCAAACCCAGTCGCCCAACAAAACATGAATACGGAGAGCCGATTACAGTACTCCCACTTCAGGGGATTTAAAAGTTTAACTTTCCAGAGCGCATCGCAGCCGCAACGATGGACTGGAAAGGTGACATATTGGACAGGATACCACGACCTGTTTGAGTGGAAAGTGCTGTGATTTTCAAAGTGTCTCATTATCCAAAGTGCACTCAATAGAATCATTTGTAGGACACAACATATCCTGTTGCCGCTCTGTTCATATTACCAACTTCTGTGACACGATCCTGTGAAACATTTACCATATATTGCTTTATATTCAAGCTGAAATATGCTGCGTCTGCAAGTTCTGTAGACTAATTTGCTGAATCTAATTCTCCGTTTCTATTCATATCAAAGAGGCAGCAGTGGGCTGGAAAACCAAGACAGACCGTTTACCTTCCTGTGTGCGTAACAACGTGAGTGACAACCCGTTGAAACAGCTCAGGGGAGCAAATCTTCATATCGTCTGCTCAAGCCACAAAGTACAGTATTGATTTAGATCAAATGAAGATACAGTCAAATGAAAGTATGCCTTTTTTAAGAACAACCTAAATGTACATTGTGGTGCAGGCGATGTGATTTGATTCCCCGATCTCTCGCTTTAATCATTAATGCTTCCTGGTTCCTAGGTGGTAATGACCAGCTATTTTAAGCATCCCCCCCCCCGTGCAACCCTGGTGCTGTTCTCCGATTGGCCACCAACGGCAGGAAGTCAGTAATAGAGTGACAGTCCAGCAGGGACCCCCTCCAGTAAGCGTCTCTTACTCAAGCCAAGAAGCTCCACTTGGCAGCCCCGATAGGAAATTGATCCGACAACGAGTTGGGTGTGTAAATGATGGTTTACGATCCAAGCCTGGCCGCAGAGGGAGTGGGGGGGGGGGGGGGGGGGGGGGATACCAAACACAACAGTGTGTCAAGTTGCCTGAGCAAATTGACAAAGCACTAGTTGGACTGAGATACGGCCCCAAACTTTCTGTCCGTCCCAGGAGGTTCCGTCAGCCTCTCGCTAAGCACGCATCGCTGTCCCAGGCTATTTACAGAGGTGACTTATGCGGGACAGTAAGGTACACTTTGCCTCTGTAAGAAGACACTGCTGCTCTGACAGGCAGAGGATCGCTGTGGTGAATGCAGTGGCTGACAGTGGGGCCCAGCTGCATCGACCGTTGGCCCAGCAAGTCAAGAGTCAGTTAGATGTATTCATCCAATGAGGGTTCCTGTAATATGCGGTGTCTTTTTCTTCTGGCCGCTGATTAGCAGCAGTTCTGGGTTGATTTCAGAGGAAAAGTGTCTATCCCAAAGGCTCCTCAGCAATGGCAGTTGAAGAACAAAAGACTGACGAGACGCAAGAAATACAAAACATTTAAGATTGTCCTGGAATTTTGCTCACAACGTTGTCATGCATGTAGGAGATACAGGTGATTCGTGAGGCTCTTTGAGAGCTGTCATTTTATAGACAGTCACGCCACAGCAGCCATATGAGCTGGGCTAATCTTGCACGATGAAGGCCGACGAAGCCTTGAAACATAAAAGGCTGAACAAAGTGTTCATAGGTATTCCAAATGGCCACATTGTCCGTTCTGGTGAGATGAAACAACCGTTGGAATCATTCTCATAGCCAGTGCCTCGATTCAGCCTGCCTCCCGTTCCCACATTCACCAAGCTGCGTCCTCCGGGTCAGCATCCATCCAGTCATACTCCTAACCCCAACTCGCCCTCAGCCCATGTGTCCACTAGTTCCCCATGTTGCTCTTCTTCCTTACCTGTCAACAGCCGTAAACCCACTCATCTGAAACTGAAGCCATTACTGCATCCAGGAATCTCCAACTGGAGCCAAATTCCCCACGTGAAACCCTTCCCCCACACGGGCCACAGAATTCATCCACTGTCATGCTTTGGCGAAGACCCACCTCCAAAGCCAGCTCCTCTATCTGAAACTGCTTCAGGGCAGCGCGGTTCCCGTCCACGTTTTTGTGGTAGTAGAGCACCATCACGTCGTACTTCTTCATGATGGACTTGTAGTTCTTGGTGTTGAGTTCGTGGACGCGGTCTTTGCCATCGTACTCGGGGACCTCCAAGCCCTTCTCCCCCCAGGACAGGGTCCCCAGAGATAGGAAGACCCCCAAAAACACCCAGCCCCACTTCATGGCTGTCACCCGGTGGTCACAACAACGCCTCTCCTCAGAGCCTTAAGGAGAAGGGGAGAAAACACACTCGAGAGGTCTACCGTTGTCCTTAACGCAAGTTGTCGAGGAGAGTTAGGAACACGGTCCACTTCCTTTCCCCACCGGCCAGAGAAGAGCAGGTCCGACGGTGACCCCCTCCCTTTAAAAAAGAGCTACACGTGCTTTCGCTGATGTCACTCGCCAAAAAATGGGGGAGGGACCTTTTTTTGGGGGTGGGGGCAAAAAGAAAATCGGTACGTGAGTAGGTCAAGATTCGACTTGGCCAACAGCCGATAACAAGACAGGGGAGGGGCTTCTGGCCGGTGGTGAGATAAATAGCACGGGTCGTCGGGTGGGAGGAGCCGCGCAGGGTCGTACGGCCACCTGTTTGAAGCCGTGGGCCATGAGAAGGTACAGTGGTTGCTGTCTTGGAGGACGGGCGCTATGGACGCAGGATGAGAGCTTGGGTGTGGGGGGGAATAAGAGCTCCGAGATGCCATTCCCATATTAAGTTTTGCAGAGAAGACGGACTCTCGCTAAAAATAAGGCCTCTGCGGGACGACGCTGTGGACGAGGTGGCGTAGGCTTGGCGGGTCAGAGGGTATCTGTCCTCTGCCGGCGCAGACGGAGGGAGGCGAATGGAGGCGTAGAGCCATGCACACTCGTTGGTGCATCTAAGCACGGCATGAGTGTTGCTAGTGATATTTTAAGCCTTTGCCATATGGATAATTGTCAGATTATGGAGTATTGTGTTGTGTTTTTGTTAGTGTCCCAAAACGTGACAAAATAATTGAAATTCTTTCTTGTAATTCTTTTTGAATGTTTGTCAAACCCTTCAAGATACAAATTATCATTACAAAAGAATATAACAGATAAGATTTGAAACGGGGTTTGAAAGAACGTTCACTCTGGATACATTTTTGAACATTGGGATCTTGACCGACTCACGTTAGAATATTTTGCCTGAGCAAAGAGATGGAAACATGGAATGCGAGAGAAAGATGGATCTAAGCAGAGAATCTGGGACCGTGTCAGATCGTGTCAGCTATTCATTTACAATGAGAAAGGGGAGAGGGCAGCTATTAATAACAATATGTAACATGATCGGCCTTCTCCCCGAGGCCGCATGGCGGGTCAGACAGAGACAGAGGGTGGGGAGTGGGGGGGGTGCACACTGGTCGGAGTTATCCAGCATAATAAATTTAGGAAATATTAATTTAAAAAATGATCTTTGAGTTGAGTTTGACTTTCGAAAAGCGCAACATGATCATTTGAGCATTGCTGATGTTGACATATCGAAGCATAACCTTCACTTTATTCAGCGCCTTTGTCCCTCTTCATGGGGCATAGGGTTAAAACATGTACGTGTTCACACATGTGGCAGATCATGCACAGCGTGTTTGAATATCTGTATGTAGATGCATAAATCCCCCCCACCAACCAACTGTTGCCCCCCAGAGGTAAACAGCACCCTCCGCTGGCAGTTGCAATAATATCTCTTTGCATCATTAAAGTCCATCTTCTCCCTCTCATCGCTCCTTCACTCGCGTTTCAAATCGACTCAAGCGAGATGAGGAATAAAAGAAGCATCTGTGCAGTTTGCGCTGAGGTCATTAAACTCTGTTTGTCGGTGTGCGAGTGCTGTTTCCACGGAAACTGGAGCAGTAAAAAAAACACAGCTCGCTTGATCGGATGTGAAAGCACAACTCACGGTGCAGCAAACATATTTCATTTTAGGGATTTGAAGAGGTGAAACGAATAAAATTGATCTGACAGTTTCAATTAAGGCAGATTGATTTGTTTGGTTTGGTAGATTTTTCATACAGGAACCAGATGAAGGAACAACAGCGGCACAAAATGAAGTTCAAGAAGGAAATGAAATGAGAGTATAAACAAAGTAAATGTGCTGGTGACTAATTACAATGCAGTAATTACTCAGTGTGATATGTGGAAGTTAATTAGGCCCGGTGGTGGTGCAAAATGAGCGTACATGCATCGTGCCATGGGGCATAATATTTAATGAAAAACCGGGGTATGAAAAGCGCATTATGCTGGTTTAATTGTTGAACCAAAGTGAAAGTCTCGTCGGTTAATCCATGCATATAACTTTCTTGTAAAGCGGTATTTGAAACCAGAAGAAACATGAGTAATCCGTCGAAACAAACCCAGGTCACACACACACACACACACACACACACACAGACTTTGTCACCTCCCACCAGAACCGGTCTGGCCCTGCTGCCCGCTCCCTCCCTGTCCCCCACCCACGGTCCGTATGCTGGCAGAGACGTTGCTAGGCGCCTCCACGCACAACCAGCGCCGTCTCCCCCCCCGCCACACCAACGCCATTTTCCAAAAGAAGTCACAGAGTGAGAAGGCGCGTGAAAGCAAGACTGCTTCAAAACAACACGCAGGTGCCCAAAAGAACGACTCCAAAGTACAGATAAACATACGAGACTCTCAAAAACAAAAACACTCTCTCTGCCGGTGGTGGTTTGGCGCTGTGTGAAGCATCGGACAGCCTCTCGATGCCGGTGCCCGAGCAACCAGAGACTGGAGACAAGTGTTTACTCTCACACACCACAACAGCAGATATATGTATATATATATATATATATATATATATCTCAGGACCTGAAGTGGGCCTCCAACATCGACACCATGAGAAAGAAGGCCCAGCAGAGGCTGGAGTCGTCATCCAGTCTGTTCTCCGTTCCTGCATCTCTGTGTGGTTCCGATCGCCACTAAACAGAACAGGAACCGACTACTTGATGGTATTTTTATACCAGGAAACCTTTTTTATTTGACGTAGCAGTTGTTCTTTGATCATAATTATTATTACTTATTACTCTACTTGTTCGATTTGGGTTTAAGACGTCGTGGAGTCGTGAATTTTCAGCTAGCTTTGTAGCTTAGCTAGCTTAGCAGCTAGCTGGAATAACATTTGAGGATTCACCAAAAGACAATTCAATGAAGTGAATTATTTTATGCAAAAACAAAGACAGACTCGTGTACTTATCAGGATGTTTAGTGGATCATATTACAATTATATCGAAAGGGTCAATTCAAATAATGCAGGTCAATTGTAAAGGTTTTTACATCTTGGCAAAGTTAAACATCACACAAACGACTGTATGCTGCTCTTCTATTGGTTTCATATGGTGCAATAATTGGGTTTTCATTGCTTCCTTTATTCATTTTGTAGCCACCTAATTTAATCTCACTTTTATGGGAAGCTCCTACCTGTGACGTGTCCATTTTTGGACATGGATTTTGTATTTTTGTCCATTTTGGTCTGTTTTTTATCCATTATTTTTGTGCATCTTCTGCAACTAACAAGAGACCAAAAAAAGAATCCAACCTCCTTCCAGAGATCTGGGGCTGCTGTCGTTGTTGACTCATTTTTTTTCTGTTGACGTTGTGCCGATGGATCCAAATGCAGAGGACGTGCACACCTGATCACATGCGTTTTTGTGGGGGGGGGGGGGGGGGGTTATGAATTGACGACAATTAAGGACATCTGTTCCTTGCGTGGACTCGCCAATACTGCGAGACAATGTAGTCCCTGTCAAAAAACGTCAACACGAGAAGACTCCGACAGTTGTCCGAGGGCTGGAGGATGAGACGTTGCTTAGCAACCGAGAAACCCGACAGACCGACTGGCCGAGCATCAGGCGGAACAGTTGGTGTGTGTAGGACGGGTGTGCGTGCTGTGAGTGTGTGTACAGGAAGAGACAATGGGGGGGGGGGGTGCGAATATCAATGAGGTCAAATTAAGTGTATGAAGCAGATGGTTGTTTAATCACAGGGGCTTTTAATGTCATGTGTAAGTCAGCCGAACATATGCTGAGGTAATAATATCCAAATTTAATCAATTTAAGAAGCAATTCGTCCTTGACTCTCATGCCAGATAGAATTGTTTAACATCAATTCTTGCGTGAGTCTCCCTGTCAGATCTCGTATACTCGAGAGCAGTTTTTTCCACATTTCACACCAGTTGCATGCTGGGAATATCACCAAGCCAGAGACCTGTTGCAGCAGAGTAACTGCTGTTCCAAAATTCACTTCTCGTGGAAAAGGTTTGAGGTTCCGGCTTCGCAATTGTAAAGTTTTGCTGCTTTTCTTTCCCTGATTACTTCAAGCACGCGCGCGTGATGATCGTCTCTTGATTTCACACGTCTTTGAAATAATAAGGTCACTGTTCCACATTCAAAAACAATCTCTTCTTCTCCCTCTAAAAGCCTCCAGAGAAAGTCACCGACTTCTTTCAAAACGTTTTCGTCTTTTAACACCAGCTGAATGTTGCCTGTAATTTTCCTCTCAGTTTCCCACTCGCCCTCCTCCACCTCCTCCACCTCCTCCACCAAATTGTGTTGTGATTAATGAGCTGTAATCCATACCTCCGTGGGTTTCACCTGATGTCACAACCCTTTCATGCCGTAATTGCGGCTTGTAATTTTTTGCCTCGTGGGGGACGGCGTGACGAAGGCGCTGCAGGTCATTTAGACTAGTTATCGCTGTGCCAACCGGGACCTTCGTCTGACGAAGAGACTTCTGTGACGGAATCGACTCGTCTTTCATGCCGTTTTTTAACCCAACATCCAACAATAAAAGACTTTAAAAAGACTGTGTCGTGTGCGATGAGACACCTTTTCATGACACGGTACCAAAACGAATGAATCCTCTGGTTCATTCGCCCGTCACGGCACCAGCCAACGTCACCGGGACGCTCGACCGCCTGACACGTTGAGGCGGGGGCCGCGGGGGGGTGGGGGGGGGCCCAACAGAGCTCCGAATGACTCGAGTCACCCCGAGGACGCTTTGGACGGCGATTATCTTGAAATCCACCCAAGTGCTACTAAACTAAACCGCCACGATGTTGTCCTCTTCTTTCTCTCGTCCAACGTGCTTCGCCTTGTTGAATGTGGACAATTCGACTCTTACACTGAACTCTTGTGCCGTCGGAGCCCGGGTTTGTGTGTCGATTATCCCAGTAATCATTTCAAAAAGGGTTATGATCAACCCTTAAGACCTTCCGGACCACGAGGTTTGTTCTTACGAAGTAAGAGCAGCAGAACAAGAGCTGTGAATGTCCCTGCTTGTCCCTCTGTCCCTTTCAATACGATGCATTCAAACAAGCTGGCACAACCATCTCCGTTTGGGGGAGGAAGGGGGAGTCGGTCTTGTGATGAGAAAGACAAGAACTTCCTTATTTTTTTTGGGGGGGGGGGGTCAGGGACTGAGCATGTCGTGAGGCCGGCCAGCTCCTCCATGCTCCTCACTGCGGCAGTGTTCTCCTCACCGTTTCTGCACCTCCCCCCGTCCCCTCCCCCCGGTCCCAACGCCGCACGGAAGCTTTTTTTGGGGGGTTTGTCCCAGACAGAATGCAGCATGCGACGGGGAGAAAAGATCCTCCCGGAGACATTGGAGGCGATTAGAGACGCCGAGCGCGTTCACTCACTGTTCTCCTGGCGAGACCACGTTGGGGACCTCTTGCCTGTCTGTGGTCTTCAGGGCGTTTCCATAAAGCCCAGCATGCTAATAACCCCCCCACCCCTCCACCACCCCTCCCTCTCTGGGAGCTTTTGGGTCGTCGTAAAAGGAAGCCGGTTCTATGCAAACCGGCGTGTGCCGATTTGCATCCGTTGACAACAATGAGCCCACTGTGCCGCCGAGAGGCCTCCATCACATGTGGCCTCCGTCACATGTGGCCTCCATCCCATGCGGCCTCCATCCCATGCGGCCTCCATCCCATGTGGTCGCTCACAGGTGGATCGCTTCAGCGACCGCGAGCGATCACAACGTCAAACTGGACTCCTTCACCGAATGCGCCGAGCATCAAGAGCGTACTGAGGTCGTGGTGGTTTCGACCTCACAAACGAACTCTTTCAGAGTCTCTTGAATCACGAGAACGAGGCGTGACGTTCACCCAAAAAGCTCGGAGGCTCTTCTGCCGTGCGCTGAACTAACCGATGAGGCGAGGCGAGGCCTCATGTGACTAAAGCTAAACCTGAGTCGCGTCGGTGGGACGTGCGTGTGTTCGCAACAAAAGTCCAATTCATGTCCAATTCAGGTTTGAGGACAAAGTCACAGCTCTTTTTGTTGTTGTCGCTGTTTGTTTGTTTGTTGTGCGGATGTGAAACGAGGGAAGGACGGCAGGTCACGGGACGCACCGCGGACATTTTAAGGAACTTTCCCAGACCTCAGCGTGGTGACTCATTCAAGGCCGTTGCAGATTCAACGGGAAGAAGAAGAACAGACCTCAAGGCCGCGGGGCTTCATGGGAAAAACTTCAGCTTAACTTCAACTGAACTTCATCTGAGGGGGTGTCGCTTTGGGGTTGGGGTGCATGTGTCTGTGGGGGAGGGGGGGAGGTCTCGTTGTGATGGGGAGAGAGGAACAGGAGGAGGGGATTTGCGGACCGGATAACGCGGTGACATCAGCCGCGAAAAATGCGTGTGCGCGCGGTGAGAAAGAAAGCGGGGAATCGGGAGGAGGCGGCGGGCGCGGAGCTCTCACTCCGCCCCTGATTCTAGATCCAAGATCCCTCCGCCGCGTGCAGCGGCCCAGTGGAGAAACGAGTCCCAGGTCTTCGTCCAACAACATCGCGGCGGCGGATTTGAGTGAAGCGGCCTCGCGATTCACCGACGCGTCCGTTGTCTTCTGGCGTCCACGTTGCGTCGCGCGAGGCTGTCCTCGGGTGTCCGCAGAGTGCGCTGCTGTCCCTCAATAGACGATCTCTGGAGGAATCAGCCCGAGAGAGAGAGAGAGAGGGGGAGAGAGAGAGAGAGAGAGAGGGGGGAGGAAAAGGCGTTTCCACGTTGGAGCAGCCGGTGACCGAGCCGCGGAGAACCGCAATCACGGCTCTGCTGTTTCATAACTGACTGACAGCTCCCCTCAGCCTCGGACCACCACCTCCTCCTCCACCTCCTCCTCCTCCCGCGGATGAAACGCACTCAAATTCATCCCCGGACGCCTTGAAACCCGCAAAACCGAGAACGGAGTGGACTTTTTTTTTTTCTTTTTTCGGTGTGTGACTATTTCTCCCCCCTCCTCCTCCCTCCCTCCCCCACCCGGCTCCTCTCTCTCCCTCTCTCTCGCATTCCCGCAGAGCCAGAGGAGATCATCCCGCATCTCCCCCCCCCCCCCGCCCGTGTCTGCGGCGCGCGCTCCTGTCTGCTCGCGGTGAGTACTTCTCTTCTCCTTGTCTCCTACGTGCTTTTCCGTCCATGCGCGCGTCTTCTGGACGTTGGACGCAAAACGTCGAAACCCACCGAGGACAATGTCAAAGACGTCCGAAGAACGGGGATCAACTCGCGGACGCTCGTTGTTCACGCCGGTGAAGTGCGGGTGAGACCTGTGTGGCCGGCAGGTGTCGAGTCGTAGGATTTCCCCCCTCCTCCGGAGGGCATTAAACGCACCATTGATTAAACTAATTGGCTTGGATTTAGTTCCGCTGGAGGCGGTCGCGCTCTAACAGCCTCCTCTGCCTTCGCCCCTCGTGTCTCCGCGTGTCCTCCGGTGGGCTCGGCTGTGTGATATGAACCTGTTGGGGGTCCAGTTCCTGTTTGTGCGAATCACCACAATCAGATCGTCACGCAATGAGAGCAAAGAGGGGAAGATTACCCACCGTCCCACTTGGGACCGTCCCGGAGAGCTGTGTGTGTGTGTGTGTGTGTGTGTGTGTGTGTGTGTGTGTGGAAGGGGTGGATATTTTATGAATGGACTCAATAAATAGACCACATTTATGTCTTATTGTGGTGATAATAAGTAAATGAATTGATAAATTATCTGAAAAAGAAATGTCCCTCGCGATGTCTTAACTCCATTGTCCTTCTGTTGCATCCTGACCTCGTGTGTGACACACACACACACACACACAATCAGTGCGCAGTTGTGCGTTTCCTGTGTGGCGGCGTCCCACCGCGAGCTGCACCAGTAACGGATTCAACATTCCTCCCGAGTTTATCACCAGCGGTCCCTGTAACCCATGAACTGTGTGTGTGTGTGGGTGTGTGTGTGTGTGTGTGTGTGTGTGTGTGATTCTCTGGGAGCTCTGATACAAATCGATCCGTCTTCTGGGACGAAGCAACAGAACAGGAGAAAAAGTCGTCGGCGCAGCAGAAATCCGCTTCCTCCCTCGGCTTCACTTCCTCTCTGTGTTTGTCTGTGGTGTCGCTTGCCCCCCCCCCCCCCCTCCCTCTCCTCCTCCGCCCTCACCCCCCCCCCCCCCTCAGGGGAATGTTTGTGGTTGTCTGTTTACAGGCGCTGAGTCAAACAGCGTTTTTTTGGGGGGGGGGGCGGGCGGGTGGATCAGCGTTAAACTGCTGTGACTTTCTAAATCGCGTCGTCTCTTGATAACACCGTGACACCCGGGCCGACCTCCATCGCCCCCCCCCCCCACCTCGCCCAATGACAGACCGACTTCGGGTATTTAATGGAGCCCAGTGGCGGCCTCGACAACTCTGGGCAATTTGGAAAAGCTGACGCGAGCGTCGTCATGGCGACGACCCCGTCCCTCCCGGTACGCAGACGGGACAACGTGTTTGTTGACGCCCCCCTCCCCCACCTTCCCCTCGCCGCTGCCCACCGGCTGTTTCTCTGCATCCGTTTAGGGATTAAGCGGTCGGAGCAGGCGGCGTCCTCCGCGTCCACGGGCGAAAGGCGACGACTCCGTCCTGATTCCATTCGGCTCCCAACTGTCGGCTGACAGGAAGTCCTTCCTGTTTAGCAGGAAGTCCGCTTCTGTTCAGCTCCGTCACGGGAAGCCAGTGGCCACAATAATGGATGTAATCATCCACACACACACACACACACACAAGTGCTGCCCTGCAGTAACCCTGGTGTGTGTGTGTGTGGCGTGGGAGGAAAGTACAGGTTCACAACACTTGCTCTGATGAGCGTCGATGAGACACTTTGTGTCGCCGAGGTGATTCAGAGCGCTTGTTTTTCCCGCGGCACCCTGAATCAGACATCGGACCGCGACGTGAAAGGTCGTTCGTGTTTTACGGGCAAATTAAAAACCTCTGACACGAATGTTTTTTAGCTTCTTTTTCTGGTCCTTTTCTGGTCTCTCCACTCAAACTAATAAAATGCGACGCAGGCGCCGGGCGGGCTCTGTTTGACCCCGCGGCGCCCCGCGGAGCCACGTGGAGCTGCAGGTGCTGCATCCTTCACTAATGCACCGGACGCGGCTGGCAAGGCCTTTTTCTTCTTCTTCTGCTTCTTTTTCATATCAGTTTGTGCAGAGACCGAATCCGTCGGTGGGCAGCGATACGCCCGCGAGCCACGCTTCCTTCTTTCCTTCCTTCCTTCCTTCCTTCCTCCTTCCTCTGCAGCACTTCGGCGTTTGGGAGTTTGAATTGAGGACATCAATGCACATGACTTTGCTGCATTAGCTGCGTCCAGAAGAGAGGTGGTCTTCACGTAGCCCATCTGTTGGTCTGACTGTCTACTCGTGTTGGACGTCCCTCCTCAGGTGGGACGTTGGTGCATATTGGAGCGTGGAAGCTGGCTCACTTTATGTGAGCTCGGTTATTACAAAATAAGAGCCGCACAGCAGCGCTGACGTGCGCCTCGCGGGTCAATTTAGCTCGATCATTAACAGGAAAAGGCACAGACGGAAGTGATGAAAGCGGCGCCACAATGAGGAAACGAGAGCGTGGCCGCGTTCCTTTCTCAAACGCCTCGCATCCAGTCTGGCATCGGGGATTGTGTGACGCAGCCGGCTGATCTCTGATGGCGTGTTTTACACGAGCAGCAATTGGATCCAGCCAATAATCAGGATTAAAGTTTCATTTCACACGATCGCCGTGAGCTGTTTTCGGTTGCCAAGGCATGCGGTTTGGTAACCGAGGAGCAAACTCCCCACTGTGATGAGTCCTGCAATGGTTCATGGTCCGGAGGGAAAGCCGACCGTGTCCGCCCGGCGGTTCTGCGCGGCCGCCTGCTGCGTAACGCCCCCGCGTGGCGCGATGTCTTCTCGCGGGTTCGTGACACTGCGGCCCGGCGTGATGTCGGGAGGCGTCCGTGGCGCCCGTGGAGACTCTGATCCTCTGATCAGATCTGAGGCCTCGCGTTAGCCGTTAGCGCGGCTGCCGTTAGCGCGGCTGCGTAGCCGTAACAGACGGATGTGTCGCTCTTGTCACAATGGAGGCGGGCAGGTAAAGAACGCCAGGTAGAGGGGGCGGGCTCCATCCACTAACGCGAGCGCCACAGGAGGAGGCGGAGTCACGCCTCTGAAACATGGACTGAACAACCTAATTTAATGAATAGAATCTCTAATGGGCCGTTTAGGGACTGCAGCCCGTTTATAAGTGTGTGTGTGTGTGTGTGTGTGTGTGTGTGTGTGTGTGTGTGTGTGTGTGTGTTAGAGTGGGGTCAGTGGCTCTAATATGGACAGGCATTCGACCGTTTGACTCCACGTCCCCTCCACAGTGTGTGTGTGTGTGTGTGTGTGTGTGTGTGTGTGTGTGTGTGTGTGTGTGTGTGTGTGTGTGTGTGTGTGTGTGTGTGTGTGTGTGTGTGTGTGTGTGTGTGTGTGTGTGTGTGTGTGTGTGTGTGTGTGTGCGCGTGCGTGTGTCTCTTCTCCCCCTTCGGCTCAGATGATGCATGTAACCGACGATGACTCAGACCTCCCTCCTCTCCTCCCCCCTCCGCTCCTTCCTCCCCTTTTTTCCCCACATCTTCCTCCATCCTCTCACTTTCCCTTCACGCCTCCTTCCTCCCTGACGTGTTTTCTCTCCTGTTTTTCATCCCAGCAGCAGTTCTCGTCTTCATATGGGTGGTGTTTATTAGAAGGACACGAAAATGAGATACTTTATAAATGAATTCGAGATGAAGAACAAAGCTAAATTCCTGAATAAAACCCATTTTGGAAAGACCTCATTGATGAAATATCTCTCCTGAAGATCCTACAGTCATTTTTATTACGGTTCCTCATCTGGAAACCACGAATAACTTCATCATTTCGACTCAAGTCACTGAGGTATTTTTAATACGATGAGGAAAAGATGTGCGCCTGTGGAGGAGCTGAAGGAAGACGAGCGACGGCCTTATTAAGGAAAGAAAGAAACCTGCTAATTAGGGAAATTGAAAGGCCAACGCTGACTGCGTGGTGCGGATGTCGACTCCATTTCTTTCACACATCACTGAAGCCTCCCCCCGTGCTTCCTGCTCTCTGCTGCGTGATTATGAAGCGTACTGTAGGTACACGCGTGTGTGTGTGTGTGTGTGTGTGTGTCTGCAGCTGTGGCTCTCGTGCGCTGTGTGGGGCGTCCTGTTCCTTTTCCTCGCTGCCTCCCCATCTGGAGCGGAGCCCATCCTCAGTGAACTGGGCATTCGGGCCAGATACAGACCCATTATCAGCGCGCGATGGGGGGGGGCGCCGTCCGGACCCCGGCCTGCGGCACAAAGGCAGCGGCACGGAGGAGTCTGAAGGAAACCGTTATGTCTCATTCGGGGCGGAAGTGGACACATGTGAGACAACGTCCTCTCTCTTCATCTGCCGAACAGCGTCCGCGTTTAACTCGACTCGCGTGTTTTCTCATTTCCAGGCCGTGAGGTCGAGGAGGTGAGACCATGTGGGGGGGGTGATGATTGCAGGGGAGCGGGGAGGGAGGGAAAGCAACAAGGTGAGGGAGAGAGGGGGGAGATGGGGGGGAGATAGCCGCCGCTGCTCGTTAGCTTAGCATAAGGCTCGTGCTGTTTTCTCTGCTGGTTCGTTTGATTTGTTCGAAAGAGGCTTCCAACGGCGATGAGAGCTCCTGAGCTCCCGCTCTGCTCCCCCCGCGCACACGAAAACGCCCGCTGCCATCGCGGCGGCTTCTCTCGTCGGGCTGCGAGAGAAGGCCACCGTCCTCCTCCCTCCTCCCCCCTCCTCCCCTCTTCTCCCTTGGGGCCTTTTTTTCGCCGCTTGACGTTCCTGGCGGTTCTTCTTAAACTAGATGAAGGAATCGAAAAAAAGGGCCGTGTTCCTTTTCTCCTCGGGGGCCGAGTTCCAGATGCAGCATCCGTCACGTGGCAAACGGAGTCGCGGCGCCCTGTGACCACGTGTCCCACTTTCCCCCGCCGTCCGCCAACGGGAAGTTTCGGTCTGAGCGAACCGAGCCGAACGCCTCTCGTCTCTTCTGCTTTTTTGTCTCACAAGCTGATCCTCTCGCTCGCCGTCGCGTGATTTCCTTTTTCGTTCCGATCTGAGGGGGCGAAGGGCCCAAAGAAACCCTTTTTCCCGGGCGCCATCGCCGCGAAACAAATGGATCTGAGATTAGTGCAATTTGGTGTAATTGAGGCCCACTTTTCTCGTGCACTCGTACGGGCGAGAAAGGTGCGTCGGTCCCGGAGGAGAATGGTGTTCGGGTTCAGGTGCTCCAATTAGCAGCTGAAATACGAAGGCCTTTTGAAGACGGAAGGGGCCACTTTTTTTTTTCGTCGCCGTGGTGACCGGCGTGCGATTTCGTGCGCGCACCTCCACAGAAAGCCCCCAGCGCGGCGCTGACTTAAAAGAAAGCAACCAAAGAGAAGGAGCAGGAGGCACCGCGGAGGAGGGAGCGATCGGGAGGAGAGATATTTTCGACTTCGCACACGTCTGGAGAGGCTGACGTCAGCTGCCGATTTCCACTTCCTGCCCCAGTTCTCGCTCGAAACGATGTCGCCATCTCGCTGGTGCACAAAGGGAGCGGAGGATTTCTAAAATCGACTCCACACAAACACACACACACAGACACACACAGCCCCTCCCCTCCTCATCCTCCCGGAGGCACAGAGATATTTTTATCTTCCATAAACGCTAATGAAGCGGCGACGACACAAAAACATTTCCATGATTTTTTTTTTTTTTTTTTCTTTCTTCTTAACTCAAACCCAGTTGCTGCGCCGCTGCAGCGCCTCCGTCTGCTGAGACTCGGCGGCGGCGGCGTCACGTGTCTGAGGCCTCTCCTGTGTCGGTGGAGTCGCCGCGAGGAGCTTCCACGTTGTCTCCGGTCCGTTTACTTTGTTTCCACCACGTGAAATACGAGCTTACAAACACACACACACACACACACACTTTGTTGAGGGATTCTCCCGCTTTTTGCTTTCGCTTTTTATCATCAGCTGCCGACGCGGTGACCTACGCGAGGTGTGACGACCTGTTTTTAAACGTTTTGTATGTTTGATTGGCAGGTAAAATAAGTAAAAAGTCCAGCCGGCTGCATCGGCCCTGCAGGCTTCCTGCTTCCAGCCGCTCGCTGTCTTCATGCTAAGCTAAGCTAACCGGCTGTAGCTCCACGCCTAGCACGCAGCCATGAGAGCGGTTGCCAGCGACAGCCTTTGTAAATGGCGAAATCTTCCCGTTTTTCTCCCCCGTTCAACACCTCCAGTGGGGGGGAAAAAAAACCCACATCTCCCATAAACAAACCGTCGCGCCGCTATGCGAGGGCTGCGCGGTTCAGGCCGACTCGCCGCGTCAGCCATTCGAAGCGCAGTGCGCGACCTCGGCGCGTCCCCGTGGAAATGTTCGACGTGTCGTGGGCATGTTTGAGAGTACGAGCCACCGTTTGCCAAAATGTTCCTCTATAAATCCCCGAGGGGGGAGAGTTAGAAGGAGAAGAGGGTCGCGTTCGGGCAAAAACAAAACGGGGATTAGCTACGCTTTAATTCAGTAATGTTTAATTCTCTCTCTCTCTCTTCCTTGGCGGCGGCTGTTTTTTTCCGCTGCCCTACGGGAAGTGTGTCCATGGCGACGGCAGGAAGTAGCGGCTCGACAACATGCGACGCACCTCCTCAAAAAAAGATCTGCTTTTCTCATTCAACAACCCAGATGTTGCATTTCTGGCTTCATCTAATGTGTTTTTTGGGGGGGGGGGGGTTGCTTATGAATCAAAGAGCAAAAGGAGGTGAAGATGCACACTGGTGTGTTTCGGTTTGTCCACCCTGAGGCTCTTTCTTTGACCTTTTGGCCTCTGGCTTCACGCGAGCTTCTGCCAGTAAAGTAAGTCTGCATGCCGGCCACATTCACACGGGCCCACAGTGTGTGTCCTGTGTGTGTGTGTGTGTGTGTGTGTGTGAGTATCGATTGCCGGCTCTGCCCACACGAGCTCCGATGTTCTTCTGCAGCTCGGAGGAAAATAGTGAGGGAGGAAGATTCCAACATGCATGTGAGCGAGATAGATGCACACATGTGGGTGTGATTGCATTATGGGAAGACGTGAGAAGGGGATCATCGGGGATTCGGGTTTTCCATTCAGCTGTTTGCTTGGAAGCGGTTGGAAGTGTCGGCTTCTACGTGATACGTTTAGACGTTTTTGAGGCCAGTTGCAGAATAACAGTATCTTTTTAATCGTATTAGAGGATCTTCCACGGCAGCTGGAGTCGCCCCGGTTGTCACGGAGATTTAAAAAAATAAACATAATTATAACTCTTAACTGATGTATTTAATATTTAAATCTACTGCACTATTTTTACGCACGGCAAATCGTCTTTCCCTCCTCGGTGGAAAACGGGCCGGTGGCCTATATTCTCCCCCGATTAGCGCCTCCCGCTTTCTCCTCCGCCTCCCTCCACCTCCCTCTCTCCCGCCATCTCTCTGGCTTTGGGCCTCTGAGCTGATGAGTGCTGGCAGTGCTCGCCCGCCTCATTGGACTCTGTGGGGGGGGGGGGAGAAAAAGGACCCAACCCTCCTTACAACCCCCCCACCCCGCACTATCTATCCCCCTCTCATCCCATAATCCCATGCACAATATCACCCCCTACGCTCCTCTGTTTGCTGTCCAGGCCCGTGGCTTTGGGAGGGGGGGGTCGGTCTTCCATGCAAAGGATGCTCCTGTGATGATGGCGCCTTTTAACAAGCGGCAGGAGAAGCAGCCGAGAGCCGATTCCGACCGCTCGACCGCTTGTGTCTCGACCTGATGCATAGATGTCATCTGCCAAATCTGCAAAAACGGGCCGTCTGCCGATGACAAACATCCACAAAATAATCTGTTGGTTCATCACCGGTACGAATAAATAACAACGGCTCCATTTCCTGTCACGTGATTGTTCTGAAAATGAAGACGTGGGCCGGCCTTGAAGGGGCAACGCCGGCGCTTTAGTGGTGGAACGTAGACGTACTCAAGCGCTTACATCTCGTGCCGCCATTTAACTTCCACTCCGCCGCCGATAAACAGAACAATGTGGTGATTTATTTTACGTGTTGAATGAAGTGCGCAGCCGTGTGGTCCAACTTTTAAGTACAAGAGAAGGACGACGGCGAACACAGATTTAAGACTCTTGAGTCTCTTTCAAGAGTTTCCAGAATCATTTCAGCAAAATAATACTGCAGAATGATGCCCGTGGACGGGTGGGAGGGACTTCTGACCTGAGAGGGAGACTTTGGAGGCGGACTCTCGCTTCCATCGGCAACCGCCTCCCACTCGCTAATCGCCCCCCCCCCCCCCGCTGCTGCTGCTGCAGGGTTGGAGATGCATGCACATTACAAACAGCACTGGGGGGCAAACAAGAGTAAAAGATGCAACATCTGCTGCTGGTTTTTGTAGCGCTGACCCCACGCGGACAGGTCCCTGTGAGGGCGACGGGGCTTTCGTGGGGGATTTGAGGACGGGGAGGCTGAGGGAAACGAGAAAGTAGGCTGAGAGACGGGGGGGGGGAGGAGGGGGGGGAGGATGTCACGGAGTGTTTAGTAATGAGGAGGTAGAGAAGTGGTGCAATATTGGATTGTCATTTCCGCACGTTTACTTTGACATGACATGCGCGTTACAGCCCGTGTTGCCCACTAGACGGGTAAACGGGGCTTTACGGTTTGATGGCACCTTCTGAGGAACATTGAAGGATCTTCTCACAGACTCGACTGCACATTTCACAGTTACACAACCGTCTCATCTCGTCAGTGAGTAGAACAACGCGATAATACGTTTCCACCGGGATTCGCTTGTTTTATTGGAAATTGGAAATCTTTTGAGGACTGGACTGGTGAGGACGACGTGGGAGGAGAAGAAAGGATGAGGAGTAAATGAGCGATTTTGAAAAGGAACAAAAAGGAGAATCTATTCCAGTTTCCAGATCGCTGTCAGAGGTTTTTGAGCTGCTATCCCGGTGGTTTGGTTGCCATGGTGAGATGTGAAGGCTTGTTTCCCTGCTGATGTCCTGCACATTCGGTGTGTGCGTGTTTTCTCTTCATGCACGGCTTCGATAAAAGGAGACAAATGAGTTTTTGTTGCGCACGGATGTAGAATGATTGATGTTTCATGTTGTCTCTGTCTGTGTGTGTGTGTGTGTGTGGATAGTGTTCTATATAAATACACCACAACTCCATCACTAAGTCTAAAAAAGGACATTTCAACACGTGACTTTCCTCCTTAAGTTTGTGCGTGTGTTTTTGTGTCAGTCGTCTGGGGCTTTTATTGTGAAAGGGTTGTGGAGGGTGCAAGGTGAAGTGAGAGGGGAGGGAGGATGGTCTCTGGCCTGTCGCTAGGTAACTCCAGACCCAAAAGCAAAGACAGGCCTGGTCTCCATGGCAACGTCATTTGGTGTGACGGGTGAATGGAGTTTAGGTGGTTGTGAAATATAAATATATATATATATTTATATTTCTGTGTGACGGTGTGTGTTTGAAGCACTCGGCAGGTGGATCAACAGTGCAATCGGAAAAGGGAATAATGAAAGTGTTGTGAAATAAGCGGCGTATCATACGCTTGATCCCTTTTAGGTGCTCGAGGACTCGTCTCCCGCGTTCGCGCTCGTCGATGTGTCTTCATTACACACGGCGCCTCAGGACTGCGCTCGCGTAGCCGATGAAACCAAAGCGCGCTTGGGCCTCCGCTCTCCGCTCGCCTCCCGTTGCACGGCCATGAAACCCTTCTTAAATCGGACGAGGAGATTGAAAGACGGACGCGGGAGAAAGGAGGGAGTCGCAAAAGAGACGAGAAAGGGTCTCGAGTGGGGGAGAAAAGAGAGCAGCGGCTCTCGTCTGGGTGGCGTCCATTCATGCCTGGACTTCTATGGCAGTTTATTAACGCCCAAACTGCTGAACCAGCGCAGAAGTAATTCGAGTCGTTGTTTTTTGTTATTTCATTTAAAAGATTCCAAACCCTTTTTATGCAGCGTGAACTGCAACGCCGGCCGTTTACTCCCATTTAAATTACTCTAAAAAAATAAAATAACTAGCTTTTCAACGTTTGTTCGCAGGGAATCCATTTTTTTTCCCCTCACTTTAGCTAACCGCTAGCATGGACTGTATGAAATATGGACGTTACCCATCAAGATTTTTAAAGGGATGAAAATGTTTAAGTACGTTTTAATATTTTAACAATGGGGACAAACACTGCAGCTGCTGGTATTCGCGTTGACTTTGTTTCCGAGTGTAACGGAGGCTGAATCGCCATTCTTACTGAAACAAGGGAAAAGGTTCAGCTGAGCGTCGCTGGCCTTAGCTTAGCATAGAAGCTAAGGGAGAGGAGCCTAGTCACTATGTTGTCTTAGTGAGCTTTTTGGAAAGCGTTTCGGGCTGTCTGTTTTCCATTTGTTTGCAGTCTTCGCTTAGCTACAGGCTAGGCTACAGGCTAAGCTAAGCTAGCCAGCCGCAGCTTCACATCTCACTGACCAATGTGGGATTTTAATGCGAAACTCCCCGAAAACTGAGAGAGGAAACTGTGAGGGAACAAACGCCTCTTTTTCCAAGTGCGAATATGTCCCGTGCAGATTGATCACAGCTTGAACGAACTGACTGTTTATCCAAACGTTTTGCCGCTAATAATCTTCCATATTTGTGCCAACCCACATGCCGCTTTAACGGCACGCAACTATAAAACAAGACTCTTAACTTAACGTCTTACTTTATTATTGTCCCTTCTTGTTTTCCTGTTTTCTTCCCCGCTGCTAAGTCATCTGTCATATTTCACACACACACACACACACACGTACAGAGCTGAGTTTGTCTTGTGGTTTTAATTTCAGCGACAACTCTGTCTGTCTCTTATTTAAGGACACACACACACACACACACACACACAGGCAGCAGATAGAGAGGAACGAGCAGACAAAAGCGTGCTTGTGTCCATGAGAATGTGAAGCACAGTGGGTCTCTATGTATGGAAGCCGTGTCAGGCTGGTTCCGGGGACCCGGGGGGGGGGGGGGGGCGGCAGAAATAACTTTGGATGAGATCTGTACTGTACACGGAGGCTGCACGGTTCATCGATTTAATCTTTTAGTGATCCGTGATCTAACGACGCAACCCCGAAAATATCATCACACATAGGAAGCTACAAGCTGTTTTTCCTTCTATGTCTTTCATGGTTTTACTTTTTAACAGTTCACGTCTCAGTTGCTGGATTGAACATTGTGAATGAAAAGTATTAATGGCGTTGGATTTTGCGACACAGGCGACAGGGAGGAGAGAGAGAGAGAGAGAGACTCAATGTGGCCACTCGGCCCTTTGTTGTTTTTTGTTCCCTCTTCTCCGCTGAAAGTACACAAAAGCAGCGCCGCTCCATTGTGGTGCAAAACAGAGAGCAGGCAGGGCGACCTGGGTCAAGAGACACACACACACACACACACATTCAGTCTCACACAGTTCACATGCCTGTGAGTCGAAGCGCTGAAACGCACATTCAAACGCTCGCCGTGGTGACGGTGCGTCTCTCCCACGCGGCGCTTTGTGACCAGTGGGCACGATGCTCCGGTGTGAGAGGAGATGAATGTGACATTTAAGACTGAAATAACAGTCCGTCCCCCCCCCCGACCTGCCACCGATTAGCCATTAGAGAAGAGTCAAACGGGTCGCGACCTTAAAAGCGGCGTCCGGGCCTGCAGTGCATCGCAAACGTCGCATGCCCCGAGAGACTCACTTGTCACACGCGCACCGGTTCATCCCGGGGCCCCTCACTCGTCTAGAAAGCGCCCGGGCTCCCGTCCCGCGCCACGAGGGGCCCCCTGCTGCCGCGGGCCTGGGGGGCCCCCTGGTGGCCGCTCCGGGGACCGGCGGTTTCGGGGTAATGTAGGTCACCGCGGCGCCTCTTCTGGGTCTTTCCCGCCCGGCGCTCGCTTATCTGCAACGAGGCCGGGGGGGATCAGAGGCGGAGCGACCTCCGCGCCAGTGCCCATAATGCACCGCGTTATCGGGGGGGGGGGGGTTGTCTGCAGATAAAGAGATGCACACGTAACGTCGAGGGAGGGCTTTCGGTTGCCTGATGCGTCCCTGCGGTCCTTCAGTGTGTCCTTACAGAGGTGGGAGACACTGTTTTGTCCCGTCCCGTCTCTTCGCTCCGTCCCCTCTTTCCGTTCCACGTGCTCTCGTCTTTCCTTCCCGTCCCGCTCTGACCCATCTGCTTTTGTCATCAGAAGATTTCCTAGCTGTTTTCCACATTATAAGGGAATTAAGGGCACTGGCTGCACATTACGCAACATTATTTCTCCCCCCCCCCCCCTTCATTCTCTCTCCCTCTCTCTCTCCCTCTCTCCCTGAGCAGACCATGGCGGAGTACAGCTCTCTGCTCAGCGACCTGTCCGACAACATCACCAACGAAGACCTGGAGCAGCTCAAGTCGGCCTGCAAGGAGGACATCCCCGAGGACCAGAGCAACGACATCACCTCGTCCAAGGAGTGGTTCAGCTACCTGGAGAAGAACGACAAGCTGGCCCAGGGTGAGCGGCGCGCACACCGACCAGGTCGTCGGTGGAAAATATCGAGATTTAAACCCCCTCCCCTCGCTCACTCCCCCGTGCAGATAACCTGTCGTACATCGAGCACATCTTCGAGATTTCGCGGCGGCCGGACCTGCTGACGAGGGTGATCGAGTACCGCACCATCGTGCTCAAGATCTCTGAGGACGACGAGATCGACACCAAGCTCACGCGCATCCCCTCGGCCAAGAAATACAAAGGTGACGCGCCACGAAAACGGAGACGGGCAACTGTCTGATTCCTGCACGGATTCTGCTCTAATATTGTTCAGTGTTTCTTTGCCATGACTTTTATTTGTTGCGTCATTTATCTCCTTCTGATGCTTTGCGTTGTTTTAAGAATAGGTTTCTCAAGATTTCTCTCTCTCTCTCTCTCCTAAGACATCATCCGCCAGCCCTCCGAAGATGAGATCATCAAATTGGCTCCTCCCCCTAAAAAGGTGTGAGGTCACGACCCGCAAACCCCTGATCTTAGCGCCTTGATTTCTACACACTCCCGGCTGCCCAATCGACCCGTTTCTGACCCTAACCCCGTCACTCCCCCAGCTCAGCGCCCCCTCTCACACACACGCACACGCACACACACACGCACACACACACGCACACCAAGCAACGAATCGGATTGCAGCGATGCAGCCTGAAGGGGGGCAGGAAGCTGCGTAGAAAGAGACATGAGAAGAAGAAATCTGGAGACGGATCGACAGTGTGTGTGTGTGTGTGTGTGTGTGTGTGTGTGTGTGTGTGAAGGGGGATCTCTGTTCGATCTGTGATGCTGTGCTTATGCAACTGTGTGTGTGTGTTTGTGTGTCAGTGAAGTGCATTATAGTTGAGACCATAACTACATCCACCAATCGTTTTCCTCGGTCTCTGAATGTCCGGTAACCATAGAAACAACAGGCCAGATGTTTGAGCTGTGATGCGTGACGACGGTTCAGCAGTGGTTTTCAAGTCATTTTGGATATTCAAAATAGACAAAATGGCCAAACTGATGGAATGAAAATTATTTGGAGATTGTGACGCAGAAACTAAACCATGTAATTACACAGTTTATATTGACCAAACATATTTTAAAACAAAACTTAATTAAAGTTAATACATTAATACACACAAAAGAAAACTGAAACTCACTTAAATGATTTTGGTTCTTTTTTTTTATTTTGGGTTTTTTTGTTTAGCTGCTGTAATAGTGCGTTTGTAATGTGAAAGGGACACTTTTTGGGGACATTTGACGGCTGTCTTTTTAAATATGAATCTAAGGAGCCAACAGAAGGTTAGCTGAGCGTAACATAAAGACCGGACAGCTCGCCTTGATTTATTAAATAAAGTTGATGAATTAGTCAGATTTAGACGTTCTATTTGTGTTTGTTGTGGACAGAGCCTTGCTTTCGGGTCCTAACTGTTTCCTGTCTCTATGCTAAGCTAAGCTAACGGGCTCAGATAACCGCCATGCTACCATCTTTGAGCCTCTTTTGGCCGAATCGCCACGAGTCGGCTGTATTTTAAACTCAACTTTAAGTCACTGTTCCTCGGCAAGAGGTTCCGTATGCATTCCCTTTAGAAGAAGACTATATTTAACGTTGATTTTCATAGGAAAAGCCAATATTTGCCTTTAGCATAGCAGAGTCACTCAGAGGGGAAGGTTGAGTGATTCTTTCTTTACTGTGGATGTTTCCTGTCTGCAGGTTCTCTTCTCACCGATTAGCCCGAAAGCTACAGGTGTAAATATACAAATAATTTATTAGAAGAAAGTATAGCAGAAATAATATATATATATTGACCTGTTCTGTAGAGGACACTCGCAGCGTTACCGTGGTAACCGAAGGCCCTGATTCTAATCTAATCTGCCGTCCCTCTGTGACAAAGTATATTTTGAATAATCGTACTGGACGTCACATGACCTGTGTGGTAAAACGGTGTGTTGCGTGACGCACACGGAGACAAAACTTTAACTTTCTTTCACCCTTTTTTGTTTTCTTTTCTTTGGGGATTTTTTCCAAAGCAAAGGGGACAAAGCAAAGGCCTCCGGATAAAACAAACCAGGGCAGATGAAAGAATACAAACACGTCATTGTGAGTCTAGAACCTTTAGAAAGTGCACATGAAGCAGACTCACAACCCTCCGTGCGCCGACATAATAACTAGCAAGACTGTTGAAACCTAAATCCAATAACTGCTCTTTTGAACACTGTGCCCGCATTGACGCCTTAGCAGACTTTGCGTTTTAACCCCCGAAGAGGAGACGGACACACACACGTCAAGCCAAATAAAAAAAAACGCCTCTCAATTTTAAAGAGAGCGCTTTTATTTTGAAAATTTGCCAAGGGCCTCCGCGTCGGTGTGTCTGTTAATCTTTTCCTGTGTGTTTACAGTAGAGCTCTCATGCTACTGTTTCACGAGCCAAGTGTTAACACTCAACATAAAATCAGGAGTCACAGATCAATAGTGCTCATGTTTCCGTGTTTCTTTTTTTACTTTGAAAGGAATTTTCCACCCACCGTTGTGCATCCTCTCCTTTAAATTGAATTCATTCATTGCAGCTCAAGGGGAGCAGAGCGGACGCGTACTAGTGTAGGACCCAAGTCGGCGGACTGTCGCCCATGCAGGGGGGTCTTTTAATCCCGCACAGAATTTGCCAACTGCCTGAATAAGGACCTTCGGGGTAGTTTACATGGAGCCTTCGGGGCGAGGCGAGCCCGGGTCATCCAAAGGTCACATGTTGGCGTTCAGCTCACAACAGTCGCTGTAGGTCAAACTGTGTTTGAGTGTCGGATCGATACGACGGCGTCGGAGGTGTTTTTTCGGGCCGGGCCCCTCGCTAGGCCTGCCCCCCCCCCCCTCTCCTCCTCCTTGTAGCTTGGCCCCGGCTGCGTTGGTGAAGGAGCCGAGCGCATCGAAGGGAGGCGGTTTGCGCTCACCGCTATGACCTCTGGGTAATGGTCTTTCTCGGCGTGATCATTTGAAGAGCTTCGGCCTAAAAGGCAGGTTTTCATTTGCAGATCGTCGCATGTCTTATTCATTATTTCTTCTGTTTATTAGACGTGCCCTTTGAATAGCAACTCGTGAGTTTAGTCGTACGTGACCAGGTGACTTTTCTTTCATTTCTTATCTCCCTGGTGTCAGTCGGGTTGATCCTGGATCAACGGTGAACAGTTGTGTGGTAGTTTGTCAGTGGTTTGTTCATAAAATATCTGTAAACATCAAAAAAGAGCAAGAAGTGTGACCGCGCGCTGCCCTAGATGCTTTTGGGGATTTATATTTTTTACTTTATGTCACCCTCTAAAGTCAACCCGTCGACGTCACCATAGTAACCAGGGCCCCCCTCCCCCACTCCCCCCCGACTCCATCGCCGGGCGGATTACATGTTTGCCACTCGGCACAAATCAACATATCAGCCACTGATGATGTCAAATTCGGATTTCCCTGTACCGAGTACATATCAACTTTGTGAATGCTGCAAAAGTATAAACCTACTAATACACGTACATATGTATTGATACGGGCTTATAACCATTGTATGAGCATAGATGGAGCGGGGAGCGGGGGGGCAGCGTTCAGCATGTAATGCTGACAGTCAATTAAAAGTAATTCAATCAGGACAATTGTTTTCCCTTCAGGATGAGACTTTCTTTTTTTATTTTTCATCTTATTAGGTTGTAAATATGTATTTTGAATATATCGCTGTGTTTTCAACTTGATTAATTTATTTAATGGCTCTATATTGTTGTTTTTTAGTATGTTGCTTATCTAACTCTAATCAGACCACGCATCAAACATGTTATAATTCATGTTATTCTCTCCGTTGACGTTTTGCTGCTTTGGCTAAGGTGATGATTTTACAAAAAGAAGAAAAAAAATGTATTCATTTCATTGTATTAACTGACGTGTAACATGTTGTGTTCTACTGTGTCGTGTTTGATCAGATGTGTCGTGGTCACTGCTCGTGAAATGATTTTATTCAGAGAGTTTTCAAATCATGACAAAAAGATAAAAGCGGTCACAAAGTCATAATCTGTCTTTTTTTTTTCACGTGAGACATTGGATCAAAAGAAGGAATTTTGAAATCGTGAAGTCTTAAAATGTGTGGAAAGCTTAGTCTTCACGAACAGATCGCTGGGAGTATTTTATCGTTGTAACCTTTAATACAAAATCAATTATTGACAGCCTTTGTCTGAAAAATGAGAAATCCCTCCAGTGCTGCATGGAGCCACAACACGTTCAATATTAAATGGATAAATGAGTCATTATAAAAATACTTTGTCATGTGAATAAATTCTATTAAAAAATCAGTTGGCAGGTGATTGGCTGAACCATCCGTCAATCAAACTTAACGAAAAAAGATTTTTTCCGATGTCCCGCCTTCACGTCGCAGACTAAAAACAAGAATGACGTAATCATAAACCTATTGGGCTTAAATACAGCCCTTAAATTAAAAGATTTATTTCTCGGCTCACCTTATGTAGTCAAATAGTTTCTTATTCAACGTTTATCTCTCCAGTATTGGACGCTTGAGGCTCCTTATCTGCTTCACCTGGTGAAGGCGTCTGTGGTTAAATGGCGCAGGGATGATGTGAGGGAGCGGCGTAAGTATAGCAAAGAACAGTTCACCCTGTTCTCCGCCACGCCTGTGCATGCAGTCAGGTTGGTTTTTAGGGCTGCGGGTCTTGCACAAGGTTGCGATCACTACGTTAGGAATGTTGAATGTCAGATTCGCTTTGTGCAAAGTTGCGCTGCATATAGTTCCATTGTTTTCCTTTGCACGTGTTGACCTCCGTGAGTCATCGCGCACACGCTTCTTGCTTTTCTCCAGAGCTGCTCTGCAAAAATGTGTTGGCTTCATTTTTTGTCACAGTGACTAAACTGTTTGTTGAATACGATGCAGCAAAGTGGTTAAATTCACTTTCTGTTTCTTTAGCGTGCAGCTGGAAACCGCGGCTCGACGCTGTCAGATCAGATTGTTATTCAAGTGCAGAGATGTGGCTTTTTGTCATGATTTAAATTGACGGGAATTCGGCCGTTGTCATTGTGCTAAAATGAATAAATATTACATATTAAAATATATTTGCTAACCTATGATGTTTGAAGTTGCTTTCTTTCATATATGTTCCAGAAAGAGAGAGAAATGCACTTTATTTGGACGCCACATTTTATTTCTAGAAATCAGGTCGACATTCTTTGGAAAGACACTTTGCTGAGAGTTTCACTGTGGGTAAGAGGATTTCTATTTAACTAATATTCAATTCATTTGTCACGCTGAAAGAAAAATGTATTTACATTTCATGGTATAAACGTCTTGAATCAGTTATTTTGAGCTGTAAGAAATACTACAACAACCCGTGTAATGAAGTATTTTAGAGTGTGTCATGCGTACACAGGATAATCTTAAGGTGTCAGCCACAGAGATGTGATCTGATTGGTGAAAAGTCGGCTGTGGCCACACCCCTCCCCGTGTGAATGGCATGCAGCTTTTAGGACATGGTAACCGCACACGGCGGCGTGACGGGACTCGTGCAGCATTTGGGCAGCGGTAAGAGCGCGTTTCAAGTATTCCACGGGTGCAAAAACAGCTCATTCAATGATGATGTACTGTTCTTTTTTCGATCAAGGTGCAAGAAATTAGAAGCCCAAGATGGCGAGTGAACCGTCGCGGCCCGGCGCCCAGAGCGGAACCTTCGAGACCCAGCAGTCCCTGTCGCTGTTGGATGTGCTCTGCGCCAATCAGTTTGAGGGAAAGTCTTTCCCTCCGGAGCTTCTCCGTGAGACGGAGGAAAGCTTTTACAGAGGGGCCCCGCCCAAATGGCTGAACTTCCACATCAGCGAGCAGGGAGGGTCCGGCGGCGCCCGAACGCCCTTCATCGCGCGAGACGGGTACGACGCGCTGGTGGAGAAAATTCGACACGCGAGGAGTAAACTCCAAGGAACATCCACCGTGAAGCTGCTCCACCAGCCGGGATGCGGCGGCACCACGCTGGCCATGAAGGTGTTGTGGGACCTGAGGAGAACCTTCAGGTGCGCCGTTTTGACGGGCTCAACCTCCGACGCCGCGAAGGTCGCGGAGGAGGTCGTCGCGCTTTTCACGGCGGGCAGCCGGCGCGGCAACAACACCGTGTTGCTGCTGGTGAATGACGAGACGCTTTTGGAAAACCTGAAAGACGGCGTCAGGGCGAGGATTGCCCAGGGGCCTATTTCCACCTATGTGCCTGTGTTGATTTTACTCAACTGCGTGCGAAAGGACGACGTTCGACAGGGCGACCACGTCGTCCTGCAGAAAGCGCTCTCCGAAGAAGAGAAGCTCAAATTTGACGCAAAAAAGAGAGAACTCTACGAAATGTACGGCGAACGATGCCATCGGTTCCACGGCTTCAACATCCTGCAAACTAATTTCTCCCCGGCTTACGTCGAAGCGGCCTGCTCCGTTTTCAAACCCACCAAAAGGGCCGACAGGCCGCGGAAGACGCAGCTCGCCGCCTTCCTGTCCCTGCTGAACGCCTACGTGCCCGGCTCCTTCCTGCCGGAGTGGCAGTGCCAGGACTTCCTCCAACGCGACGCCGACCGCCGCCGCGGGGACTTTTCCCTGGAGGACCGGATGGAGCCCTTCAGCCACCTGCTCGTCGTGTTCCAGCGAGACGAAAGGGCCGACGGGAAGGTGCGCATGGCTCACCCGCTGATAGCGCGGCGTTGTACCGAGTTGATGGCCGAGTCCGGCGTGACCAGAAGCGACACGGCGAGAAACCTGCTGACCCGTCTGTGCAAAGATCAGAGTCCTCCGCATGAGGTTGTCGGTTTTGTCAAAGGGATGCTGACCAAGAGAGGACTAAAACCAAGACGGAGGAATAAAACGCCGGGTCCGGCCAACGCAGCGGACACCCAAGAGGACGAAGAAAGGTACGCAAGGCTCATCCTCGACATCCAGAGGATGGAGAGCGGACGACAGAGCGCGTCGGTTCTAAAGGCGGCGTCAAACCTGTTTGACGGCGATCCGTTTCTCCCGCAGGCGCTCGCTCGTTTTTACTGCACGGAGCTGAAACACTACAACCTGGCCGAGTTGTGGGCCGAGAGGGCAAAGCTGAGAGATCCGCGAAACTCGTTTGTCGGCGACACACTGGGCCAGGTCCACAAGAACCGTTTGAAGAACACGGCGGGATCTCTCGGCCCGCTCGCGGTCCTGCAGCTGGCCTCAAGGGCCATCGAAGCGTTCAAAGATGAAGAAAAACTGGCCGAAAATGAACGCGGGGAGGACATGAGAGGGGGACGGCGACACCAGAGTCTCGCAGCATTTCAACATCAGAGGGCAGTTCGGTTATTTGCAGCTCTGCAACGACGTGTTTCACCTTCTGGTCGAGCAGGAGGATACTTGGAGAGAGGTTCTCACCAAGAAAGTGGCCTTGGACGCCGCCCTGGAATCACTCGGAGACGAGCGGCTCATCCGATTCAAGGGTCTGATAGACAGCCTCAGGGGGGAGATTGAGAGAAAATGCGCCTTCTTCAACAAGTATCTGACTTACTCAAAGCCCAAGTTGAAAGATGACCCCGACTACATTTCCGCGGGCAGCTCAGAGTGCTACGAGAACTTTGTCGGAAGCTACCCACCCGAAGATCTCAAGCGAACGGGCGCTGTTCTCATCCAGAGGCTCAAAAAGAAAAAGGTGTACACCTCGGCCGCAGTGCTCTCCTGCCTGGAGAGCGAGTGCAGGGAATCGGACCTCAAAGAAATAACTACATGGTGGGAGGAGATCTTTCGTCAGAAAGAATCCATCAACTACATCGTCTCCCTTGTCGTGCGCACGAACGCGGACGCGGCGTTCCCCTCTGACCGCAAACGTTTGTCTGAACTCAAACAGAAGATGCCCGAGATCCTCAACGACTCGCCCGAGCTCCACATGTTGACCCTGCTCCTCTGCTGGCCCGCGGACGGGGAAGCCAGATGTGCCCTGGACCTCGGGCAATTGCTCCGACGAATGAAGCGCTCGTTCGAAGTTGCGTATGAGATGCACCTGCGATCAAGGCGCCTCCGCCCGCTGTTCTTCGTGGGAAACGGCAAAGGCCTGGACAGGATGGTCCACAGAAAGGTCCTGGAAAACCTGCTGCTCGAGCAAAGCCAGGAGACAAAACAAGACCCCTGGAGCGGAGAGAGGATGTTCCACGACCCCGAGGTCCAAGCGCGCCTCGTCAAGGTGGAAGGGGTGGTGCGCAACTACCGGCTCTTTGCCACCGTCGGCGGCGCGGGGGTTGAGTTGGAGGCGAACAACCAGGACAGCCTGTGGAGACCGCGGCGGGTCTCCTTTTACCTCGGCTTCACCATCAGAGGCCCCGTCGCCTTCGCCGTGCAGACGGACAAGAAGGGTAACGCGCATGAGCCTGAGATGCTGTGTGAGTGTGGAAAAATGAAAATAGTTGAGTGTGTATTTTAGGATTGAACATCAGAAAATGTTAAAATAAGGAAGAATAGCGGAGTCATTGTTTGGGGAGAGAACGTTACTTTTCTTTTCTAAATCCCATTTTATTATTCTGTGTAGCAGAAGAAAACTCGAGGATGAAAAAAACAGATGTCACTGGAGGTTAGTAATGTGGAAAAAAACGAATTGGATTTCGAAATAACAGGAAATAGTTTTAAAAAAAATGTAAAAAAATGTAAAAAAATAAAATAAAATGAAAAAAAATTGTTAAAATAAAATCAACCAATGTTGTGTTTTTTATTTTTCTGTTCCAGAGTCAGAGTCAGTCCTTCGACATGTGACCGGCCCCGGAGGCAAAGACGCGCTCCGTTAGATCCTCAAGAAGACGACGTGCTGATGAGGCTCAAAAGTAAAGTGGTGATATTAAGCAGTGTGGTGTTTTGGTTTATTAGAACGGGACTTTCATTTTTTTAAATAATTTAAATGCGACGTGTCACAAGGATGTAAAAAACTACAGCCGATGAAAATTTCGGCAAAGATATTTGTTTGAAGCCTTTGACAGAATTAAATAACCAATAAATGATAAATAAATTAATGCATTTTTGATTTAAAATGATCCATTCAACTAGAGTAGCCTAAAAAAGTGTTTAAGAGTTCTTTGATTTGCTTCGTTTTTACAGAGTTATATTTTTCTGTAACGGTTTTATTTTGTACACAGAATTGAATAAATAAGACAATCACTTCAATCAGGAAAATAAGCAGGTTTTTATTTTCACAAAATAATGTAAAACATGAATGTATACAGCTTATTTTCATGCCGATGCATTCCGTTAACTGAATAAATAAATAAACAAGGGGGATCCTCAATAAGTCAACTGAGCGATGAGCCCCTCCAGCTCTGGACGACCTTTGAACCGCGCCTGGAAATGGGCTTCGGTGTGCTGAGCGGAAACACAGAAAGAGGCGAGGTCGTTACGCACTCACGTGTACACAGCGGACATGGAAACAGGTTTTCAAAATCGCTGTAATTATCCCGGCGGTTCACTCCGCGACACCTCTCCAGGAAGTAGACCGACTCACCTCGCTCACAGAGAGCTCAACGCCCTCCGGTTGATTCTGCAGCAGCACGTCGAGGAGGACGGGGCACGCCACGGCCTCCAGGCTGCTCAGCTGGACCAACAGAGGACAAAGGAACGGGGTCAAACGGGCGGGCGGGCGGGCCGGACCCCCTTCGGGGGAGGCACTCGGCAGCTCGAACATCCGTACCTGGACGACGCGCTCGTGGGTCTTCAGGACGGCGTCGACGAACATCTTGGTGCCTTGCTCCTGCATCAGCATCACCTCCGTGGTCTTGGTCGGCAGAATATAACTGAGGGAAAGTGGGCGGAAAAACACGGAAGCGTTGGAGATTCCTGCCGATTTTCGTCCCCACGCGGATGAGGAATGAACATCTCACCTATCGGCCACTTTGATGCCGAGCCGGTTGCAGAGGTTGTGGATGTACTGCGAGTAGTGCTCCACTAGCGTCATGTCGTAACCCGACACCGTCACGTTGAGGCTGCCGTACGCCGTGTCCGTCTCGGCCAGGATCTCCTTCATCTGGAGCTTGTCTTTCTTTTTCTTGGGCTGAAAAGACACGAGACGCCGCGTTTTGGACTCTCGATTCTGCATTAAGAAAACCCGGTAAAATCAGTTGTTAGAAGCGATCGACTTTTTAATCCGTTCTCACCGCTTCCTTCGGTAAAAGATGTCTCCACCTCCCAATCCCGTGCGTTGGCATCGTTCTGTATTGTCTTTCGTTTACAGACGCTGAGAATGAGAAGAAAATGTGTCAATTTAAATAGAGATGTGGTATGAATATGCCATACATTTTATCCCAAAAAGTGATGCATTCGTAATGGTCTTTAAGTACTCACCACAAGCCGGATGCTGCAGTGATGGCGTGGCCCTTCATATAAAATAATACGTGTTAGAGACGTTATTAATAAGACACATGTCTAAATCAACAAAGCCAATTAGGACCTATTAGAGAAAGCGTTAAGTCTGGATTCTTGTGACCAACCAGTTAATCAAAAATATTTATATACTGCAAGTATATTTTACATCAGTTAGTTATGTGGCTGCCTGATTCTCTGCAGGGAAAAAAAGACGACAACAACAACGACAACGACGACTCACCGGCATGACGCGAGCGCTCGCTGCAACACGAAGGCCTGGCGCGTGACCTGCAGCAGAAGAAAATCAGCCTTCGACCAGCAAACGCTTCTCAAAAACATCCTACTAGTTTTGAACAGTCAATCACACAGACCTTTGATACGGGAGGACAGCACATGATGATTGACATTTGTTTTTTGCTTATTTTATTCTTATATTGCAGCAATTCACCAAGTGGCTTCGGATTCTGTTTCTGGTGAAAGTTTGACCTCCACACACATGATTTCAAATTATTAAAATAAAAGTAAACAATTTAACCCTTTTAAAATGTTCCCAATATCCCTCCCAAAAAACTGCAAGGGCCAGTTGCACTACTGGTAAAAAACAACAACACAACACCAGGGATTAACTGGTTTTGTGGATGTTTGCAATGCTACTTAAGTGTATATCAAGTTGTGTTTTAAACGTTTAAAAGTTCAATATTTTGTAAATGATCACTTTAAAGACGAATCATTACAAAGCTACTTCCGTACAAAATAAACACCTTTCCAGACAGTACTTTGTGTTTGTGAGAACTCGTGCTCAGGATGATTAATCGAAAAAGAACTCGCATCCCCAAACTAAATGCTGAAGGCTGAACGTCGACTTGGGACCACCGGAACACACAGCGGGGGGTCGTTTGACAACCGGTGACCTCTGCGGATGAGACGTTGACGTTTAGCGGAGAGGAATCCAAAGTGACGTCACCTGGCGAAAGACGGCGTTCATGGCTGCGCTTCTTTGGCGGGAAGCGCGCGCGGCTGCTGCGGTGCGAGTCGGTGAGTCCGCTTACATCCAACTACCATTAAAACGGTATAAACACAAGCACGCTGACTGCTGCTGCTGCCGAGCCCGGAAGTATTCACAGGAAACCGGTCCGTCCTATAATGTGTCCGTGGTCTGGCAGCAGCAGCACGAAGGTTCCGGGACATGGGGAACGTTGGTTTTCTTCACATTTGCGTTAAAGCGACCCGTTGTGTAGAATTGAATGTGTTGCGTATTCCTGCGTGTTATCCGAGGCTTAAAGACTACTGCCATGAAATCATCAGTCCTAAAACCCGTGTATCTATTAATGCTTATAATGCACTAGGTTTTGAAGAATTTTCATTCATTTGTTTGGTAAAATCATTAATTTAATTTTCCTAATTGCCTGGTTTCTGACCACATTGGAATTTTCTTGAAACCCATTAGAACTGAAATGAAAGGAAACATTTTTTGGAAAGTTAACAATCTTAACACTCGTTTAACTGTAAATTAAAGTTAATCATGCAAACTTGCGTTTGTCATCATTGATAAGGAAAAAAACGTTGCACATTTCAACGGGCTTTATTATATTATTTCAGTTTGGCCCCTCACAAAATCAATTGTATCAAAATCAAATATTAACCGTTGACATTCATATATTTCGGGTTTTACATAGCATTTTTGTAGTAAAGTGCAAAATTCCTCACAGCCGGAAACTGATATTAAGAATAATGTATGAACTGTGCATAGGAACTTTTTTTAAACAATGTATGAACTGCTTTTAAAGCACAACTAGGAAAAGCAAAGCCATCATGTAGCCGTTGTAGACTGTTAACAAGTTGTACATTGTTTTTAAAACATTGCATTTCATTTTCTAATGTCATGCCAGCAAACCAAACATTTTAAAGTATCCATACGCTCTCCCACATCCATACTCTTTGGCTTGCATGTTTAACTGTAGCATGAATGAAACAATAACCACAATCCAAAACAGTCCCAATATGTTCGCCTGTTTACGGCTGCAGCTCAAAAGGCTTTCTATAGTGATGGAAAAGTCAAGTTCTTCAAACATTTCCTTACCTAATGCTTAGAAAACTACTTCCCAAGCTCTCTTCCTAGCACCTGCTATATACAAAATGCACATGGAAAGTTGTCAAAACATATCTAATTAATTTGTCTGAGACAAATTCCATTTTTTTTTCTATCTGCAAAGTGGTAGAAAATGAGGCATCGAAGACATGCAGAGGTTTGCACCGTATTCAAGTTCAGCAGCTTCGCAGTGCAGTTTTAAATCCAGCTGACGGATCTCTGTCATCATCCAGTGTGTCTTCTCAGTGTGTTGTTGGGGGATTTGAGGCAAATTGTGGCAGCTGCTCGAGTCCTGAACTGTACATGAACATTCAAATAGATGAGTGCAACACCGAAACAGATGTTGAACCCTAAGCATCTGGCCAAAGTGGCTTAATAGCAGTATACAAATACTCAGTTAAACTTCTTGCTCTTCCTCCTCTTCATCTTCGTCGTCTTCTTCGTCTTCCTCCTCCTCTTCCTCTTCATCATACAGGGTTAGCTCACTGTGGCCTTCCTCCTCCTCCTCCTCCTCCTCTTCCTCCTCCTCGTCGTCGTCCACCTCCCCATCGCTCCTCATTTCCTCCACGCTGCTGTCATCGAGGTCGTCATCGTCATCGTCCGCAGCCTCTTCCTCATTCTCCTCCTGCTCCTCCTCCTGGATATCTGAAAGATGACCCGATGATAATGGACCTGACAGAATAGAACACATCTGATTGGACATCTAGACAGGTGCTGATGGTATTTTTCCAGCACATTTGAGGCACCTGCATTTGCATCAACGCCTCCTTGTCAAAAATGGTGAGCATTATAAACTGCCTGGTGGTCATAACAGTGCAGAGGATTGTAGGAACCAAGCTCCCGACTCTGTGTACAAGCTGAATATACCCGACCCACCCCCCATAATGATTATATACCCGACCCACGAAGGCCAGCGGGCAGAAGCAACAGAACTATTCAGACACGCACGTCCGGGCTGAGGAACAGCTTCTTTCCCGGAGATGTAGCCTCCATCGCTTAACGGACATTGTTATAACTTCTGTGTAATCTTATTTTTATGTATATTGTTTGCTGCTATCAAACTCAATTTTGTAATAGTTTTCAGTCACAGCTCACGAGAACAAAGTGACGTTAAAATGAAAATTTTCTTACATAGGGAATTGATGGTAGAAACAATGTGACTTGCTAGTTCTTCATCGAGGAACTTCCTCATCTCTTCTTCCATCATCACACCCAGAACCTCGGTCTCCATGTCCACGTACTCCGGGTAGAACATGTTTTTTCTCAGCTGCTTGCGGCACCTGAAACACACAAATGAAGATTGGATTCTAAATGTCAAGACGTCTTGATTCTTTTCATTTCAGCGCGTAATATCGATCGATTGGTTTGTAAACAAAGTTTATTGGTGCCTATTTTAATAATGAATGATTTACGGGTTTCAGATTCACGTTAAACTATTTTCTCACATTTAATATACAAAATAAATTAAAGAATCAATACAGGAAATCATATAGAGGATGTTGAAGCCCTGGTTGAATATCAAAGTGCTACGTACCGTTTTCCTGTTGTCTTGTATGCCTGAAAATAAGACAACATTTTAGTGCACAAATCACAAACAAAAGATTTACATATAAATAACTTGGCGGTAGGTAGCGGTCACGGTTTTTCTCACCGTTCGTTCTGAGGACAATCCTTCTAAACGTATCACAAGAAGAACTACTTCTTTCAAACGGCTTTAAACTCACCAGTAGTGTAACATTGCTTTATGCCATTTGATTAACACAAAGTACACGCAGGCTTCACCCGGTTAACTTTAAATCATGAGCCTGTAAGTCCAGTAACTGGTGCACTTTGTGCCTTACTGTACTTTCAGGCCGGTGACGGCAGTAATCTGAAGTCTATGTAATTTGTCCCTATTGGACCAAAACCGCGTCCCACCTCAATGAAGCGGAAAGAGTCGTTTTCCTGCAGGAGGCCTTCGATGCCGCAGCGGACCTCCTGGAGGCGGGCCTGGTCCTGGCAGATCCTGGAGATGTTCTTCTGAATGGCCGGCCCGTTTGTGTCAAAATGAGTGCGCGCGCAGTCTCGCAATCTGGTGACGAAGCGGTGTACTTTGGCCTTCATCTCCTCGCCCAGCCGGGTCAAGCACTGCTCAGAGTCGTCCAGGAACTTCTAGATGAGGGAAGTGATGAGGAGACAGTTACCGACTTTAGTAGAATCAAGTCATGTTTTATCAGTGGCTTCATTTAAATCTAAAAGTTACTACTTTCATGTCAACAGAATATCTTTTACGTTCATTTTTTTTTTTTTTTTTACATTTCATATTTTTATTTTTATTTAATTTGACATATATATATAATAAATAAATATGAATTTAATATTTAGAGCAGATTTTATAACTTAAAGCTCTACTGCAAAGTTAATTTACTTTTACCAATTTAACATAGCGAGGCAGTTACATTTGACAGTGTTTTCACTCCCATATTATATTAATCAAATTAAGTATTATTTAATAGAGTTGTAGAGAGGTGTTTACTTTACTTGCTCAATTTACACAAGTTCTATGTTTTATATGTCTCCCGTTAACGCACACATGATGCCTCGCAGCATCTTCATGTTGCTGTCCGTGGTGCTGAAAAAGGCTGCAACTCATTTTGTATGTAACAAACTCAGAAAACATTAAATAACAATTTAATCAGAGTTGAAACATTAAAAAAGGTTTGAATCAGCATACGGAGAACACTTGGGGACGCCATTACTTTAACATCTGTTGGTCGGGTTGAAGGAACAATGTGTGCCATCTTACCTTGTTTTGCCTCTCCTTCTCCTTCTGCTCCTGGAGCTTCTTCTCTGCCATGCTGTACTTCCTTTCTATGCTGTAGAGCTGCTTATCCAGCGAGCCCTGGAGAACGTGAGGAGCAAAGGGCAAACAGCAGCATCATAAGTCAAACAGTGATTCCATTGCTCACCTCGGTTTGATATCAGCTTGGATTATTCTCATCTCGTCTCATCGTGCCCATAACAGAGACCCGTTTGGCACGTCAAACACAGCCGTTAAATGATGGAGAGTTGAGAGCAAAGTGCACGAGGACAGCAGGAAGAGTCGCTAGTTCAACATTTATTTTAAATTTAGTCCTTAGAAGAAAAACAAACATTAAAAACAGCATTGTAACAACAACATTCATTAATCACCACTGATCGAGATTAACGAAATTCTTAATGTGTGATTAATTGGTTAATTTTTTTTAATCTATTGACATCCCTAATATAAAGACATTAGATCAACACACTTTGCTTAGGGCTTGAAATGAATACACTAATAAAGAAGTTTGAGTGAAAAGGACATTGGTGACGAGTCGTTTCTGCCGTAGAGGCCCCCACACAACACGTTTCTGGGCTGAATATACTGAGCAATGAACTGGAAACAGCTCAACTTCACACTGTGTTCAGGACAATGAGGCCACAGGAAGTGGATTCAACTGTCCTATAGAAGGACAACAGAGTCATGTGACTGTCATTCACACACACGTCATTCATTCATCGGGATTCCAGACTCATCACACTTTGTGAGTCAAACAATCACAAGGTGGTGAAACCGAATGGACTAAGTTACAAATCCCAGAGTCCAAACATCTTCACTTCTAAATACAACGCGCTTCAAAACAGTGTTATAAAAAATCATAATGCAGCCAGTCTGAGCACAAATATGATGTGGTTAAGTATCCTGCCGTATGATGGGACTGAAAACTGGTTTCTGAGCGAAACATTACAAATCATTTCATACAATACGGACTTCCCATGTCTTTGTAAACCCATGATGACAATAAAAAGTGTACCTTTATATCTTTCACTGTGTTTTTCAGAGTCTTGATTGTGTGTCCTGAATGTTGTCCTTCTATATTGCAAGCGTTGCACACGCACACCCTGTCATCCAAACAGTAATATCTGAAGAGGCATAACAAATAAAATTTGGATTTAGATGAACGAAAGATTTTCTTGAAATGCAATCTTGCACAAAGAGGCACTTCAAAAAGGAGGGAAATAATACAACTAAAATATTTGGATTGTGTAAAAATGTGTCTTGTTTGGCGTTGTACAAGTTATTGAAAGTATGCAAAAGAAGTAGCTTGAGCAACGGGCTTGGTGGAACCCTTGAAAACATCAGACATAACCTGATTATCACTGACCCAAGATGAAAGACACATATTTTCAAAAATATATGAATGCAGCAATACACGCGTGCAAGGGCGTCCCACCTGTAGATCTCATCGTGGTCTGGGCACTTCATCTTCCAGAGGTCGTTCCTCGGTTCGGTCAGCGGATGCTCGCGGAACGCCGGCAGCTCCAGATGTGGTCTCACATGCTCTTGGCACATCGACACCTCACACTTCAGGCAGGTCTTGACGGCGAACACGGACACAGCAGCGGCTTCCCGCTCGTCGCCTCCTTCCTGAGAAACGCTGGCCGCAGACGACCCGTCCGCCACGACACTGATGCCCGACGCCTCGGCGGCGACCGAGGGGCAGTAGTCACACGGCACGGCGAACGGACGTCGGGCTTGCGGCACTGACAGAGGACACGGCACCGGCTCTTTGGATTTCGAAGCTGCGGCGGTCGCTCTGCGCCGGCGCCGGTAGTCATCGGCGATGTTGGAAAGCTTGAAGTTTTTCTGAAAGTTGGTGCCGCACCGGTGGCTGTCGCGGCACTCTGGGCAGCGGAAGCGACCTCGATCCGCTTGCCGCTTGAGGCGGTCCAGGCAGATTTTGCAGAAGTTGTGGCCGCACGGAAGCAGGTGGGGGTCGCGGTACAAGTCCAGGCACACCGGGCAGGTGAGCTCATCTTGGAGGACGCTGGACTGCTCCGACGGGGCCGAGGCCATGTCAGTATTTACACCGCGAAAGAGGATGGTTGGAGAGGGATGGAGAGGACGCGCGGTGTGGAAGGGGGAGAAGAAAAGGGGCCTGCAGGTGTCCTGATGTAGAACTTTCCGCCCCTGTAGATCTCAGGTTGCTAAACGTTCAAGAAAGAAAATGCTCACTTTTTAAAAATGTGACAACAATTTGAAGGACAGATTAATCGTTTGTCATGAAGCAAAATGATCTAAGGACAATGCCATTTGTCAATAAATGGATTAATTGGCGTCGTTTCAACCTGCTTTAATTTATAGAATAAAAAAAAAATAAAACATTATTATGCAACCAATTAGTTGGTTGATTTATTTTTAAGAAACAAAGCCAAAAATATTTTATTTGTTTTTTTATTATATATTTGCCCAACCTTTTGAATATTTACGATTTTTCTCTGTCATTTGAGGTACAGTAGTTTAAAAGATGCACATTGACCAACGTTACATCACCTACGGCTTCGGGAGCGTGTGATCCACCATGTTTTAACTTTCACTGTAGCTTCAGGCAACTTTCTCCCGCCGGCCCGGCGAGGCTCGTTGTAAACAGTCCGTTTAAAGTCCGGTAAGTTGGGCGGTTATTAACCGGTCGAGCCTCGACACGGAGCCGCTGTAAAAACGGCCCGTCCAGCTAGCTCACAGTAACGAAAGGCGCTAGCTAACCGCTCTTCCGGTTAGCTAACGCCGCACTAACCACCGCCCCCCCGCGCGACGAACTGACGTTAAACGACGCCACGGCGGACGTGCGGGCCGCTTACCTGCCGGGGTCGCGGTGCGTCCTTCCCGCAGAGCCCAAACACCGATTCCAGAGCAGTGAAAGCGCATCCGTATCACGAACCAGGGAGGGGGGGGCGAGGCGAATACCGAAGCCGCGGAGCACCTGTCGTGCCGGGGGACCACCGTTAACACGTTACCCGGTAGCTCGGCTGTTCTTGTTGTTGTTGTTGCCGTTGTCCCTACCGCAAGTAACGTAACGTTGGTCCTGGTTGGCTTTTCAGGGGGTCCGAGGACACGTTACAGTCACCGGGCGTTTCGTCCGCTATCTGGAAGGTTCGTCGGTTGACAAAAAAAACAAAAAACAGGACGCGTCGACGCGCACCTGTGCGAACTAACGGCGAATCAACGTTACCCGCCACCGACCGGGGCAGGTTGATGCGGGGGAAATGCTGCTTTCAGGGCCCCTCGGAAACTGCGCTACGCTACATGCAGTGTGTGACCACCGGGGGCGCTGTTTCTCGAATGGTGTCACACGGTGTTTAGTGATATTATGGGGTCGGGGCAAACAATCGTATTGATATTTTTGCCAAAATAACAGCACAAAGCTTTTTTTTAAATAGTGATTTATGTTAGAATACACACGCATAATACATTTTAAAACAACCAACAACTCCTGAGGAAAATGTAATGTATCTTGGATTGTATTTCTATTCAAAATTAGTACAAAAAAGATGATCAGGGGGAAAAAAGTCAGAAATGTGTTATTATTTTTATTTTTATATAACTTTTATAACAATATCAGATTTTTCTCCTAGTTAATATACCCTTAAAGTATGTTCAATCACAGTTAATTAAATTGACCAAATGTAACTCCAATTTGGAAAGAAAATGTTTCATACACCCATCCACCACCCACAGAATTCATTAATGCAAAACAATTAAATCAACAACTCTTTGGCAATGAGATTGAAGATACAACCATCAACTAAAACATTAAAAAATGACAGAAAAACTACATAGTTTGGGGTAAATCTTACAGTATTTCCTTCATGATTCTATCTAATTCAAAGTTGTTGTTTTTTAAGTAGCAGCCCTATCGGTCAGTCCACCACAACACAGAAATATCTCAGCAACTATTGAGAGGGATGCCATGAGGTTTGGTGCAGTCCAAAAGTGTCATCAATCACTGTGCACTGTCCCCACTCTGAAGACGACAGGACCCTGAATGGTGAAGCCAAGATAGAAAAGCGCCGGGCTCAGCGCTGAATCGGGTTCAGCATTGGTTTTAACCTTTATTTTCTTCCCTCGGGCATAAACAAGCACTTCCTCTTCTTCATGCTCCTGTGGAGAGTCCGGTAGCACCATCCGGATTGGCAGAAGCATGTCTTGGATTTCCAGGATTCGCCACACATCCCCGTCAATCCATTTGTTATTGAACCGCTCCATCCATTTCTCCACGGGACCAACCCTTTCATCTAGCTCGTTATTCACCTCGTTTTCCACAATCTTGTCCAACCTTGACTTGTGGATCCACCTACTCAGTCCAGAGCCCTTCCCCAGAAAAAACAGAGGCAGAAGGCAACGGCCTCGATGATACTTGGCATCGGATGTCATGTACGCATTCTCCATGAGTGTGACATAGCGTTGCACCTCGGGGTTAGACAGGACCCCAAGAAACTGTAGTTCTGGCTCTGTGCTTGTTGCTTCTTCTTCGTCGCTGGTGTCAAACTCCTGGGGTTCGTCCTCTGATTCCTCATCCTCTGTGGCCGGTGGCTCCACTTCTTCATCATCCTCATCTTGCACCGTTTCAGGCTCTTCCTCAGGCCAGAACAACAGCACAGCCATGAGGTAAAATTCAGGGGTTTTAGACCCTTTCTCCAACAATCTGGTTATTATTGCTTGGAGTTCGTTCACTGGGGTGAGCTCAGGAGAGTCAGGCATCTCGTTGCCCAAGATGATGTTGGACAGGATGTAACTCTCCGCTGCTTGGACGTCTTCAGGATCGGTCTGGTAGGCGGTCCTCAAATCATCTTGGATTCTCTCCAAATCCGACACTGTTCGCTCGGCCTTCATGAAACCGGCACGCCGTCCCTTTGATGTGAAAAGGCCGCGGTTCAGAGCCTCCAGAAGGCCGGGGAAGCTCTTGGATTCAGCTGCCTTTTCTGTTGTGTAACTTTCGTAACACAGTACAATGTGCTTCCAGAAGAAACGTGGCTCTGTTGATGTCTCGTTGGGCTGGGAGTAGGTTAGGTAACGCTCAAAAAAGTCAAACTTAGCTTTTACTTTAATTTTTAAGTCATCGATGAAACGCCCGCATTCCCGTGAAGGAAGTTTTTGTAAGAGTATCTGTGCCACTTGAAGGAAGCCAAAAAGGCCTCGGTTATTGAAGGTTTTGGAAATGCTTATAGCACCGGCCATTTCCACCATCTCCTGGCCCTCCTCTCCATCTGCTTTTTTCTCCACATCTTCAAAGGCTTCCAAGGCCTCGTTCCCCATGCGTATTTTCTCCTCCAGTGTCCTGGCTTCCTTCATCAGACGATTCTTGTACACCTGCCCGAGAGTGTCAGCCACGTAAGAGTTATTTGGAGCTCTTTCAATGGCCGTCTTTGCCCATTTTTCAGCTTGGTTAAACTTATTGGTGCCTCCTCTGATATAATGGAGTCGAGACAGGGTTTGGGGGTAAATGGGGTTTTGTCTCAATTTATCTGATGCAGTTTTTAAGACGGAAACAGAGTTGTAGAAATTCTCTTTATCCTGTATATCCTGAATCAACCTTGAGAACTTCGCTTTACCTTTTGCTCCAAATTCTCTCTTTGTCAGTAAATCTTTGATGAATTTGAGCATGCCCGGTTGGGACTCATCTCCACAAAGGGAGATAATCAATTGCTTCACTGTGGTACTCCTGGAAATCCCAGAGTCAGCCAGCAGCTGCACAGACCACTGTGCCCGAACGGGGTCAATCAAACATCTTTGATCCAATGTTTTGATAAGGAAGTTAAAAGGCTCCATGCTTTTTTCAAAGGGGGGGCCTCCGAAGATCGGATCAGGTGGTCCAAGGATCTGTTGGCACTCAGACATGAGGAGGAAGGACTCAGGAAGGTACGTTTTCAACAGCGCCAAAAAAGACAACAGTCGCGTGTTGGTAGCATGTGGATTTCTTCTCAAATGCGCATCAAAAATCCTCCTTAGACAATTATAATTTTCTATTTCCTCTTCTGTCCACTCCATGATGGTTCGCTTAGACTTCAGGAGGAGGATGCAAATTCTGGTATTTCTGTTTCAAAAAAGTGGACCAGCGGAATTCAAGTTCCTGAAGAGGTGACGAAAACAAACTGCATGTTACATTACGTGCATTTATCTGACGCTTTTATCCAAAGCATCTTACAATAAGTGCATTTCATGTTAATCTCTTAATTAGACTTTTCTTTAATGTTTTCACCAGGTGAAGATGCTAATTTGCGCAATGGCTGGTTTATGAGTATATTTCTACAAGGCTATTGCCGTTCACATCAACCACAGCTGAACTTTGTTGAAGTTGTTCTCTAGGTTTAATTGTTGACTAATAGAATATTGGCATTTTTCCCAGCAGAACTGAGGGTTTTATTCCCGTTTCTCAATGACCTGGAAAGGTTTGTAGCTCATTTAAAACCAATTATTAAATTAAAAATGTGGTCAAATTTAACAGCAATTCATAATGGACAAATGGTAAATTTAACTTTGTAAAAAATAAATAAATAAATCAATGAAAGCCTGATAATGTAATTTAGGTTTCAGCAGAATAATTCAAAATGTGTTGCATAAATAGATAAAGCAGTGGAAAAAAAAGGTTTCTGGAAATCTTCTCACCTGTTTGGGTTCCAGCAGGTGAATGAATGACAAATGAGCCTGAGGATTTTATTTATGGACAATTTTAAGTCACACCTCCTGCATACTGTACATTCTTGAACTATTAATCTGCCGTGTATCTCGTTGGTTTGGACGCCACTGCTCTTCTACGCTTTGCCCCACAACAACAACACAAATACCATCGATTTGTTAAACACAAAGGGCAAGTCTCAAGTTACGTTTACGCAGAAATGAAAGTCAAGTCCTTCCGCCCAGTGACTGCACTTATAGTAACAGAGTATGTTTCCTACAAATGGCTCTCCCCTTTCTACATGCCTTTAACCTTTCAAACAAAAGTGAAATGCTTCAACATTCATCTGTTGACGTCACAACATATTCACAAAGTAGGAAACCAGTTGGTGAAGTCAAACAGAAACCTCCACCATTGTGAAAATGACCTCGCTTGTGTTTCTTTATGAGTACTTTATTTAAATGTGAAGGTTTGGAGATTCGCACAGCGTGCAAACGCAGGCGCGGCGTCCACTTTACCGTAGACTTACACAATTTCCAAAAAGGATAGCGTCACAGTTTCACATCTGCAGTCTATTAAACCACTTCAGTCTTTTCTTTTTCTACTTTTAACCAAGTAGGGTGAAATATTGTGCAACATGAAAAGTTTGCTGACATCTATTAAGCACAAAGGCTAAATCGATGTAAACCAGGTACGTCAATTATATAAAACAAACCCCGGATTTAAACATATGTTTAAATGTACTACATATGTGCTAGTTAATAGCTTTTAGTTTACATTCATCTATTCTACAAAGTTAAAAAACACACCAAAGTTACACAATAGTTTATCTCTCAGTTCTTTGACTATTCACTTTAAGCCCAACCGATGTTCTTTAATCAGAAAGGGCACCTTTGCTAACGCTACATTTAGCACAGTGTGATCATTTAAATGAGCGCTGAAAAATGAAAACAAGGTGAATTTGAACATGTTGCTTGAGAAATCTTTTTTTTTTCTTCTTTCTTCCACTTTAAAATCCTTTTCAAAATCACTTTCCGCCTAGAAAAAATAATTTGGTTAAATGGTCATTTTTACTGAGGACATATTAGTATCGTACCGCACTTTTTAATTCAAATGAATGCAGCAGAGACAGTGTATAGTGATAAAAACTACGATAAGAAAAGAAATAGCTGATAGTGATTTAACTTAAAATCAAGAAGCCTTTCCTGAATGAAAAGCTTTTTAGTCTAAAAAGACATTAAAAAGTGTTGATCAATCAATAATAACACGCTAAATTCAATTCACACACAACTGTATATCAAATTTCAGGTAATTGGTGATTTCAATACATTGCATTACATTTAGCTGATGCTTTTATCCAAAGCGACATACATTGCATTTTTAACCCGTGGCTTTTACATTTTTTCAGATTTGATCTCCTCACAATCGTTACCTCTCTTTGTGGGTTGCGGCTCTTTCCTCAACGTCTTCCAGGTCAACTTGACGTCAGTGACGCCCTGCGACTTAAGAGCTGCCGCAAACTGTCAAACAAGCGAGATGAAATCTGTTTTCCTCAGTGGCGCCGCGCGTAACGTAACATTCAAACATATCTGTGTGCCCCACCTGCCGCAAGAGGTCGTCACTGACGGCCGGGTCCTCCAGGTCGGCGTTACTCATCAGCTTCATCTTCACCGTGGTAGTCCTTCTCTGCACAACTGGGGCAACAATTACTACATGACACGTGCTTTTAGCTCTGAAACTCATCTTGAATGAAACTCGTGATCAAAAACCCTCCATTCATTTGTGAATATTGCATCCTAGTAGTAAATAGTGATAATTGTTTGATGCGTGGGTGTGAATCCACTCGTAACGTCCACGTTGAGGTCTTACCCGGCTGGACGGTGGTGGTGGTCGTGGTGGATGCTATTGGTATTCCTAGAAAGAGTACGGAGAGAGGGTTCAGTTACTGAAGGAATGAAGCTTCTGAAACATTCCCTCCCTCTGGCAGCGTCCTTTCCTCTTCTTACTGAATCCAGCTGGCGATTTCTAGCGGTACTACTCTTGGGTACTCGAGTACTTTGGGACTCACCTTGGCAGATGAAGTACAACCTGGTGCTGCAGAGGGTGTCGTTCCACCCCCCGTTCAGCATGCTGACGCAGGCCTCGGGGTTGACGTCATTATCGGGCTGTTCATCCGACCAGCTGCTGAAGGAGAAGTTGGTGTCGTCGGACCAATTCCAGGAGTCCCGGTGAAGGCCGATCCAGACCTCCATGTTTTCTTTCAGTATGTTCTGGATCTCCTCACTCTCCTTAAGACTCCTCACGCTGGCCAGGTCCGTCTCATGCAGCCTGCAGAACTTCTGAGCCTCCACCCAGCTCATCCCTTCAAATACCAGCGTGTATGGGTCCACACTGCTTGCTACGTGGAGGAGGAAAACGGACAGATTATGGCCTCCAAAGAACCACTTACAGTGCATAATTTTTATTAGTGTGTCATCACCTGAAAAACTAGAAATGACGGGTTTACACTGCCTTAGAATAATTGCAGATTTAACAAATGAAAAATGTGGCCCCCTGATTTTGTTTTGGCGGGCGGCTCTACGCCCACGCGGCCCTCACCGTTGAAACAAACGAACGGCAGATTGACGAGCGTGCAGCTGTTGTCCCGCCAGAGGCCGCCGGCCGTCATGGAGACGCAGTGTTTGTCCGACCCGTTGTTGTCCGGCTGACCCTGCTGCCAATTCCAAAACTCCTCCTGCGCCCCCGCGGTGACACCTTCGTCCGGCTGAGACCATTTCCAGCCGCTGACGTCGTCGTACAGGCCGATCCAAGCGCCGCGTGTGGGATAAGGCTTCATCAGGCTGTTTATTCTGGTGATGTTCTCTTGAGTAGTTATGGTGGCCAGGCCTTGGTAGTGCTCACTGCAGTAGCTCGAGGCAGTCATCCAGTCATATTCCCCTTTCATGAGGATGTACTGGTAGTCAGAGACAGTTTGGGGGGAAAACAAGGTCCCACTTAGCTTCACTCCATCCGTTTTAGCTGAGCTACTCTTACCCGCCTGGTGAGCGACCTGCAGCAGCACACAGACGCTCCCTTTGGATGGAGACAAAAGTGAGAAACACATCCGCACAAAAACAAAGCACAAAGCTTCCTGACCCAATAATCACAATGTTCAACTTTTGTTTGCCCTTAAATGTCATTTGAGGGAAGAGTACAAACCAAAGAAAAGTAGTTTCTTCCATCCTCCATCCATGATGTGCTGCTGTGAGAAATAAATACAAAGACAAATGCACTTGTATTTGTACCTGATGGCACTGATTTAAATGTGGCATTACTTCCCCTTTGGATTCTTAATGGCCCGTGACCACAAGTAAGGGGTTGTATTGTTGCACTGCGGCATTTGCATGACGCCCGGACGGCACATTTGTTTCTCGGAGCACCTGCGTCCCTTTGCACAGTTCATCAGACAAAAACATTTGCATGGTCTTTTCCCTGGAATACGAAAGCCTTGAACACCAGTTTGAGTATTTTTGCACAAAATATGAAATGAAATGTTTCATTTTCAAAGGTTTTATTCATGTTTAAGAATCCTTCATTCATTCCTGCCTGTGAGCAGCATTAAGAAAAGTGGTCAAACCTTTAATGACCAAAATTAGGGGACACTCCAAAAAACTAATATATATTTTAATTTGGTGTTTGGTTTAAATAATTTAACATACTTAAAATATTTTAAAGTAACACACTGCTGCAGCTCTCAGGAGGAAAACAAAACATTCAAAACAAAGTTCCTTCTAATTTTATTACAAAAAGATTTTCAGAATCAACAGTACAACAAACCTACTCAAAATGAACAAAAAGATCAGAGGACGAGTGTGAGGGAGACGTGTGTGTCTGCGTGCAAGTTTACAAACTATTACAAAAAAAAAATTATCGGCCCCCAATCAATAAAAGAATATGTTCAATCTTATTACAACGGAACAAACACGGAGGAAAAGACGCGGGGAAGTGAAACAAAGACAACGGAGGTGTAGAGTCTCAGTTTTTATACAAAAACAGGATATTTTAAGTCTTTTCTTCATCAGAAACTGATCGGTCTCAAAAAAGGACAAAAAAAAATAAAATGTTTGCAATAAAACCCCATTTGAACATGCGTCTGCGCACACACACACACACACACACACACACACACACACACACACCCTGATGGATTGATGGATGGAGAATTGAAACAAAAAACAAGTCAAGGGGGTGGGGGGGGTGTGTGTGTGTGGGGGGGGTCTACGTCTATGTACACATGGGGGCAGTTTGTCTTCAGTGTACGAGTCACAAGAGCCAGTTGGGGTCGAGGGAGGGGTCGACTAGGTTTGGCAGTACGTGTGTGTGAGAGACAGTTTAGAAATAATCGTACTAACGCATTTTTTTGTAACGCACTTTTAATTCCAACGAATGCAGCAGAGACAGTGTATAGTAATAAAAACTACAATAAGAAAATAAATAGCTGATAGTGATTTAACTCAAAAAGGCTTTCCTGAATGAAAAGCCTTTTAGTCTAAAAAGACAAACGTCAATCAAATCAATTGGGAACTCAATGACAATCTAGTAAAAACTTGCATGAAACCAATTCAAATAATAACACGCTAAATTCAATTCACACGCAATTGTACAGCAAATTTCAGGTAATTGGTGATTTCAGATTTGATTGCTGAAAGGTGGTGAAGAGGGAAAAAAAAGGTTGAAGAAAAACTGACGCCATCGTCGCTGTTTCAAATCTTCCGTTTTAAGATTTTAGTTTATTATCTGTCCACACGTATCTGTTGATGAAAAAACAAAGGGATTGAATCAGGATGAAAGGTGCAGAATTAAAAAATAAAAACACGACACGCATCTGTAATAGAATCCAACCAGTCGTCCGTGTCAGAACGCCTTCGCTGGAGAATTACGTGTTCAGATAAATGTCGTTTGCTCTCCTCACAATCGTTACCTCTCTTTGTGGGTTGCGGCTCTTTCCTCAACGTCTTCCAGGTCAACTTGACGTCAGTGACGCCCTGCGACTTAAGAGCTGCCGCAAACTGTCAAACAAGCGAGATGAAATCTGTTTTCCTCAGTGGCGCCGCGCGTAACGTAACATTCAAACATATCTGTGTGCCCCACCTGCCGCAAGAGGTCGTCACTGACGGCCGGGTCCTCCAGGTCGGCGTTACTCATCAGCTTCATCTTCACCGTGGTAGTCCTTCTCTGCACAACTGGGGCAACAATTACTACATGACACGTGCTTCTAGCTCTGAAACTCATCTTGAAGGAAACTCGTGATCAAAAACCCTCCATTCATTTGTGAATATTGCATCCTAGTGGTAAATAGTGATAATTGTTTGATGCGTGGGTGTGAATCCACTCGTAACGTCCACGTTGAGGTCTTACCCGGCTGGACGGTGGTGGTGGTCGTGGTGGATGCTTTTGGTATTCCTAGAAAGAGTACGGAGAGAGGGTTCAGTTACTGAATGAATGAAGCTTCTGAAACATTCCCTCCCTCTGGCAGCGTCCTTTCCTCTTCTTACTGAATCCAGCTGGCGATTTCTAGCGGTACTACTCTTGGGTACTCGAGTACTTTGGGACTCACCTTGGCAGATGAAGTACAACCCGGTGCTGCAGAGGGTGTCGTTCCACCCCCCGTTCAGCATGCTGACGCAGGCCTCGGGGTTGACGTCATTATCGGGCTGTTCATCCGACCAGCTGCTGAAGGAGAAGTTGGTGCCGTCGGACCAATTCCAGGAGTCCCGGTGCAGGCCGATCCAGACCTCCATGTTTTCTTGCAGTATGATCTGGATCTCCTCACTCTCCCTAAGACTCCTCACGCTGGCCAGGTCCGTCTCATGCAGCCTGCAGAACTTCTGAGCCTCCACCCAGCTCATCCCTTCAAATACCAGCGTGTATGGGTCCACACTGCTTGCTACGTGGAGGAGGAAAACGGACAGATTATGGCCTCCAAAGAACCACTTACAGTGCATAATTTTTATTAGTGTGTCATCACCTGAAAAACTAGAAATGACGGGTTTACACTGCCTTAGAATAATTGCAGATTTAACAAATGAAAAATGTGGCCCCCTGATTTTGTTTTGGCGGGCGGCTCTACCCCCACGCGGCCCTCACCGTTGAAACAAACGAACGGCAGATTGACGAGCGTGCAGCTGTTGTCCCGCCAGAGGCCGCCGGCCGTCATGGAGACGCAGTGTTCGTCCGACCCGTTGTTGTCCGGCTGACCCTGCTGCCAATTCCAAAACTCCTCCTGCGCCCCCGCGGTGACACCTTCGTCCGGCTGAGACCATTTCCAGCCGCTGACGTCGTCGTACAGGCCGATCCAAGCGGCGCGTGTGGGATAAGGCTTCATCAGGCTGTTTATTCTGGTGATGTTCTCTTGAGTAGTTATGGTGGCCAGGCCTTGGTAGTGCTCACTGCAGTAGCTCGAGGCAGTCATCCAGTCATATTCCACTTTCACGAGGATGTACTGGTAGTCAGAGACTGTTTGGGGGGAAAACAAGGTCCCACTTAGCTTCACTCCATCCGTTTTAGCTGAGCTACTCTTACCCGCCTGGTGAGCGACCTGCAGCAGCACACAGACGCTCCCTTTGGATGGAGACAAAAGTGAGAAACACATGCGCACAAAAACAAAGCACAGAGCTTCCTGAACCAATAATCACAATGTTCAACTTTTGTTTGCCCTTAAATTTCATTTGAGGGAAGAGTACAAACCAAAGAAAAGTAGTTTCTTCCATCCTCCATCCATGATGTGCTGCTGTGAGAAATAAATACGACGACAAATGCACTCGTATTTGTACCTGAAGGCACTGATTTAAATGTGGCATTACTTCCCCTTTGGATTCTTAATGGACCGTGACCACAAGTAAGGGGTTGTATTATTTTCTTGGTGCATCTTAATTTTGGTGAGATACTTAGCAGAGCTTCCAGCGAGGGGGTGTTTGCATGATCCGACGATGTGCGCGACTGCTCTTGAGTCTTTGTGAGGCGCAACGAGAGGTTTACACAAATGCACCGAGTCGAGCATGTCGATAAAACTTCACGTGTGATTGTAAAGAAGATTCTTGTACATTTGGGTTTGCATGAAGCCCGGACAGCACATTTGTTTCTCGGAGCAGCTGCGTCCCTTTGCACAGTTCATCAGACAAAAACATTTACATGGTCTTTTCCCTGGAATACGAAAGTCCTGAACACCAGTTTAAGTAGTATTTTTGCACAAAATACGAAATTGAATGTTTCATTTAACGTGTTGCCTAGAAGTCAACTTTTTAATGGAGCCAATCTGTGTGATTCTTAAAGATGATACAATAATAAAAAGGTTTTATTGATGTGAGGATGCCAAACAAAAGTGTTTAAGAATCCTTTATTCATTCCTGCCTGTGAGCAGCATTTAGAAAAGTGATCAAACCTTGAACGACCAAAATTAGTGGACACTCCAAAAAAGCAAAAATATATATTTTAATTTGGTAGTAAAATTAAAGAAAAAAAGAAAGTGTGCGGGAGGTGGAGCGTTACCAGTTAGATCTGGTGGGGCTTACCTCTACGCACAGCCTCGGCTCTGGAACCACACTCCTGGATTGGGGATGGACTCTACTCTACTCCGGAGTGGCCCATTGTGTGAGGCACCAGGCGGGTGTGGGGATAGTCATAAGTCCCCGGCTGAGTGCTGCTACATTGGAGTTTACCCCGGTGGACAAAAGGGTCGCCTCCCTACGCTTTCGGGTGGTGGACTGTTGTCTGTGCATATGCACCAAACAGCAGCTCAGAGTGTTCGGCCTTTTTGGAGACCCTGAATGGAGTCCTGCAAGGGGCTCCAGTAGGGGCTCCATAGTCCTACTGGGGTACTTCAATGCGCATGTGGGCGATGATGGAGATAACTGGAGAGCCGTGATTGGGAGGAATGGCCTCCCTGATCTGAACCCGAGCGGTTGTTTGTTACTGGACTTCTGTGCCAGTCACGGATTATCCATAACAAACACCATGTTCGAACACGAGGATGTTCATAAGTGTACGTGGTACCAGAACATCCTAGGCCAAAGATCAATGATTGATTTTGTAATCGTATCGTCTGATCTGAGGCTGCATGTTCTGGACACTCGGGTAAAGAGAGGGGCAGAGCTGTCAACTGATCACCATCTGGTTGTGAGCTGGGTCAGAGGATGGGGGAAGACTCGGGACAGACCCGGGAAACCCAAGCGTGTAGTGCGGGTGAACTGGGAACGTATGGTCCAAAAGACTTTAAACTCACACCTCCGGCGGAGCTTCTCTCACATTCCTGTGGAGGTAGGGGACATTGAACCAGAATGGTGTATGTTCAAAACCTCCATTGCTGAAGCCGCGGCAGTGAGTTGTGGCCTCAAGGTCTTAGGTACATCAAGGGGCGGTAACCCTCAAACCCCGTGGTGGACACCGGTGGTCAGGGAAGCCGTCCGACTGAAGAAGGAAGCCTTTCGGGTTGTGATATCCGGTGGGACTCCGGAGGCAGTTGCAGTGACAGACTCGAAGGGCAGCAGCCTCTGCCGTGATGGAGGCAAAGCAGCTAGTATGGGAGTTCGGGGTAAGGATTTTTGGTCGGCACCAAAGTGCTTCTGGAAGACCATCCAGCACCTCAGGAGGGGGAAACGGGGAACCATCCAAGCTGTGTACAGTATGGATGGGACCCTGTTGACCGCGACTGAGGAGGTTGTCGGGCGGTGGAACACTTTTAGGAACTCCTGAATCCAACTACTACGCCATCTTTGGTAGAGGCGGAGCTGAAGGCCGAGGAGGGATCATCGTCCATTTGCCTGGTGGAGGTCACTAAGATAGTCAAACAACTCCGCAGTGGCAAAGCCCCAGGGATTGTCCAGAGATGCTAAAAGCATCTGTCTTGGATGAAACGCCTCTTTAACATTGCGTGGAAGTCTGGGACAGTGCCAAAAGAGTGGCAGACTGGGGTGGTGGTACCACTCTTCAAAAAGGGGGACCAGAGAGTGTGTGCCAATTACAGGGGTATCACACTACTCAGCCTCCCGGGTAAAGTCTACTCCAAGTTGCTGGAAAGGAGGGTTCGGCCGATAGTCGAACCAAAGATTGAAGAGAAACAATGCGGTTTTCGTCCTGGTCGTGTAACAACGGACCAGCTCTTTACTGTTTCCAGGATCATGGAGGGGGCTTGGGAGTATGCTCATCCAGTCGACATGTGTTAGACTTGGAGAAGGCGAATGACCGGGTCCCCCGAGAGAAACTGTGGGGGGTGCTGCGGGTGTAAGGGGTCCTTGCTTGGGGCCATCCAATCCTTGTACTTCCAAAGCGAGAGCTGTGTTCGGGTGCTCGGTTGTAAGTCAAAGGAGTTTCAGGTGGGGGTTGGCCTTCGCCAGGGCTGCGCCTTGTAACCAATCTTGTTTGTGGTTTTCATGGACAGGATATCGAGGCGTAGTCGGGGGGCTGCGGATCTCATCGCTGCTTTTTGCAGATGATGTGGTCCTGATGGCATCTTCCGTCTGTGACCTCCAACTCTCACTGGAGCGTTTCGCAGTTGAGTGTGAAGCGGTCGGATCAGCACCTCTTAATCTGAGGCCATGGTTCTCAGCAGGAAACCGATGGATTGCCTACTCCAGGTAGGGAATGTGTCCTTACCCCAAGTGAAGGAGTTCAAGTACCTCGGGGTCTTGTTCACGAGTTAGGGGAAAATGGAGTGTGAATTTGGTCGGAGCAGCGGGGGCGGTATTAAACTCGCTTTACCGCATCGTTGTGACGAAGAGAGCTGAGCCGGAAGGCAAAGCTCTTGATCTACCAGTCAGTCTTCGTTCCTACCCTCACCTATGGTCATGAAGGATCGGTCATGACCGAAAGAACTAGGTTACGGGTACAAGCGGCCGAAATGGGTTTCCTCAGGAGAGTGGCTGGCGTCTCCCTTAGGGATAGGATGAGAAGCTCAGCCATTCGCGAGGAGCTCGGAGTAGAGCCGCTGCTCCTTTGCGTCGAAAGGAGCTAGTTGAGGTGGTTTGGGCATCTGGTGAGGATGCCCCCTGGGCGCCTCCCTAGGAAGCTGTTCCAGGCACGGCCAGCTGGAAAGAGGCCACGGGGAAGACCCAGGACAAGGTGGAGAGATTAAATCTCTGTACTGGCCTGGGTACGCCTTGGGATCCCCGAGTCAGAGCTGGCAGATGTGACCCGGAAAAGGGAAGTTTGGAGACCCCTGCTGGAGCTGCTGCCCCCGCGAACCGACGCCGGATAAGCGGCTGAAGATGGAAAGTGTTCGGTGGGAAAATATTTCTTTAGATAATTAAATACTTAAGTCATCTTTTTTCTCAAAGGTTGCAGGCTAATTGTACATATATGGACAAATTATTTTCACCGAGTTATGAACAGCTTCAAATGTTCAGATGCCAGTGAGGGTCAAATCTCATTTGAATCAGACACACTGCCGTGTTTACTGCATTAATGAAGAAATAAAAAACTCAGTTAGGCAAAGAAATAATATACAGACATTCGGGTAAAGCTTCAGAGTGTTAACACACTTAAAATATTTTAAAGTAACACAATGCTGCAGCTCTCAGGAGGAAAACAAAACATTCAAAACAAAGTTCCTTCTAATTTTATTACAAAAAGATTTTCAGAATCAACAGTACAACAAACCTACTCAAAATGAACAAAAAGATCAGCGGACGAGTGTGAGGGAGACGTGTGTGTCTGCGCGCAAGTTTACAAACTATTACAAAAAAAAAAACTATCGGCCCCCAATCAATAAAAGAATATGTTCAATCTTATTACAACGGAACAAACACGGAGGAAAAGACGCGGGGAAGTGAAACAAAGACAACGGAGGTGTAGAGTCTCAGTTTTTATACAAAAACAGGATATTTTAAGTCTTTTCTTCATCAGAAACTAATCGGTCTCAAAAAAGGACAAAAAAAAAAAAAAATGTTGGCAATAAAACCCCATTTGAACATGCGTCTGCGCACACACACACACACACACACACACACACACACCCTGATGGATTGATGGATGGAGAATTGAAACAAAAAACAAGTCAAGGGGGTGGGGGGGGGAGTGTGTGTGTGTGGGGGGGGGTCTAAGTCTATGTACACATGGGGGCAGTTTGTCTTCAGTGTACGAGTCACAAGAGCCAGTTGGGGTCAAGGGAGGGGTCGACTAGGTTTGGCAGTACGTGTGTGTGTGTGTGTGTGTGAGAGAAATAATCATACTAACGCATTTTTTTGTAACGCACTTTTAATTCCAACGAATGCAGCAGAGACAGTGTATAGTAATAAAAACTACAATAAGAAAATAAATAGCTGATAGTGATTTAACTCAAAAAGGCTTTCCTGAATGAAAAGCCTTTTAGTCTAAAAAGACAAACGTCAATCAAATCAATTGGGAACTCAATGACAATCTAGTAAAAACTTGCATGAAACCAATTCAAATAATAACACGCTAAATTCAATTCACACGCAATTGTACAGCAAATTTCAGGTAATTGGTGATTTCAGATTTGATTGCTGAAAGGTGGTGAAGAGGGAAAAAAAAGGTTGAAGAAAAACTGACGCCATCGTCGCTGTTTCAAATCTTCCGTTTTAAGATTTTAGTTTATTATCTGTCCACACGTATCTGTTGATGAAAAAACAAAGGGATTGAATCAGGATGAAAGGTGCAGAATTAAAAAATAAAAACACGACACGCATCTGTAATAGAATCCAACCAGTCGTCCGTGTCAGAACGCCTTCGCTGGAGAATTACGTGTTCAGATAAATGTTGTTTGCTCTCCTCACAATCGTTACCTCTCTTTGTGGGTTGCGGCTCTTTCCTCAACGTCTTCCAGGTCAACTTGACGTCAGTGACGCCCTGCGACTTAAGAGCTGCCGCAAACTGTCAAACAAGCGAGATGAAATCTGTTTTCCTCAGTGGCGCCGCGCGTAACGTAACATTCAAACATATCTGTGTGCCCCACCTGCCGCAAGAGGTCGTCACTGACGGCCGGGTCCTCCAGGTCGGCGTTACTCATCAGCTTCATCTTCACCGTGGTAGTCCTTCTCTGCACAACTGGGGCAACAATTACTACATGACACGTGCTTTTAGCTCTGAAACTCATCTTGAATGAAACTCGTGATCAAAAACCCTCCATTCATTTGTGAATATTGCATCCTAGTAGTAAATAGTGATAATTGTTTGATGCGTGGGTGTGAATCCACTCGTAACGTCCACGTTGAGGTCTTACCCGGCTGGACGGTGGTGGTGGTCGTGGTGGATGCTTTTGGTATTCCTAGAAAGAGTACGGAGAGAGGGTTCAGTTACTGAAGGAATGAAGCTTCTGAAACATTCCCTCCCTCTGGCAGCGTCCTTTCCTCTTCTTACTGAATCCAGCTGGCGATTTCTAGCGGTACTACTCTTGGGTACTCGAGTACTTTGGGACTCACCTTGGCAGATGAAGTACAACCTGGTGCTGCAGAGGGTGTCGTTCCACCCCCCGTTCAGCATGCTGACGCAGGCCTCGGGGTTGACGTCATTATCGGGCTGTTCATCCGACCAGCTGCTGAAGGAGAAGTTGGTGCCGTCGGACCAATTCCAGGAGTCCCGGTGCAGGCCGATCCAGACCTCCATGTTTTCTTGCAGTATGATCTGGATCTCCTCACTCTCCCTAAGACTCCTCACGCTGGCCAGGTCCGTCTCATGCAGCCTGCAGAACTTCTGAGCCTCCACCCAGCTCATCCCTTCAAATACCAGCGTGTATGGGTCCACACTGCTTGCTACGTGGAGGAGGAAAACGGACAGATTATGGCCTCCAAAGAACCACTTACAGTGCATAATTTTTATTAGTGTGTCATCACCTGAAAAACTAGAAATGACGGGTTTACACTGCCTTAGAATAATTGCAGATTTAACAAATGAAAAATGTGGCCCCCTGATTTTGTTTTGGCGGGCGGCTCTACCCCCACGCGGCCCTCACCGTTGAAACAAACGAACGGCAGATTGACGAGCGTGCAGCTGTTGTCCCGCCAGAGGCCGCCGGCCGTCATGGAGACGCAGTGTTCGTCCGACCCGTTGTTGTCCGGCTGACCCTGCTGCCAATTCCAAAACTCCTCCTGCGCCCCCGCGGTGACACCTTCGTCCGGCTGAGACCATTTCCAGCCGCTGACGTCGTCGTACAGGCCGATCCAAGCGGCGCGTGTGGGATAAGGCTTCATCAGGCTGTTTATTCTGGTGATGTTCTCTTGAGTAGTTATGGTGGCCAGGCCTTGGTAGTGCTCACTGCAGTAGCTCGAGGCAGTCATCCAGTCATATTCCACTTTCACGAGGATGTACTGGTAGTCAGAGACTGTTTGGGGGGAAAACAAGGTCCCACTTAGCTTCACTCCATCCGTTTTAGCTGAGCTACTCTTACCCGCCTGGTGAGCGACCTGCAGCAGCACACAGACGCTCCCTTTGGATGGAGACAAAAGTGAGAAACACATGCGCACAAAAACAAAGCACAGAGCTTCCTGAACCAATAATCACAATGTTCAACTTTTGTTTGCCCTTAAATTTCATTTGAGGGAAGAGTACAAACCAAAGAAAAGTAGTTTCTTCCATCCTCCATCCATGATGTGCTGCTGTGAGAAATAAATACGACGACAAATGCACTCGTATTTGTACCTGAAGGCACTGATTTAAATGTGGCATTACTTCCCCTTTGGATTCTTAATGGACCGTGACCACAAGTAAGGGGTTGTATTATTTTCTTGGTGCATCTTAATTTTGGTGAGATACTTAGCAGAGCTTCCAGCGAGGGGGTGTTTGCATGATCCGACGATGTGCGCGACTGCTCTTGAGTCTTTGTGAGGCGCAACGAGAGGTTTACACAAATGCACCGAGTCGAGCATGTCGATAAAACTTCACGTGTGATTGTAAAGAAGATTCTTGTACATTTGGGTTTGCATGAAGCCCGGACAGCACATTTGTTTCTCGGAGCAGCTGCGTCCCTTTGCACAGTTCATCAGACAAAAACATTTACATGGTCTTTTCCCTGGAATACGAAAGTCCTGAACACCAGTTTAAGTAGTATTTTTGCACAAAATACGAAATTGAATGTTTCATTTAACGTGTTGCCTAGAAGTCAACTTTTTAATGGAGCCAATCTGTGTGATTCTTAAAGATGATACAATAATAAAAAGGTTTTATTGATGTGAGGATGCCAAACAAAAGTGTTTAAGAATCCTTTATTCATTCCTGCCTGTGAGCAGCATTTAGAAAAGTGATCAAACCTTGAACGACCAAAATTAGTGGACACTCCAAAAAAGCAAAAATATATATTTTAATTTGGTAGTAAAATTAAAGAAAAAAAGAAAGTGTGCGGGAGGTGGAGCGTTACCAGTTAGATCTGGTGGGGCTTACCTCTACGCACAGCCTCGGCTCTGGAACCACACTCCTGGATTGGGGATGGACTCTACTCTACTCCGGAGTGGCCCATTGTGTGAGGCACCAGGCGGGTGTGGGGATAGTCATAAGTCCCCGGCTGAGTGCTGCTACATTGGAGTTTACCCCGGTGGACAAAAGGGTCGCCTCCCTACGCTTTCGGGTGGTGGACTGTTGTCTGTGCATATGCACCAAACAGCAGCTCAGAGTGTTCGGCCTTTTTGGAGACCCTGAATGGAGTCCTGCAAGGGGCTCCAGTAGGGGCTCCATAGTCCTACTGGGGTACTTCAATGCGCATGTGGGCGATGATGGAGATAACTGGAGAGCCGTGATTGGGAGGAATGGCCTCCCTGATCTGAACCCGAGCGGTTGTTTGTTACTGGACTTCTGTGCCAGTCACGGATTATCCATAACAAACACCATGTTCGAACACGAGGATGTTCATAAGTGTACGTGGTACCAGAACATCCTAGGCCAAAGATCAATGATTGATTTTGTAATCGTATCGTCTGATCTGAGGCTGCATGTTCTGGACACTCGGGTAAAGAGAGGGGCAGAGCTGTCAACTGATCACCATCTGGTTGTGAGCTGGGTCAGAGGATGGGGGAAGACTCGGGACAGACCCGGGAAACCCAAGCGTGTAGTGCGGGTGAACTGGGAACGTATGGTCCAAAAGACTTTAAACTCACACCTCCGGCGGAGCTTCTCTCACATTCCTGTGGAGGTAGGGGACATTGAACCAGAATGGTGTATGTTCAAAACCTCCATTGCTGAAGCCGCGGCAGTGAGTTGTGGCCTCAAGGTCTTAGGTACATCAAGGGGCGGTAACCCTCAAACCCCGTGGTGGACACCGGTGGTCAGGGAAGCCGTCCGACTGAAGAAGGAAGCCTTTCGGGTTGTGATATCCGGTGGGACTCCGGAGGCAGTTGCAGTGACAGACTCGAAGGGCAGCAGCCTCTGCCGTGATGGAGGCAAAGCAGCTAGTATGGGAGTTCGGGGTAAGGATTTTTGGTCGGCACCAAAGTGCTTCTGGAAGACCATCCAGCACCTCAGGAGGGGGAAACGGGGAACCATCCAAGCTGTGTACAGTATGGATGGGACCCTGTTGACCGCGACTGAGGAGGTTGTCGGGCGGTGGAACACTTTTAGGAACTCCTGAATCCAACTACTACGCCATCTTTGGTAGAGGCGGAGCTGAAGGCCGAGGAGGGATCATCGTCCATTTGCCTGGTGGAGGTCACTAAGATAGTCAAACAACTCCGCAGTGGCAAAGCCCCAGGGATTGTCCAGAGATGCTAAAAGCATCTATCTTGGATGAAACGCCTCTTTAACATTGCGTGGAAGTCTGGGACAGTGCCAAAAGAGTGGCAGACTGGGGTGGTGGTACCACTCTTCAAAAAGGGGGACCAGAGAGTGTGTGCCAATTACAGGGGTATCACACTACTCAGCCTCCCGGGTAAAGTCTACTCCAAGTTGCTGGAAAGGAGGGTTCGGCCGATAGTCGAACCAAAGATTGAAGAGAAACAATGCGGTTTTCGTCCTGGTCGTGTAACAACGGACCAGCTCTTTACTGTTTCCAGGATCATGGAGGGGGCTTGGGAGTATGCTCATCCAGTCGACATGTGTTTGACTTGGAGAAGGCGAATGACCGGGTCCCCCGAGAGAAACTGTGGGGGGTGCTGCGGGTGTAAGGGGTCCTTGCTTGGGGCCATCCAATCCTTGTACTTCCAAAGCGAGAGCTGTGTTCGGGTGCTCGGTTGTAAGTCAAAGGAGTTTCAGGTGGGGGTTGGCCTTCGCCAGGGCTGCGCCTTGTAACCAATCTTGTTTGTGGTTTTCATGGACAGGATATCGAGGCGTAGTCGGGGGGCTGCGGATCTCATCGCTGCTTTTTGCAGATGATGTGGTCCTGATGGCATCTTCCGTCTGTGACCTCCAACTCTCACTGGAGCGTTTCGCAGTTGAGTGTGAAGCGGTCGGATCAGCACCTCTTAATCTGAGGCCATGGTTCTCAGCAGGAAACCGATGGATTGCCTACTCCAGGTAGGGAATGTGTCCTTACCCCAAGTGAAGGAGTTCAAGTACCTCGGGGTCTTGTTCACGAGTTAGGGGAAAATGGAGTGTGAATTTGGTCGGAGCAGCGGGGGCGGTATTAAACTCGCTTTACCGCATCGTTGTGACGAAGAGAGCTGAGCCGGAAGGCAAAGCTCTTGATCTACCAGTCAGTCTTCGTTCCTACCCTCACCTATGGTCATGAAGGATCGGTCATGACCGAAAGAACTAGGTTACGGGTACAAGCGGCCGAAATGGGTTTCCTCAGGAGAGTGGCTGGCGTCTCCCTTAGGGATAGGATGAGAAGCTCAGCCATTCGCGAGGAGCTCGGAGTAGAGCCGCTGCTCCTTTGCGTCGAAAGGAGCCAGTTGAGGTGGTTTGGGCATCTGGTGAGGATGCCCCCTGGGCGCCTCCCTAGGAAGCTGTTCCAGGCACGGCCAGCTGGAAAGAGGCCACGGGGAAGACCCAGGACAAGGTGGAGAGATTAAATCTCTGTACTGGCCTGGGTACGCCTTGGGATCCCCGAGTCAGAGCTGGCAGATGTGACCCGGAAAAGGGAAGTTTGGAGACCCCTGCTGGAGCTGCTGCCCCCGCGAACCGACGCCGGATAAGCGGCTGAAGATGGAAAGTGTTCGGTGGGAAAATATTTCTTTAGATAATTAAATACTTAAGTCATCTTTTTTCTCAAAGGTTGCAGGCTAATTGTACATATATGGACAAATTATTTTCACCGAGTTATGAACAGCTTCAAATGTTCAGATGCCAGTGAGGGTCAAATCTCATTTGAATCAGACACACTGCCGTGTTTACTGCATTAATGAAGAAATAAAAAACTCAGTTAGGCAAAGAAATAATATACAGACATTCGGGTAAAGCTTCAGAGTGTTAACACACTTAAAATATTTTAAAGTAACACAATGCTGCAGCTCTCAGGAGGAAAACAAAACATTCAAAACAAAGTTCCTTCTAATTTTATTACAAAAAGATTTTCAGAATCAACAGTACAACAAACCTACTCAAAATGAACAAAAAGATCAGAGGACGAGTGTGAGGGAGACGTGTGTGTCTGCGCGCAAGTTTACAAACTATTACAAAAAAAAAAACTATCGGCCCCCAATCAATAAAAGAATATGTTCAATCTTATTACAACGGAACAAACACGGAGGAAAAGACGCGGGGAAGTGAAACAAAGACAACGGAGGTGTAGAGTCTCAGTTTTTATACAAAAACAGGATATTTTAAGTCTTTTCTTCATCAGAAACTAATCGGTCTCAAAAAAGGACAAAAAAAAAAAAAAATGTTGGCAATAAAACCCCATTTGAACATGCGTCTGCGCACACACACACACACACACACACACACACACACACACACACACCCTGATGGATTGATGGATGGAGAATTGAAACAAAAAACAAGTCAAGGGGGTGGGGGGGGGAGTGTGTGTGTGTGGGGGGGGGTCTAAGTCTATGTACACATGGGGGCAGTTTGTCTTCAGTGTACGAGTCACAAGAGCCAGTTGGGGTCAAGGGAGGGGTCGACTAGGTTTGGCAGTACGTGTGTGTGTGTGTGTGTGTGTGTGAGAGAAATAATCATACTAACGCATTTTTTTGCAACGCACTTTTAATTCCAACGAATGCAGCAGAGACAGTGTATAGTAATAAAAACTACAATAAGAAAATAAATAGCTGATAGTGATTTAACTCAAAAAGGCTTTCCTGAATGAAAAGCCTTTTAGTCTAAAAAGACAAACGTCAATCAAATCAATTGGGAACTCAATGACAATCTAGTAAAAACTTGCATGAAACCAATTCAAATAATAACACGCTAAATTCAATTCACACGCAATTGTACAGCAAATTTCAGGTAATTGGTGATTTCAGATTTGATTGCTGAAAGGTGGTGAAGAGGGAAAAAAAAGGTTAAAGAAAAACTGACGCCATCGTCGCTGTTTCAAATCTTCCGTTTTAAGATTTTAGTTTATTATCTGTCCACACGTATCTGTTGATGAAAAAACAAAGGAATTGAATCAGGATGAAAGGTGCAGAATTAAAAAATAAAAACACGACACGCATCTGTAATAGAATCCAACCAGTCGTCCGTGTCAGAACGCCTTCGCTGGAGAATTACGTGTTCAGATAAATGTTGTTTGTTCTCCTCACAATCGTTACCTCTCTTTGTGGGTTGCGGCTCTTTCCTCAACGTCTTCCAGGTCAACTTGACGTCAGTGACGCCCTGCGACTTAAGAGCTGCCGCAAGCTGTCAAACAAGCGAGATGAAATCTGTTTTCCTCAGTGGCGCCGCGCGTAACGTAACATTCAAACATATCTGTGTGCCCCACCTGCCGCAAGAGGTCGTCACTGACGGCCGGGTCCTCCAGGTCGGCGTTACTCATCAGCTTCATCTTCACCGTGGTAGTCCTTCTCTGCACAACTGGGGCAACAATTACTACATGACACGTGCTTCTAGCTCTGAAACTCATCTTGAATGAAACTCGTGATCAAAAACCCTCCATTCAATATTGCATCCTAGTAGTAAATAGTGATAAATGTTTGATGCGTGGGTGTGAATCCACTCGTAACGTCCACGTTGAGGTCTTACCTGGCTGGACGGTGGTGGTGGTCGTGGTGGATGCTATTGGTATTCCTAGAAAGAGTACGGAGAGAGGGTTCAGTTACTGAATGAATGAAGCTTCTGAAACATTCCCTCCCTCTGGCAGCGTCCTTTCCTCTTCTTACTGAATCCAGCTGGCGATTTCTAGCAGTACTACTCTTGGGTACTCGAGTACTTTGGGACTCACCTTGGCAGATGAAGTACAACCTGGTGCTGCAGAGGGTGTCGTTCCACCCCCCGTTCAGCATGCTGACGCAGGCCTCGGGGTTGACGTCGTTATCGGGCTGTCCATCCGACCAGCTGCTGAAGGAGAAGTTGGTGCCGTCGGACCAATTCCAGGAGTCCCGGTGCAGGCCGATCCAGACCTCCATGTTTTCTTTCAGTATGTTCTGGATCTCCTCACTCTCCTTAAGACTCCTCACGCTGGCCAGGTCCGTCTCATGCAGCCTGCAGAACTTCTGAGCCTCCACCCAGCTCATCCCTTCAAATACCAGCGTGTATGGGTCCACACTGCTTGCTACGTGGAGGAGGAAAACGGACAGATTATGGCCTCCAAAGAACCACTTACAGTGCATCATTTTTATTAGTGTGTCATCACCTGAAAAACTAGAAATGACGGGTTTACACTGCCTTAGAATAATTGCAGATTTAACAAATGAAAAATGTGGCCCCCTGATTTTGTTTTGGCGGGAGGCTCTACGCCCACGCGGCCCTCACCGTTGAAACAAACGAACGGCAGATTGACGAGCGTGCAGCTGTTGTCCCGCCAGAGGCCGCCGGCCGTCATGGAGACGCAGTGTTCGTCCGACCCGTTGTTGTCCGGCTGACCCTGCTGCCAATTCCAAAACTCCTCCTGCGCCCCCGCGGTGACACCTTCGTCCGGCAGAGGCCATTTCCAGCCGTCGACGTCGTCGTACAGGCCGATCCAAGCGGCGCGTGTGGGATAAGGCTTCATCAGGCTGTTTATTCTGGTGATGTTCTCTTGAGTAGTTATGGTGGCCAGGCCTTGGTAGTGCTCACTGCAGTAGCTCGTGGCAGTCATCCAGTCATATTCCCCTTTCATGAGGATGTACTGGTAGGTGTTTAAGACTGTTTGGGGGGAAAAACAAGGTCCCACTTAGCTTCAGTCTCTCCGCTGCCAACACGCACATTTTAGCTGAGCTACACTTCATATTGTTCTGGATCATCAGTGACGATAATAAATGAACCTGGTTGAATCCCATTAAGTGATGCTAAAGATGCCACATACAGCGTAGTTTGTGGATGCACAATACATTTCAAGGTTGTGTTATTAAAGTTTTCTTGTCACGTGTTCTAAGTGACAGTATCTGAAAGCGAGCGCGACACGCGTATGAACACACATGTTCTTACCCGCCTGGTGAGCGACCTGCAGCAGCACACAGACGCTCCCTTTGGATGGAGACAAAAGTGAGAAACACATGCGCACAAAAACAAAGCACAGAGCTTCCTGACCCAATAATCACAATGTTCAACTTTTGTTTGCCCTTAAATTTCATTTGAGGGAAGAGTACAAACCAAAGAAAAGTAGTTTCTTCCATCCTCCATCCATGATGTGCTGCTGTGAGAAATAAATACAACGACAAATGCACTTGTATTTGTACCTGAAGGCACTGATTTAAATGTTGCATTACTTCCCCTTTGGATTCTTAATGGCCCGTGACCACAAGTAAGGGGTTGTATTCTTTTCTTGGTGCACCTTTAATTTGGTGAGATACTTAGCAGAGCTTCCATCGAGGGGGTGTTTGCATGATCCGACGATGTGCGGGTCTGCTCTCGAGTCTTTGTGAGGCGCAACGAGAGGTTTACACAAATGCACCGAGTCGAGCATGTCGATAAAACTTCACGTGTGATTGTAAAGAAGATTCTTGTACATTTGGGTTTGCATGAAGCCCGGACAGCACATTTGTTTCTCTGAGCAGCTGCGTCCCTTTGCACAGTTCATCAGACAAAAACATTTACATGGTGTTTTCCCTGGAATACGAAAGTCCTGAACACCAGTTTAAGTAGTATTTTTGCACAAAATACGAAATGGAATGTTTCATTTAACGTGTTGCCTAGAAGTCAACTTTTTTATGGAGCCAATCTGTGTGATTCTTAAAGATGATCCATTAATAAAAAGGTTTTATTGATGTGAGGATGCCAAACAAAAGTGTTTAAGAATCCTTTATTCATTCCTGTCTGTGAGCAGGATTAAGAAAAGTGATCAAACCTTGAACGACCAAAATTAGTGGACGCTCCAAAAAAGCACAAATATATATTTTAATTTGGTAGTAAAATTAAAGAAAAAAGAAAGTGTGCGGGAGGTGGAGCGTTACCAGTTAGATCTGGCGGGGCTTACCTCTACGCACAGCCTCGGCTCTGGAACCACACTCCTGGATTGGGGGTGGACTCTACTCCGGAGTGGCCCATGGTGTGAGGCACCAGGCGGGTGTGGGGATACTCATAAGTCCCTGGCTGAGTGATGCTACATTGGAGTTTACCCCGGTGAACAAAAGGGTCGCCTCCGTACGCCTTCGCGTGGTGGACTGTTGTCTGTGCATATGCACCAAACAGCAGCTCAGAGTATTCGGCCTTTTTGGAGACCCTGAATGGAGTCCTGCAAGGGGCTCCTGTAGGAGACTCCATAGTCCTACTGGGAGACTTCAATGCGCACGTGGGCGACAATGGAGATAACTGGAGAGGCGTGATTGGGAAGAATGGCCTCCCTGATTTGAACCCGAGCGGTTGTTTGTTACTGGACTTCTGTGCCAGTCACGGATTATCCATAACAAACACCATGTTCGAACACGAGGATGTTCATAAGTTTACGTGGTACCAGAACATCCTAGGCCAAAGATCAATGATCGATTTTGTAATCGTATCGTCTGATCTGAGGCTGCATGTTCTGGACACTCGGGTAAAGAGAGTGGCAGAGCTGTCAACTGATCACCATCTGGTTGTGAGCTGGGTCCGAGGATGGGGGAAGACTCGGGACAGACCCGGGAAACCCAAGCGTGTAGTGCGGGTGAACTGGGAACGTATGGTCCAAAAGACTTTAAACTCACACCTCCGGCGGAGTTTCTCTCACATTCCTGTGGAGGTAGGGAACATTGAACCAGAATGGTGTATGTTCAAAACCTCCATTGCTGAAGCCGCGGCAGTGAGTTGTGGCCTCAAGGTCTTAGGTACATTAAGGGGCGGTAACCCTCAAACCCCGTGGTGGACACCGGTGGTCAGGGAAGCCGTCCGACTGAAGAAGGAAGCCTTTCGGGTTGTGATATCCGGTGGGACTCCGGAGGCAGTTGCAGTGACAGACTCGAAGGGCAGCAGCCTCTGCCGTGATGGAGGCAAAGCAGCTAGTATGGGAGTTCGGGGTAAGGATTTTTGGTCGGCACCAAAGTGCTTCTGGAAGACCATCCAGCACCTCAGGAGGGGGAAACGGGGAACCATCCAAGCTGTGTACAGTATGGATGGGACCCTGTTGACCGCGACTGAGGAGGTTGTCGGGCGGTGGAACACTTTTAGGAACTCCTGAATCCAACTACTACGCCATCTTTGGTACAGGCGGCGCTGAAGGCCGAGGAGGGATCATCGTCAATTTGCCTGGTGGAGGTCACTAAGATAGTCAAACAACTCCGCAGTGGCAAAGCCCCAGGGATTGTCCGGAGATGCTAAAAGCATCTGTCTTGGATGAAACGCCTCTTTAACATTGCGTGGAAGTCTGGGACAGTGCCAAAAGAGTGGCAGACTGGGGTGGTGGTACCACTCTTCAAAAAGGGGGACCAGAGTGTGTGCCAATTACAGGGGTATCACACTACTCAGCCTCCCGGGTAAAGTCTACTCCAAGTTGCTGGAAAGGAGGGTTCGGCCGATAGTCGAACCAAAGATTGAAGAGAAACAATGCGGTTTTCGTCCTGGTCGTGGAACAACGGACCAGCTCTTTACTGTTTCCAGGATCATGGAGGGGGCTTGGGAGTATGCTCATCCAGTCTACATGTGTTTGACTTGGAGAAGGCGTATGACCGGGTCCCCCGAGAGAAACTGTGGTGGGTGCTGCGGGTGTAAGGGGTCCTTGCTTGGGGCCATCCAATCCTTGTACGCCCAAAGCGAGAGCTGTGTTCGGGTGCTCGGCCGTAAGTCAAAGGAGTTTCAGGTGGGGGTTGGCTTTCGCCAGGGCTGCGCCTTGTAACCAATCTTGTTTGTGGTTTTCATGGACAGGATATCGAGGCGTAGTCGGGGGGCTGCGGATCTCAACGCTGCTTTTTGCAGATGTGGCCCTGATGGCATCTTCCGTCTGTGACCTCCAACTCTCACTGGAGCTTTCGCAGTTGAGTGTGAAGCGGTCGGATCAGCACCTCTAAATCTGAGGCCATGGTTCTCAGCAGGAAATCGATGGATTGCCTACTCCAGGTAGGGAATGTGTCCTTACCCCAAAGTGAAGGAGTTCAAGTACCTCGGGGTCTTGTTCACGAGTTAGGGGAAGATGGAGTGTGAATTTGGTCGGAGCAGCGGGGGCGGTATTAAACTCGCTTTACCGCATCGTTGTGACGAAGAGAGCTGAGCCGGAAGGCAAAGCTCTCGATCTACCAGTCAATCTTCGTTCCTACCCTCACCTATGGTCATGAAGGATCGGTCATGACCGAAAGAACTAGGTTACGGGTACAAGCGGCCGAAATGAGTTTCCTCAGGAGAGTGGCTGGCGTCACCCTTAGAGATAGGATGAGAAGCTCAGCCATTCGCGAGGAGCTCGGAGCAGAGACGCTGCTCCTTTGCGTCGAAAGGAGCCAGTTGAGGTGGTTTGGGCATCTGGTGAGGACGCCCCCTGGGCGCCTCCCTAGGAAGGTGTTCCAGGCACGACCAGCTGGAAAGAGGCCACGGGGGAAGACCCAGGACTAGGTGGAGAGATTAGTTCTCTGCACTGTCCTGGGAACGCCTTGGGATCCCCCAGTCAGAGCTGGCAGATGTGACCCGGAAAAGGGACGTTTGGAGACCACTGCTGGAGCTGCTGCCCCCGCGCCCCGACGCGTCCATATATGGACAAATTATTTTCACCGAGTTATGAACAGCTTTAAATGTTCAGATGCCAGTGAGGGTCAAATCTCATTTGAATCAGACACACTGCCGTGTTTACTGCATTAATGAAGAAATAAAAAACTCAGTTAAGCAAAGAAATAATATACAGACATTCGGGTAAAGCTTCAGAGTGTTAACACACTTAAAATATTTTAAAGTAACACAATGCTGCAGCTCTCAGGAGGAAAACAAAACATTCAAAACAAAGTTCCTTTTAATTTTATTACAAAAACAAGATTTTCAGAATCAACAGTACAACAAACCTACTCAAAATTAACAAAAAGATCCGAGGACGAGTGTGAGGGAGACGTGTGTGTCTGCGCGAAGGTTTACAAACCATTACAAAAAAAAAAAAAAAAAACTATCGGCCCCCAATCAATAAAAGAATATGTTCAATCTTATTACAACGGAACAAACACGAAGGAAAAGACGCGGGGAAGTGAAACAAAGACAACGGAGGTGTAGAGTCTCAGTTTTTATACAAAAACAGGATATTTTAAGTCTTTTCTTCATCAGAAACTAATCGGTCTCAAAAAAGGACAAAAAAAAAAAAATGTTTGCAATAAAACCCCATTTGAACATGCGTGTGCACACACACACACACACACACACACACACACACACACACACCCTGATGGATTGATGGATGGAGAAGCAAAAAACAAAAAAACAAGTGAAGGGGGGTGGAGGGGCAAGCTAATGAATGGAGAGAGTGTGTGTGTGTCCGGCTGGTTCTTTCTTTTTCAACATGACACCTCACTGGCTGACAAGATGTGTGTGTGTGTGTGTGTGTGTGTGTGTGTGTGTGTGTGTGGGGGGGGGTCTACGTCTATGTACACATGGGGGCAGTTTGTCTTCAGTGTACGAGTCACAAGAGCCAGTTGGGGTCGAGGGAGGGGTCGACTAGGTTTGGCAGTACGTGTGTGTGTGTGTGTGACAGTTTAGGACCGCCTCTTCTTCTTGCTGGGGGCGCTGCTGGGGGCCGAAGGTCGGACCTTCCTCTTCTTGTTGTTGCTGTTGTTGGCGGCGGGGGCGGCGGTGGTGTCGTCCTCCACGTACTGGCTCTCTCTGTCAGCTAGAAGAGGAGGAAAGAAAACACGTCCAACAATAAGACACCCATTTCCCACTGGGGGGGTTAAGGAGACGCGTCTACAAATAAGTAGAATTAAATCCTTCTTTGCTCAGGAGACAGGAAAGTGATTACAAATCTTTGAGTGGTTCTCATGACAAACCTCTCCTGGCCTCCTCCTCCAGCTCGTCCCAGTCTTTGCCGCTCTCCTCCTCGCTGCCCTCCGACTCGCCGCTGTAATCTGAGCGACAACGCAGGGGAGTGAAATCAGCCCCCGTGATCCATGAACACGTGACGTCTTTAAGCTCAGTGACCAAACAAGAGAATCTCACTCGAGTCCTCCGTGTCCGAGTCGTAGTCCTCGTCACTGTCTTCCTCCTCCTGCTCCTCTTCGTCTGCAGACGGGTTGAAGGTTTCGTCCTCCATTTCCGACTCGGAGTCTTCCTCCGCACCGCTCCCCTGAGAGGAAGAGGAGAAGCCGACACACACACACACACACATCACCGACGGGTCACGCAGGAAGTAATGAAACGAGTAACGGCGCCCGCCGCCTCCACGGCACAAACCCCTGCTGAACGCACCTCGCTCTCCGGGTCCAAGAAGGACCAGCCCCCCTGCTCGAAGAAGCCCTCCGGGTCATCGACGATGGTCTTCATGATCTTGGTCCAGTTGAGGGACTGGACGCCCTCCGTGTACTTGATGTCGCACGAGCTGAAAGGGGGGGGGGGGGGGGGGGGAGGAGGCGGAGGAGAGTTGAACGCACAGTCGAGGAGACGCAGGTGACCATTAAACACAAGGTCGGATGCTAAAACGCACTTGAGCCACTCCTTGATGGGGTCCAGGGAGTTGACGGGCACGGCGTTGATCATGGTGACCTTCTTGTTGTAGTCCTTGTAGACGATGACCACGTCGAAGTTCTTCAGGTGGAACTGCACGCGCTCAAAGTGGACCAGCTCCACCTCGTCCAGCGTCACCACGAACGGCGGCTGGGCGCCAAAAACAAAAAGGACACAAATAAAAGGGAGATCTTTCGTACTGCAACAGTGGGGAGGTGCCGCCGCGCTCGCTCACCCATTCCGTGGTGTTGACCAGCGAGCCGGAGGTGGGCTGCAGCAGGCAGGTGCTCCTGTAGGGGGCGCCCTGGAACCTGCAAACAATCGAGACCGCCTGCTTATCGCACCGCTTCCACCTCGACCCGTCGTTACAGCGGCGCGTCCGGCCTCGACCCACTCACCCGAGGTCTCTGAAGGGAACCTCGAACTCCAGCTGCTCTTTGGTCAGCGTCTCCACCTTCTCGATGAAGTTCTTGAAGGCCGACTTGAGCTTGTGCCTCATCTCCCGCTCCATCTGCTCGGCGTACAGGTCGTCGCGGTCGTGCATGTGCTGGTGCTTGCCCAGGTCGGTGGTGATCTCCCCGACCTCCGTGTAGAACTGGACGTCCGTGTGGCGCCGCTTGCCGAACATGATGGCGTTCTGGGAGACGACAACGAGGCAAAGTAAAAACTCCTGAAAGCCGGACTGCACCGCGTGGACGATACGCAACCGCTCTTCCACAAGGAAACGTCGCCAGCTACCTTGAGGTGGAAGTGGAGCACGATGATCATCTCGCCGTCACACGGCTGGAAGATGGCGTGTTTGATGTTGTTGTAGAGGATGTCCACCTTATCGCCGCGGACCGACGTGAAGCGGAAACCTGTTGGGGGGGGAGGGGGAGGAGGAGAGGGAGGTTCCAATGAAAACTGTGTGGAACTCTGAGCATCACTCCCCCCCCCCCCCCCGAGAGGCGCTGCGTCCCACCGTTGGTGTGCGCCTCCAGGGAGCCCTGCATCCTCTTCTGGGCGATGTTGGGCCGGATGTAGAGGTCCTTGAGCTTCGGGTTGCTGCGGTTGAGGTTGATGACCAGCGAGTCCTGCTTGACGATGCCCTCCTTCTCCTTCTCCTCCGCCTCCCGCGTCTTGTAGCGCTTCTGCACCTCCTTGATGATGCGGAAGGCGTTCTGCAGGTTGGTGGAGGGCACCGACGGGTCGCCGGGGGTCTTGAGGTTGGACGCCCGGTACGTGCTGGGCGGAGACGGAAACGTGATTCACACTTAAAAACGCTCGTCGACAATCGGATCATTCAGAAATCTGGACTTCCGTCAAACAAGTCATTGACCAAAAGACGGGACGCAGACATTCTTCCATCACTTGGACTCACATTTCTTTGACGAACGTGGCGTCGGGGTTGGGGAAGATGTTGCCCTCCTGCCGCCCCAGAGAGCTGCCCGGCACGTAGAAGTTGATCCTCAGGTAGGTGTAGTCTCCCTCTACAGACATACTGATGTTCTAGAAACAACGGCAGAAGGAACCGATGTGAAAAGGGGACCGGGCGACCGGGTGGGGGGGGCGGGGAAGGAAGCGCCGGCGTTACCTTGATGGTGGCGATGTGGAACGGCGTGGCGATGCCAAACACGGGCATGACGACCGTCTCGTACTTCTTATCAATGAAGATCTTCATTTCTCGGATGTCCTTTTCTCTCGGCATCTGAGACACGTTCTTATAGGACACGTTGGATTTTCTGGCCCTGGAGGCGATAAAACAGACGAATTCAACACAATAAATAAGCTTTATGATTCATACGAGTCCAGAGAGCTCATAAAAACATATCAAGCCAAAAACATCTATACGACTTTAGCTGAAACATCTCAAACACGTTGGGTTCAGGAGCATGCTGGCAGCGTGGGACGTTTGGGTACCAACACTCACACTAATCGGTTGGATACACCTTCATATTTTAGAGGCAACTAATAATATATACATACATGAATTAAAAGGAATTCAAAGCGGGATGAATTCACTCACTTCTGAATCTGCTGCTCTCCTTGCCGCTCCGTCAGCCGGCGCTTGGCCTCTTCGTTCAAATGATTGGCCAACTCCTTCTGGTGGGCCCGCCTCTTCTCCTCCGCCGTCAGCTCGTTCTGAGGTGGAGAACGGACACAAATGAGCCGTCGCGCACAGAAAAAGACTCCAGGATTGACTTATAAATATATATAGAAGAGGATGGAGGGGGAGAAAAACCACACATGCAGAATGCGGACATGTGTTGCACGGCTTTGGATGGTCAGAAAAAAATAAAAATCGCACACAAAAAGAAAAAGGACGATAACTTTCTCCCGATCGGTAAGCGGATTCTTACAACTGAAGCCGATGGGACTTGAGAAGAAGCTTTGAATACTTACCTTCCCGAGTAGCTGGTAGAGCACAAAAACATTCACACTCTTAGTTACCAACACGCTCAAAGTGCCAAATAAACAAAAAGCAAAACGCATATCCAACCTCAGAGGCCCTGAACACTTACTCTGGTTCTGTCTGCGAGCAGCGCGGCGCTGCGAGCGCCCTTCCCCAGCAGCTCCTCCGCGTCGTCCCCGTCCTCCTCCTCGTCGTCCTCGTCGTCGTTCTGAGGAGCGAAGGAGACATTATAAAAAGGGTTACTGAAGGAAACTGAGTGAACTGCACAGCCGCCACACGATGGCTTTAAAGCGGTGGTTCTCAGCTGGTCCGGCTCCGGGACCCCCCACCACCCCTTAATGACAAGCCGCGACCCAAATCGAGAAACATTAACTTTTCGAATTTATTCAATGAAAATATGGTGCAGTTTGAACCGGAGACAGAATACGTCTGCCAACACAAAAACAAGTTTAAATGAAAAAACTATTCTGAGAACTATTCTCTTTTACAGTCAATTAGCTAAAAACCCCAAAGTGTATCTTAAGGCCACGAGGTATTAAAACACACATAATAATTAAGAATCTTCAGCCATTTCAAACAAACTCAACAGCTTTCATGCACAAACAAAAAAGTGGAAAAAAGACTCAAATGACCAACTTTAACTGATATGACAAACACTATGTCTTGAGGAGCAGCTTTTGCACAAATTGAAAACAAATTAAACCTGGCACACGCTGCTAAAAAAACATGGACGGACGAGCCGGCAAATAAAACGACACTCCGCTGCATTAAAAAAGTCCCTACAAAATAAAAAGGCACAGGATGAATTTTTTTTTTAATTAAAATTTTTATTTTCCAGGGCAAAGGCCCGGGTCGCGACCCATTAAAAACGGGTCCACGACCAGTTGAGAATCACTGCTTTAAACCGCTGCCATCTTGTGGCGTTTGTACGCAACAACCAGCTTGAGGAGACACTAACGAATACAACAACAACGCTTTAAATGAGTAACAACTTGTAAATGGAATGTAGATATTGTTGAAATCATGAACCCACAATAACTTTAAAACCGCTTGAAAAACACAACGTGATGCATCGTACACATCAGGCGACGCTCAGCATGAACTTGTTTCTGCTGTTTACACTTTGTTTGTGCAAAAGGAAAGCGGAGAATCGTACCTTCAGGAAGATCCCCACGTTTTTGATCTTTTTCTTCACAGGCGTGAGTATCGTAGCAGCCTCTTCCTGCAGCAGAAAACAATCCCTAAATTAAATTTCTGTGACTCGTCGCTGGTAAGGAGGTCCCGCGCGGCGGGGGAAGCCGGTCTCACCTCATTGATCTGTATTGTGTCGCCGATGAACAAGGCGTACTTCTTCTGCTCGTCTTTCTTGGCGTCTTTATTCACGAGGTCGGCGAAACCCAAACTGATACTCAGCACCATGCCTGCAGGAGACACGAGCTGCTAAGGGAGCTGCTGTAGTTGCATTTTATGGTGATTGTGACACGCTGTCACTCACATCAAAGCGCGTCGGAATGTGCCAAACTCACCTTTTTTAAGTTTGTACTGGTTTTTAACGTTCAACACCAAGGATCCTTCCCTGAACTCAATCCCCATTGCAAAGCTGCACGGAATAAGAAAAGAAACACAAAAAGATGAGACGGGTGCATAAACGTGCGTGAGGAGATGAAGAAGAAGAAAAAGCAAATGTGTGCATCTACCCGAGGTTTTTGGTCAGCTTTGATACGAGGTCCGACTTCTCCTTCTTCACGTAATCCTGAACGGCGTTGTAGGCGTCGCTGATTTTCACACCTGCAAACAAGAAAATTTCATGAAACATCAAAAAACACACATATATATTTAGTTTAGTAGTATTAAGTTATATCCAACCGATAAGTGTTGGTGCCCAAACGTCCCACACTCCCAGCACGCTCCTGAACCCACCGTGTTTGAGATGTTTCAGCAGCTCCTCTTCCACCTGCAGCAGGAAGTTGTAGTTGTCCTGCATCTCCTGGGGGGGGTCCACCATGAGGGTGCGCACCAGGTTGGAGCAGTACGACTTGTAGCGGATCCCCATAGCGCACGTGATGGCACCGAAGTGCATGTGGTTCTTGTCGCTGGAGGAGAAAAGGAGGATTCCTCTTTTTCTAAATTTGACTACACGCTGAATATTTTTCTCCACTTTTCCACCATTATCTGATAATAAGAATAACTTAAGATAATCAGCAGATTAATAGATAGTGAAAAGAGTGATTGGCTGCATATTTATGAACCTACATATTAGAAAGTGATTTAACCACAGACAGCTTTTAAGAACATGGTGAGCTCCGGTGAAGCGACCTACCTGACTACGCTGAACTTGAGGCTGTAGTTCCCGCCGCTCTGGATGATGGGGGGGTAACACATCTCCACCGTGGAAGGATCTGCACCCCCCAGGTACTTCTTCTCCTCGATGGCCTTCTCCACCGACTCGGCCAGTTTACTGTGGCGCACTTTCTGTTTTAGGGTTGGGGGGGGGGGTCCAGACGGGAGTTATGCTTTATCTTTACTGAACATCAAACACATCCTTTTTTTTTAAATAAACACAGCTGGAACTACGGGTCCCTCCTGAAATTAGTCCAGCGAAACTTGACCCCCGCCCCAAAAATAAATACATTTGTCCAACTGAGACCCTCGTTCCTCCTCCTCCTCCTCACCTCATCTGCATCCACTATCTCCATGACGCGCTCCTTGAAGAACTTGGAGTAAACCTCGCTGGTGATGGCCGCGGCCTTCTTCATCAGCGCCAGCTCGCCGTCTTCCTTCACCGCCATCGTGTAGGCGACCACAGCGCTGATGTCAACCTGCACGTCGGGGGGAGGAGGGTCAACAAGCAAGCTCAAGAAACAAGACGCAAAACCGCAACTCCCAGGGGCGATTTGGACGGCGTCATACCTTCTCCAGCCCCTCGGCGGTGATGGTGTCGTTCCAGCTCTTCATGTAGTCTCCGGGGAACTTGTCTTTGCTGAAGAACCCCACAGTCTTGCCCTGCTTGCTGCCTCTGATCGCCTCGATCATCTTGTCGAAGTTGGCCTTGTTGCTTTCATTCTGAGAGACCCAAATGGCAAAGTAAGAATCTCAAAACCACAGTTCCGCAAATCACAGCCTTGTGTCTTTAAAAGCAACGTGCAGATGTTGTACGAAGGAGAGCGAGTGCGTATTCGGCCATTACCTCCGAGTCTTTACACGGGTTACCTTTTCTCTGGTGAGCAGAGTGATGGGCGGCACACCGTTGGCGTTCTCGTTGCCCTTAGTTATAGCAACCTGTTTGAGGAAATCCACCTTCTTCTTGCTGGCGAGGAAAATGATTTTGGTGTCGCAAAAGACCATGATGGTGTCCGTCAACTCGTAGCCAAACAGCCACGTCTGAGGGGGGAGACGGAGGAAACCAGCCAGTCACTGTGCAGCTTCCACAAGATAATGTCAGCATAATGTGATCTCATCATAAGAGCATCGATAAACCGATACGCAGCATCGGTAACATTGCCGCCATTGACAGCGATCGCTATCGAGCCCTGCAAACGCATCAGCATCTTTCCAGGACCCCTCCAGTGTGATCTTACCTGTATGGCCGTGGATTTGGCGTACACGATTTCCTCGTCCACTCCCACAGACACCACGATGGCGTCAACTTTGCCAAACTCATCGTCTCCTTTCTGTAGAAAAAAGAAAAAGAAAAAAGGAATACAAGCATACATTATTTAATGTTATGCATGAGGAGGAGCAAATGTATATTGAAGAGGATACCGGCGGGGTTCCTATTTCCACCCGGGGGATTTATCTCTGGTAGACAAAGAGTGCCGGTTTCAGTTGTTACATGGGTCTCCCTGCAGAGTGCAGCCAGGTGGCTAGCTATGTTAGCATCACTGGAAAGTAGATTTCTTACAGACGGGACTCGATCAGCAACCTCAGCACCTGACGATACGTCGCTGTGTGTGTGGCAGCACACCGGGGTGGGACTTACAGCCCCAGGAAGCTGCTGTTAAATGTTTAAATAACTTACAATGCAAACAAAGCGTCCCTTAATGGAGCTATTTGCATAATTGGGCTGCAATAACCGAGTGGAAGCTGAACCAAAACACGTTACATTGAGTCCAGTACCTTGAGAACAACCCGCAATGTTCCGTTACACAGTTATAAGCATGTAGGAATTGAAAGAAAGTCCTTTCCAGAGGCTGCAGGCATCCTGCACATGTCACCGAGACGATGGCGTTACTCGCGCTAACTAGCCAGCTAACGTTAGCGTGTGGCTAACGTCAGGAAGGCAAAACCGACATGCAACACAACGTCCAGGCGCCCGGCGGACGAGCGTCACGCGCGGCTGCGAGGCGCGCGTCGCCCCCCCGCGACGCGCCGGTGCGCACAGCGCATTTATTTAGGCTGCTCGGCCGGTAAGTTAGCTCGGTGGCCAACTTACTAGCTAGCTAGCTAGCTAGCACGCCAGCTAACGTGGTGGGAAGGAGGGTGTGCTAACGTGAGTTAGCTCGCGCGTCGTGGTGGGACACCGGCGAGGGGACCGCTGGCAGGCGCAGGCAAAGCGGGTACAACCGTGCTAACTGCGGCCCTGGCTGCCGGGGAGGCCGGCAGGGAAACGTTAAAAGCCGCAACAGACAACGGGTCAACTCGCTCCCCCCCCTCCCCCCTAAATAAAACGCGGCTAACTTAGCCGTCGGTAACGTTGTGTTCCGCCGGACCACTTTCCCCGCGTTACGGTCAACCGCAGCGGACGAATAGCCGCGTGTCGAGCTTCGACCGGCCCGTTTCTTACCTTCCAGTTGCCGTAAAATCTCTTGATCCGTCGGTAGTAGGCTTCCTTATCCAGGTTTACCGCCATGGTGAGTCCTCCGTGGCAAACTCCAGCTCCCGGCTTCGCTTCTCAGCAGGCCGGAAGAGGATGAGGAGGAGGAGGAGGAGGGTGGTGATGATGATGATGAGCGTCAACTAACAATAACGCACTTTCCTTCCACGCCTGGCGAGGTCCACACACCGCCGGCAGCCCGCCTCAGATATCACCACGGAGGCCTTGAGTAACGATGCAGGGAGTCACGGAGGAAAAGAGGATCTGAACTTAAGCAGGCCTCTCGGTTAAAAATAAGATCAATAATTCAAATGTAATGTAATTTTGGCTTTGAGCCACGCTCGCACGCACACGCCAATCGGTTATAATTAAGTCCTCGGTCCCTCCTCCTTTCCTTTCTCCGGTGCTTCCTTTGCCTCTCCCTCCCCCCCTCCGAGTGTCCACATAGCAGCTTTTGCAATTAACCAGCGGCATGTAAAACAATGGCGCCTAGCTCAAGCTCCTGGTGCGATTCAAAGGAAACAACATGGAGGAAAAGCGAGATACACAAAGACTTTAGACTTTCAGTCAGTTGTCGTTTTGCTGTTTTTGCTACTTTGTTGATGCAATTCGATGGTTTGGTGAAGCAGTTGGACGTTGTGTGCAGCAGCAGCAGCGCCCCCTACCTTGTGTTGACCACGCTGCTTTTTCCCGCCATGATGGGTTTTTTCCCGCCATCGTCATCAAACTCTTCTGTTGACGTTAATCTCGCGATATAAACCGCAGCGTTTAGGTCCCACGCGTGCAGCAACTATTTTCAGTTTTTTTGGGAAAACACTTTCCACTAAACGTTTTATTTTATTAATATTTTACTCTGATCATATCCTCAACTGCATATTTCTAATCTTAACAAATTCCACATTAATTACAGAAAAAAGGTTTCAATTGAAAAGTAAATAGTATACTTTTTTTTGCATTCAGTTTAGATGAAATTAAAAGACGTGTCTATTTTATATCCATTTCTGCTCCTTAATATCCCCCAATTAAAAAAATCAAATAAACCACTCCAGCTAGAATCCAAATGTGCATCTCCAATGTATTATTATGCATATATACATTGTATTTCACTATTAAACATTTCCAGGATATCTTTAAAACCAGACCAGTTCCCTGTAATATTTCAACTGACTTGAGATCTTGTTTTATTATTGGAAGCAGCCATTCATTCTTTCTTTATTTTGCAACAGACCTTAAATAAAACATAATTTAAACAGCTGTGATAAAAAGTAAAGCTTTCCGTATATTAATCTTTTCCCCGCTAAGAGTAGTGTCGTCAAAGCTGGTGTGTTTATTTCATTCCAATACTTTCACAATGTTTAACCACCAGTAATCCTCGTGAGAGAAAATATGCACCACATATTTAAAAAGCGCTTATTCACCTGAACCGTAGCACCTGTTTACAAGGTACATTTCACCTCTTAGTTTGACTTTCCGGAGCAGCTTTGCGATGGTTTGTGCTTTTCCCAGAAGTCGCTCATTTGTTCGTTAAATCTTCAGAGTAGCCACGGACACCCTTTCCGATCCACGTTAAGGAAGAACATTTAAGGTTCACAGATCTCATGATGGACCGATCCTCCATGTGACGGTAAAGGGAAGAGCGAACACTTAAGTGGAATTATTTTGAAATTAATGATAAAAAAAAACAAAAAAACAACAACATGGATGATTCCCCCGCCTGCACAAAACAATCAAAAACACCAGAAGTCCGTATAAAATGTTCTTTTTGATCAAGCCCAGATTCACAACAGAAGGCCGATTGGAAGTTTCTTCTGGCTCCTTTTTTCTCAGTTATTATTCATCCGTCTTTCCTCTGTGTGAGCCGTCTCCCCGCCGTCGCAGCACAACCGGGTAATTCAGAAGTTGGCGTTATTTTCTTTCCTGCCGGAGAGTCGTTTGTGTCTCGATCAGAGGAAAAACCTCCTTGAGTGATTTTCAAGTACTTTGCTGCGACCTTCCTGGAAACAGGCCGCCGCGTGCCGCTCACTCCTCCGCCCTTATGTGACGGTGGTGGAGTTCTGCCCTCGGATGGCGCACCACGCCATGAACACGTCTCTGTGGAGGAGACGGCGTAAAAAGATGATTATTTTTTAATCGTACTAAAGTAAAATGCTTGGATGTACTTGATGATTGAGAGAACATTTACAGGCGCCTCAGTGTTCACGTTGATTCTTATTCTTGTTTTGATCAGGATACAATGTCTTCACTCAACATCGGGAATAGTGTTCCAGCTGATTCTAACTGTATCCACGGGTCTAAATGTCTGTATACAGGTTATTCCACTTCAATGTCACTGTGTCAGTCATTCAGTTGTTTAGACCCTATGACCTTTTTCATTTTACTGAATAACTACTGAGTGTTTTCCTGCTTTAAATTATATTTTCTTAAGGTTAGATAATTTAATGAGATAATTTGAAGATAAGAAAATGTAAAAAAAAAAGTAAAATAATTTAATTTAGGCAATTTAAGGATCTAAAATGATTAATCTATAAAATAATTAGCCAAAAGACTGATAAGTATTAAATCTCAACTGAGAAAAGCCCCCCCGCTGTGACGCGCACACACCTGCAGTGTGTGGCGACACACTCGTTGCTGCAGTACTCCATGTCCCAGTCCTGGCTCTCCACCGCCGGCCTCGTGCAGCCGGCGCGCACGCAGATGTTGCGGCTGGCGGCGGCGGGAGTCGCGCTCGGGACGGCGGCGACGTTCACCTCAACCTCCATCTGGGAGACAAGACGTGGATTTAAATTTCGCCGATCGAAACCGCCCTCTGCAGGAGGCACGCATTCGCCTCCACGGCCGGGTGAGTTCATGCCTGAGCTTACCCCTTCCTCGGCCACCTCCTCCACGCCGGTCTCCACCTCACCCGCCTGCCCCACCTCCACGGCGGACGACGCGGCGGGCGCTTCGGCGGACGACGTCACGATGATCGCCGCTCTTGGATCCTTCTGCCGCGACGCCGCGACGACCTTGATCTGCAGCGGCGGCGGAGCCGCGACCGCGCCGCCGCCTCCTCCTCCTCCGCCCCGCGGTTTGGCCTGGAGAGGGGGCGGGGCCTGGGCGTGCACCATCTGCTGCAGCCGCGGCGGGAGGGAGGTGCCCTGCATCTGCTGCAGCGGCGGCGGTTGGCGCGGCGAGGTGGCGGCGTTAATCGCCGTGACCGTCACGGCGCCGGAGGGCAGCTGCGTCTGCTTGATGATGATCTTGGCGACGGTGGGCGGGTTGGGCGGGGCGGGGGCCGGAGGTTGGGGTTTGGTGGCGCCGGTGCGCGAGCGCGTGGTGACCTGCGGCAGGTCCAGGATGATGTTGGAGGTGCAGATGTTGGTGATGGTGTTCTCCTCCGGGTTGTATTGCTGCGACCTGGTGGAGCGAGCGGCGAAGGCGGAGGCCATGGCGGCGGCGGCCGCCGCCGAAGGTGGGGGCGACGGAGGCGAAGGGGAGGTGTCCATGACCTCGATGGGCACCTAAAACGAGGACAGTTGGACACATAAAGATGTTTATTAAAGAGATGTAGATTTTGTTTAGAGAGACTTTAATTCGTTTTACTTCATCCGCCAAAATTACTAATCTTTTTCCATCCAATCACAAACCTTCCCTCGAAAACGGCCACATCGGAGGTCAAGACCCGCCTACACGCCGCTCACCTGAGAACTGTGTCCGGCTCTGTACTCGGTCAGCGCCTTCACGTACTCCTTCTTAGCCGCTTCGTTTTTCCTCTTGTAAACCTGAAGACAAACACGAGGATTTGCGGCTCGGACGCTTTGAAGCTCGGCAGGCGACCACTGTTGTTTCAAAGCGGCGGGTTTCCTCTCACCTGTTTCTGCTCCTCCCCCAGGCTGTCCCACATGGACGCCACTATCTTCGACACTTCTCCGAACATGGCGTTGGGGTTCTGTCCCTTAATGGCCGCCTGCGTGTCCCTGAAGAACAGCGCGTAGGCCGACACGGGCTTCTGGGGCTCGTTGGGGTCTTTCGCCTTCTTCCCCTTCTTCGGTCCGCCGCCGGCGCCTCTCCGCCGCGCGGCCGGAGAGGCGGCGGCAGGGGCGAGACGGGACTCGGGGAGGGAGGGGTCGAGGGAGATGACGCTGGGGGAGACGGCGAGGGACACCGGAGACTCCACCAGGACGCTCTGATCGGAGGGGACGGCACGAGTGAACAAACACTAGATTTCATTTGACACAAAAACACTGCGAGCAGGAAGAAAGATGTGAATGGACGAGGAGTTTTCTTTTCATGTCATTACTGTGTTTCCAAAATATAAAGTTCCTCTGCACGACGTGTGGCACATTTTAAAGACTCACCCTTCTGAAGTCGTCCATGTCGTCGTCCTGCAGCGAGCTGGTGGGCGACGCCGTGGCCGACAGCGGGTTGTCGGGCGACTCCGGCCGCTGCAGCATGCCTCCGCCCCCCAGGCCCAGGCCCAGCTGGGCGCTGAGCTCCGACTGGTCGATGGTGGTCAGCTGGCTGGAGCCCAGCAGGCCTTGGCTCATGTCCCCCAGCGGGACGTCGATGGTCACCGGGGACGAGCTGCTGAACTGGGAGCCGATCGGGTGGCCGAGATCCTGCAGAGGAGGGGGGGGGGGGAGGGAGGGAGGAGGGAGCGCACGACAGAGTGAGCGGGTTCAACCGGCGCTCCGCGGCAGAGACGCGCGGGCAGGCGGACTCGCTCCTCACCATTCCCAGCGACGAGCCCAGCAGGGCGCCGCCCCCCGACTGGGCGATGGCGCCCAGGCTCAGGTGCTCCAGCCCCTGCGAGGGCGCGTTGACGAAGGTGGAGGCGAAGGACGGGTCGTCCCCTTCCACCACGCCGTTGCCGGGCACCACCACGGTGTTGGAGGGGCCCGCCTCCGACAGCTCGCCGAAGTGGGACACCACGTCCGACGCGGTGAGGGCCGAGTCGGGATCCAACGAGATGGGAGGTATCTCGAACTCCTCATCGCCGAGGCTGGGGGTGTGGAAGGTCTGAGGGACACACACACACACACACGTGTCACCTGTGTTTTGGTGTTCAGAGACTCGGAAAAAAAGGGCAGCGGCGTCGCTGAGTAACACCTTCAGCACCTCAGCGAACACCTCAGCGTTTGTGTGAGAATAAGCAATACTATTACAAAGCTACACATGTTTAATATGGGATTCCTGAATGATGGACTTTGACGTGAGGGATCCACGTTTAGTGACATTTCAAGGGCGATGACGGACATGATGGAGCGCGACACGCAGGTCTGAAACTGGCAGGTGTCATTTGTCCTTTGGCTCTGTGACTCTTACGCATGACAGCGATAAATTTAATAAAAAAAATAATAAAAAAAACGTATCAAGAGAAGGATGCTGGACCGGCTGTGCGAGTCCAGATGTGGAGGCCTACCTCTGAAGAGGAGAGGAAGGGGTGGCCGGACCCTGAGATGGTCAGGTAGTTGTCGCTGCCTCCGGGGAACTGAAACGCAAGATGGAACAAGAGATTATTGACATGCAGTCAGAAGCAACAATACGCATACACGAGAGCACGCGGAGGTGCGTTCAGGGCACACATTAGTCCGTCGGAATAAGCGCGCACTGTGTCCGTTCGTGTGTGATGATGACGTGCGGCCCATTCACAAGACGGAGTCACCTTGCTGTCAGTGTCAAATCCGTTGAACGACTGCGGATCCAGGAACTGCGGGTCCCCGTCGTGCGGCCCGGTTCCGTCCGTTAGGTCCGAATAAAAATTCAGGTCCATCTTTTCAGCCGGGCCTCATTAGTTAACTATGAGCACCCCCCCCTGGATTCAACGAGATGTTGCGCAATCAAACGATCTCGTTTCCCCCTCCCGATCTTTATTTGAAAACACGTGGGTTAAAAAGGCGAATGGCAACAAAACCGGTTGACAGCTTTCGCCCAGATGTCGGGTTAACGCGCTCGACTCACTACGGGAGCATGTGTGCGCGAGCGACGGGGGCCAAAAATAGCCCCCGTCTGCCGGCCGGCCGCTTAGCCGAGGAGGGAGGCGGGGGAGGGGACGTGGCTGTCGGCCGGCTGTTCTCGCTCTGCCCGTGCTAACGCGGTTTAGCTTTAGCTAGCTTGGACGCAAAGCTGTCCCTCCCTCTCCGTCCTCCCCCGGTTTGTCCGTCGGTTCCCCTCAAACGTCGGAAATTCAATAGTAGCGGGCGCGGCTGACGCAGCCCGCGTTTTACTCGCGAACGTTGTCCTTAAGCTGCTCGTGGGGGGGACAAAAGACACGCGAGTGTCGCGGTTCCAGGGTTTTCTGACAGCGGAGGAACGCAGAGCGGACTCGGCGTCGCTCGGTGGCGGCTCGGGCCAGGCCGCTCAATCGATCCAGAACCACGGATCGTGGACAGAACGAGGGGAAGAAGGGGGTCGGCGCCGGATGTTGAGTGATGGGAGTTACAAAATAAACAGTACAATTTCATGTCTTTGTTTTAATCGAAACCATTGTACTATTTATTTAATAGGGGGCAAACTTTTTTTAAATACCCTATAACACTAGCCACAAGACAAATGTGGGGCAGTATAAACATTTTTGTGAGCTAAAATTATTTCTCCAATAAAGTGCAATTCAATTCATTCAATACTGAAGATTCAATATTTGGTTACAATGCTGAGCTACTTTTAGTCTCACCATAATCTTGTGTAATGTACAGTATCTGTTTTTCATTTCCACAACAGTAGCCTCTAACTCCCATGTACCTTGGAAGTATCACTATTTGCCCAAAAACCCAGATCTTCTATGATGGGATTAAACTAATATATAGAAACAATTGCACCATATATAGATGTTGATATTGGGCCGTATTATGTGTAGTTGTTACCCTGGTAACCCTGCTAAAGGGAAATGCAAAAAACACACCACGGATGTCTCAAATATGTGTTGGTCACTGCATGACCACCCATTGATGATTCCTCACTTTATTTTGATAGCGCCAACAGGAAGCCGCCTGTTATTCTGTTTACCGATTTTTATCAATCGACAAATGAGTTAATTTCGCTTCAATAGATTATTGTAGTTTTAACAACCATCTGACATGGCGTCTAAACGCACTATTATTTCCCGCAACAAACTATTTTTGTAGAGTTTTAATCAATGTATTGACATGTATGCTACCTTTTAACGTCTTACTTTACCTTCTTCTATTTGATGGTTGAAACGGAGGACCATGATTTTAGATTAAAGTGACCGTTACGACTTGACTCGACTCGATCTTTAAAGAGCCAAATAGAGGATATTGAATTAGCTGATTAAAGTAAAGCTAAAGTGACGCAAATGAAACATGTTGCCTCGCAAATCAAACATGTTCTCCCAGCCTCAAAATCGTGTGTTAGAATTGATCATCACGTATGAAGACAAAGCTGATTTTATTTAAGTCAGAACTAGTACCGACTACTCTTACCTCCATTCTTACCCCCGAAATCTGAAATATGTTTTGTTTTTATCCCACTTTTGCAAGTGAACTTCGCCCGGAATTGATTTCCTCAAATATCACAACAGGACACAGACTTCCTGATTGTACGTACAAGTGAAAGTGACGTCATTACGCAAAAACAAAGTGACGTTGGTGTTCCAGAATAAAAGGCAGGTGCTACGAGTTAATTTATTATTGTGAATATAAAGTTCAACACTCCAGATGAGGCATTAGATAAAAAAAGGTTTGTGTTTTTTTGTTTGAGACATTATGATAAATACATTTCTTAAATTAATCATTAATCAGGAACATTAATCATGGATCATCTTGATAAGCATCTGCCTAGAATACCGACATCTGCCAACAAATATACACCTAGTTATTAGAAATAAAAGTAATAAAACAAAGTCACTTTTTTCTCAAAATTGCTTTATTTCTCCCCACATTTCTTTCAAGCAAAGTTTTTTATGATTCCTTTTTTTATATTAATGTAATTAAAAAAAGATAAAACGTGGGACTTTTGTGTTTTTATGTACAAGCAAAAAAAAAGAAAGTTAGGAAAAACTATAAACATAAAATAATCCCTGCACAATAACACTGTAAAAAATAAAAAAAGAACAAAAGCAACACCTCTAGTTTGCAGCTCCTTACTGTTGTAACAAGCTCACATGCGCACACATACACTTTCAGACACACACAGCGCGTCAGCGGGTTTCGTTTAGGTGAATGGTGAGATTTAGAGTTCCAGGGCACACAAAGCAGCCCACATTCTCCTCAGAGGGAATGGGAAATACCACAATGTGCCAAATGAACACACAGTGTCCTCCCCAAGGGACAGGGACATCTTTGACAGCATGCAGAGCCGCGTTCGTCTCCACGATGGTCCAGTGTGTCGACAGGGCCGCTTCACCCCTTTCTTCGCCTCACGCGACGACGCGAAGGCAGTCCAACGCGGGGAGAGTTTACTCATCACTCGCCTATGTTCTTAGTTGTCCAGGGAGCTTTTGACATCACTAGTGTGGAGCTGAAGAGAACAGCCGACCTCATGGCTGATCACACTGCTGGTGTTTGACTGAAGGTATTTGCTTTCATAAGCTTACGCAGTAGCAGATGTGCAGAGGACCATTTAAAATCAAGAAAGATGGGAACAAAATATACTTTAAAAATTAAAAAATTTTGGATTCAAGTATTTACCGTTTTTTGTTTTCTATTATAAAAAACAAAATGATTGTTATCTTATAACCGTCGTTATTAACTCAAGTCTAAAATGTCAGACATTGAAACGATTTGCAAGTTAAAAACATGCATTTCTTTGTTAATAAATTAATCATTTTTCCTCTAATCAAACTTTTCACCCTTCATTTTGCTAAATTTTGAATTCAATTAAAAAATATATATATTTGATTCTAGCCAAATTTAAGATAAAAATAATATTTTTCTTTCTTCAAAAAAGCATTTGTTTTAGTACAATATCAGATTCTGATAGAAAGCAGCAAGTTTCGACCAAAAGGAACATTTGAACACTAGTTGGGTCGCAACTTAAACAAATTTGAACAAAAAAAGTCAAAATGTTTGATGTAATTAAATACATAACAGGTACAGAAACTAACCGATTTTCTTTAAATGAGCCAGAAAGCAGTTTTAAAACTAAAGGCTGCTCGCTTGCTTTGATGCGGTCTTACTTCCGCATTACTTTAGAAGTAATATTGCAATAACTTTCAAGGTGTCTTCAAGGAGGAACAAACATAAAACAAAAACTACCACGACACACACACACGCACACACACACACACACACACGATCCAGGCGTTCAGCCAACTCTCGAGTGCACTTAACGTCCTTTTCCAAAATACTTTCCGTACAAAAAGCAGTCCTGAGTCTCGTCAGTGGAATGAGCGCTCCGTGTGGGACGCTCGCCATTTAACACACCATCGCCTCCACCAACACAAGCACTGGTCCTTCTCCAACCAACCACACCGCCTTTCACACACACACACACACACACACACACACACACACACACACACACTCAAATTTTTTTCCCCGTTCGTGAAATTGTTGTCGGCATTTCTGTAGCTGGACGTAAGTGGAACGGAAACCCTTGTCATGACAGAAAGGTGTGAAGGTGAAGAAAGAAAAGGAGGAGGTGTCGGGCTATGAACCCTCTGCCCCGCCCCGCCGCCGCCGTCGTCCTCTGCTTCGTCCAATCAGGAGTAGATTGTGATGACTTCGCTGCCTCCGCCCCTCACCAGCAGGACGCGCTCCAACCCCTCGGTCAGGACCTCCAGGAACTCCATGTCTGGTCGCAGAGTTAAGGAGCGTTTGAGCCGAGTGTCCGCCGGGTGGATGAGGGACAGACGGGCGGAGTTTGTTCGTGACGAGTCGGTATACAAAGAACCTGTTGTGATGCAACGAGAAAGTTCTAGCGGTTTTCTTCTTTTGAGTGTTAATAACAAGAAAGACACACTGGCTCTTTATCCCGCAGCACCTATCGGCGGCTTCACTAACAACCCCCCCCCCCCAATTACGTGACTTCCACGGCGTTGGAGGATACAGTTCTCGTCGCCCTCCGTGTTGCGCGGCGGTCCGGGCATGTTGAGCAGGACGAGCCGAGCGTCGTGGGACTTATTGACGATGACCTCGTTGAGCTTGACGGCGGTGTGCATCCGCCTGACGTTGGAGTGGTCCCTGCGTGGGGGGGGGGGGAACCAGATTACCGACGACTTCTTAGAATGAACAACAGAGACGGAGACACAGGGAGAGACAGCAGAGACTCACGGCCGCATGCTGAGCATGTCCCTGAAGCCCTCCGGCGTGGAGCAGCCAGAGTGCATGGCTCTGTGCTGCGACGACTTCTCTTTGGTCCAGGTCATCTGAACGCGCCGGTGGTGCTCGGCGCTGCCGCCGCCGCCGCCGCCGCCCGCCGCGCTGGTCGGCCGGTCTCGCTCGGCGCCGTCGGTGTCGTCGTCGTCGTCCGAGCCGATGCTCGTCAGCCGCAGCATGGAGTTGCGGTCCTTCACCAGCTGGGCCTGGTTACGCGCGCGGAGACACAAGAAAAAAAAGGTTCGGTCTCACCGCGTCCCCGCTGCGTGCGTCAGAGCCGGACACTATTTCCGGGTCCTTAAGGATGCCCGCTGAGCCGGTTGTGTGATGTCATCAATTAAAATCACACCACACAACAGACCTGAAGGAGATCTGCACATTTACAGTTCTACCTGCGTGAGTCTTCTACACCTCTGCTCTCCCTCATAAAACACAACACTCACCCGACATGCAACACAAACCACGGGCTACATGATCTCAGCTATCCGAAATCCACAGGGACGGACGTGAGACGAGACAAATAGTAACGAGAATTAGAGGATGTTTCTGTTACTGCAGGTTAGAAGTACATTTATTAACTCAATGTATGCTAGATTGAATCCTTCGGACAAAGAGCCTTAAGAACTGTAAATGTCGTACAAGCGCGGACTGAGCAGCCGGAGCGCTCAGTCGTTCATTTTGTTTGTATTCTTTAACGAGGTCAAAGGCTGGAGGACACCAGAGGACGGCGTTTGTGCAGTGAGGACTCACGCGTTCTCCCCCAATTGTTTCTGGTGCCTGCATCGCCCAGAGACATTCAAGCTTTTATTGTCTTGATCTGAAAGATTCACTGATCTTTAAGCACTGCTGCTACTCTGCTACCAGAAAACTTACATCGTCTAAACTCCAGCGTGGCCGCTGAGGAGAAAGACACCGACGTGAGCTTTGATATTAACGCTGAGTGGGAGATGCTGTTATTTATGAAAAGTGAATGCATTCGTTTGTGAGCTTTGTTTACATCATTACATCTGGTGAAGATTACCGACGTGTCCTGGTCTCAGACGGGCGCATAGATAATATTTGATCAGGTCCTTTCTTTCTTTTAAGTCTCTCTAACGTTTGGTTTCAGGCTGAAATCAATGAAGAATATCACAAGTCTCTTATTTACTTCCTCATTAGAGGACTTTTCTTGGACGTTAGATCACATGTATCAGACGGTTTCTGTGATATTTGGAGTCCCTGGAGCTTTGGTTCTAACCAACAAAAGGACTTAAAAACGGTCTCAGGACCATCGTCTACCTTCTGGATCCATTACCACTGACCTCACCTGAGACCTTGTAGCTCCACCTGCCTCTGTCCTACTGCTGCTGCTACCACGGTTTTCCTGATAAAATGATGCACGACAATGACAAACAGATCAGACGCGTTTGCCATTGCTGATCCGTGTATTACGACCTGAGTGAACGGAGGACGCGACGAGCGCTCGACTCCAGTTTACCTCTTTCTCCCGGTCCGACTTAGACAGTCGCATCTGTCGCAGCATCTGCGACCTCTGCTCCATCATCAGGGTCCTTTCGTAGGTGTACGCGCTGATATCACTGTCGTGCTGAGGGGAAGCAATGACATTGATGAGCTTTCTCACACTGTTAAGATTATTGGTTTTACAGTGTGGAGAAAAGCTTTAGATTCCAACAATTGGAATTAAATTCCAACGCTCTGGCTATCTAATGAAGAATCCCAATCTGAAAATAAAAGACGGCACGTCGATCAGCGATTAGGCAATTTGCACAAAAGGAACAAGTGTGCAGATTCTGCTCCTGGTTCTGTTGTTCCTCTATTAATCCTGTTCTGCATGTTCGGCAATAAACACGATTCAATTACGTTCGTCTTCTTGCATGTGGCAGAAAATAACAGAAAAAAAGATGCAGAGACGGTTTCCTTAACAATTCAAATGAGTGAGAATGTCCCAGTTAACCCCGCCCCCTCCTGCCCCATTGTCGCCAGAAGCCTACCATCTCAACCACTTCCACCTCGGCTTCAATGCGTAGGTGGTAGAGGAAGGTTGCCAGGTCCTTCTTCATCTGGATGGAGTTGTCCTCCATCTGGGCCACTGTGAAGATTCGCATCCCACACTTCCGCCACACCTGAGACGCAGGGAGGACTTTCAGACTAGAGGCCCTCTCCATGCTGGCGAATCATTTTAAAATGTCTTCAAACCACCACCTTGTGCTGGCGCAGCAGGAAGGGCAGCAGCATGAGCATCCCCCCGTCGTGCACGATCCACCAGACGTCGATGTAGCCCTCTGCGCAGGGCTCACTGTTGCTGGGGAACAGCGAGATGTTTTTGGGCACCAGCAGGGCCAGGTGGGCAGCCGTCGTCACGCGCACCGTGTCTGAACGGAAGAGAGGGGGCGCCGTCAGCCGGCTGGATGAAAACACCAACGGGACGAAAATAGGATGGCGTCCCCCTTCCACTCACTGATGAAGGTCTTCCAGGCCTGCGGGTCCTCGCTTTGCCTCCAGGCGTGAGGCCAGCCCATCACCACCGTGTTGGGCTTCATCCCCCCCAGGCCGCTGGACTGGATCATGTGGCTGATGCCCTCCCGCGGCTTCTGGGCCACGATGCACTGGCAGAAGCCCTTCACGCGCTCCTTGTCCATCAGGTGCTTCAGGGTCTGAAAGAGGAGACGGTGACTACATCTACGGGCCGACAACTCCCCCACCCACCCAGAGTGGAACGCCCCACCCTGAAGAGATGCAGAAACCGCCCCCAACCTGCTCGGCTGCGAGGGCCTCCCCGTAGCTCTGCAGGAAGTTGCCGGAGACGACCGTGCCGACGATGGTGAGGCCTTTTCCCGCCTTCAGCTGGCTGGCGAAGGTCAGCAGGCGAGGAGACTTGACGTGGGCGTCCTCGTCCAGTTTTAGCAGGACCAACACCTGGGGTCTGCGGGTGGGAAGGGCAACGTGTGTTAAAAGCAATAAAGAATCAATGAGCAGCTCCCTTCTGATAGTCTATGGAGTAAATAAAGTACACATTGAATTGAGTGGAATCCGAATAACAATGTTTCACTATCCTCCGTTTGCTCGTCAACCCTTTTAAAGCTTCTCTCTGCTATGCAGGCTTGTGTCGGCGTGAGCTCCGCGACACCATCAACCCATTTATAAAAAGAGCATATGTCAAAAACTAGGAAAATGTATCTGACCCAATTTAAATATTCCACATTCATGAAGGTTTCGTGTAACGGTTTGTGATTCCTAAATTTGTGCAAATTTGAGGAATAAGGCAGAGCCCAAACGTGACCACAGATGGACCACTTCCATTGCACAGGTACCAGGTGATGGATGCCGTGTCTGAGGGACGGGGTGACCGGTTGTGAGAACGAGCGCCGGTGCCGTACCTCCAGTTCTTGGTGTGCGGCGGTCCCTCCTCCAACCTCAGGAGAGCATAGCGGGCGGCACTGAGCGAGAGACCGCGGATCCCATCGCCCCACTCTTTCTCCGCTCTGATACACACACACACACACACACACACACCACCGTTGACCATGCTGTACATGTACCATCATGTGAGGGGGCAGGGATACATCTCCATAGCAACGTACCCGTGGTACTCAATGTACTTGTAGATCATGCCGGCAATCACCATGGCAGCGATTGCGTAGTACCAGGAGGATATGAACATGAGCGCCAGGCAGATAGTCATTCCCAAAAATGACAAGGTCCTGGACACAACAGGGGGACAGGTCAGTGTGTGTTTTTGTATCAGTGTGCGGGTCTGTGTGTGTGTGTGTGTGTGTGTGTGCGCGTACCAGTGGTAATAGGAAAAGCGCGGCCTCCAGTTGGGAGACCTCAGGAGAGTCTGCAGGCCGCAGGCCAGGTTCACAAACAGGTAACACATCAGGAAGAACCTTCGTGTTAGAAAAATAAATAAAAATTAGCTGGAGCACCTGAATGAGAAAGATCCGATAACCGCACGCACACGCACACACACACACACACACACACACACACACACACACACACACACACACACACACACACACACACACACACACACACACACACACACACACACACACACACACACACACACACACACACACACACACACACACACACAGTCTGTGTCTCACATTGTGAGGATGGGAGCCACTAGGTCCAGGGAGGCGATGAGGATCCCCAGCTCTGCTATCAGGGCCGTCAGCAGCAGGGCCCAGGTGGGCTCCCCGTTAGCCTTCCCGTGGCCAAACACCTGGACGCAACACACAAAAAAAAAAACGATGTGCAAGAGCAACGAGCAAAGCAGACTGGAAACGGCTGACGAGCCCAGAGGTCAATCTGTTCGTGGAAACGATCGCTCTGCAACGTGTCGCTATGGAGACCGTTGGTGACTTGGGTCCCTGTGAATACAAACCCGAAGGAAGGGGATGATGTTGTCCTTGGCGATGGCCTGCAGGAGTCGGGGGGCGCCGGTCAGCGACTGGAGGCCCGCGCCGCACGTGGAGAAGAAAGAGCCGATCACGATGACCCAGGGGCTCGGCCAGGCCAGAGTCCCCACCACCAGTTGCCCGTTAACAGAGTCTCCAAACCTGCGGGGGGCAGGGGGCGGGGGAGGGGGGCAAAACGTAAACGTTTGGTGGCATCGAAATAATCTCCCACACGTAAGAAGGACAAGGTGGGTGTTGCTGCGGTTGGGTGGAGGGGCGGATGTACTGACTTGTCCCTGAGGGCCACGCCGTCGATGCAGGCGCCAAACAGCACCACGCTGGTCAGGTCTGGGTGGACGGCGCTCAGGAAAAGAGAGACACTCGGCAGCGGAATCGGAGCAAACGCAGCCGACGGATAAGCGCCTTTGAGTTGTTACGAATACATTTGGCTAAAGTGACCCGGAACAAAAGACGAAACAGACAGAAACTGGGGAGTCGGAAAGGCCAAAAGGTTCAGAATTATCTTGCACTTTGGAGTTTGTTGTATTCAGATTGCGGGGAAACGTTTTCCCCAACGTAACATGACGGGATACAGACGATGGAGGTGGTGACGATGGCGAGGATGGTCCCGATGGGGATGGAGCGCTGGGCGTCTTTCAGATCGCCCGACCGGTTGGAACCAGCCATGATTCCTGAGGAAAAGAATATTGGGATTTTTTGAGACAAGTATATGATGCTGTACAGCTTAACGCAAGGGGGGGGGGGGGCAACGTTTGGCATTTAGAAGATGATTTCCATTAATAGCACTTTGCTTTGCGCTGATATTCCAGATGACTGGGCTGGCTTCCCGGTACTTCCCGAACCTGAAGTAACGTTACATGAAATGGTCACAATCTACAGGTCAGGTATGTTTAAAAGATGCAGAACTATCTTAAATTTACAACAAAATATTTGACAAACTTAGACTTCCCTTAATGAATCACTGAGTGGTGTTATTTATTCAAAATGTCAGCTTTGTACAAAAAGGTTAAAAATAATTGTTGATAGGTTGAGTAAAGCAAGTAGGAAGATATTTCAGAATAGATGCCTGACTCATGACAAAAGAAATCAATATAACACCTGCTGTATTCTGCCCGTCGATGATGCATGTTCATAACAGGATGCGAACAACGTTGTCTGCTATTGGTGACGGCGAGGAAGAACCAAAACCTGTACCTGTGACCGAGGGGAAGAAGATGCCCACCAGCAGCGTGAAGGAGGTGGTGACGTCCGCGAACACGTACGGCTGCTCGATGGAGGCCGGCTGCGCGTCACGGGAGGAGCTCAGGGAGCGTTTCTCCACCACGTCCCCTCGGCTGAGGTACGAGCTCCACAGGTTCTCTACGAGGACGACATTCAACACCTGCTGGTTAGGGACATGGTGGATTCGTGGTTTGCGTCGCCTTAATTTCCGGTGACCGGTGCACACTGGAGGAAGCAGACACGGTTCTGCAGCACAAAAATATCCTCCGCGTTTCATTCTAATAATCGTTCTGCTGCAGAATTATGGGGCTTCAATTTGACGCGGTCAATGATCTGCGCTCGCGTTTCGCTGACAGATTCAGTGTTTTAGCTGCGCTGGTTCCGTCTGCCGCTCATCAAAGTGCATGTTACAAGCTTTGCATTGAATGTTGTCTCTTATGCACACACACACACACACACACACACACACACACACACCTGAGATGATCCCGCTGGCCAGACCGGGGATCGCGTTGATCCGGGAAAAGTTGTTTGAGAGGAAGTACTCGTCGCAGGAGGCGTTGACTTCGGGTCCCTGGCAAAACTGCTCCCAAATATACGTGGTCTTCTCCAGCAGGGCGGGGGCGAGGCTGGGGTCAAAGGTCGGGGTCATGGTGCCGTTTTCTAGAGCGGGAAGAGCGCAGAACCTGAAGCCGTGCGTGACAGAGGATCACTCCCTTGCTTCCCACGCGTCTCCCTGCGGACGCCGCTCACCGTTGGTCATGGTGAAGTTGTCGGCTTCCTCCAGCGGCCCGTCGCTCTGCTGCAGGAAGGTTTTCGAACACTGGCCGTCACCGAGTTGGTGTCCGCTGATGGTCCGGTTCCCCAGCATGCACACGCTGCGGATGGGAGCCCGTCCGGTCAGTCGGGGGGGGGGGTTAACGGATGGGACGCCGTGGCGTTTCGGTCGACACTCACGAGAAACTGGGCGGTTTGAAGGCGGAGACCAGCGCGCCGACATAGATGGAGACGATGGAGACGATGACGCAGGCCAGGAAGATGGAGGCCAGTTTGTTGACGTACTTCACGCCCACAAACACCAGCAGGGACATCAGGAGGAGGCAGACGGAGCCGTACACCCGCATGTTGTTCAGCATGGCCGCCCCTTCGCCGTCAGGGTGCCTGGACTCAAAGATGGCCGCCTTGGGTGCGATGTACATCTGGAGGAGGGAGAGCAGGGGGAGAAGAATATTTCCTGCGCCATCGCTGGATTACGGATGAGTCCGAGAGAAATGGGGAGGGAAGATGATGGGAAAAACCCACCAGCAGGATCTCGATGGCTCCCAGGATGTACATGGCTCCGGCGAAGGTGGTGCCCAGGTAGAAGCAAAGGCCCACCGCCCCCCCAAACTCTGGACCCAGAGAGCGACTGATCATAAAGTAGGCGCCTCCCGCTGGAGGAGGAGGAGGAGGAGGAGGAGGAGAGGGAGCAGGGCGGGATGTACAAAAGAAGGAGATGTAGAGGAGGGAGAAAGCAGAGAGGAGGAGAAGAGATGGGACATAAACAGAGAGAGGGATGGATGTTAGTGTCATTACGAGGTGAGGAGGTAAAAGGGCAGAGAGGGAAGTTGATGAGAGGAAGTCGTCATTAGCTTGAAGAAATAGCATAATTCATTTATTTTATTTAATTATGATAAAATAATATTGTTTTAATTTAGCGTATTTAGGGACATTTTAGAACTGCACACTAAAGTTGAATGCTTTTGAAGACATTTGTGCTACTGATCAACTTCAGAATGCTGATGTTCTATCACCGTGTAAAGTTATAGAATCCACTACAGACCAGAGTGCAACTTGGCCTCAAACAAAAAGGTTTAGATTAGACAAACAATGAAATGAATGGTAAACAGAAAGTGCAGGTGAATGAATGAATGAATGATGTATCCAGGGAGTCAAACGCATTCTGTTAACACATCGAGCAGCGTGAACCTCGTCCAGACGGCATCAACCACCATCTGAGACTAGATGGTGAGGAAGATGCAGACTGACGGGAGTGAAACAACGTGAGATTAATTCTCTACGGTTACAGAGAGGTTTGCGTTCTACATGCAGTCATCGGAGACGGAAACATGGCACCACTTTGGACGTTCGGGATATTCGTGTGGAGGTAAAGAACCGAATATCCAGTTTGTTTTAAAATGTGTGTTCGGACAGACAGGGGAGAGGTGGAGGGAGGGACAAACAGAAACACGCATTAGAACAGATGAACTTCCGCCTCAGAACGATTGAGTCGGTCCCGTTACGTCCGGCTCACTGTGTTTCACGGAGACATAAAAGTCCTGCATCGCTACGGAAACGGCAAAAATCACAGCGAACGTGGACACGTGAGCTGTAAAAATAATGGAATGTTCAGGAATGTTACACATATTTGGGGGGGGGTGAACTATTTACAATCTGTGCCTAGTAACCTGCAGTTTACTCAAAGCGTGTCAGACTTTTCCAAGTTGCAACTAAGTGAAATTGAATATCTTTTAACATCTAGTTTGTGCAAATGTACATAAATAATTTGTTTTAAGCATTACTTTGTTAAAGCTGCCAATTTCTCAAAGAAAACAGGTTATTTGGCGATTTTGCTGCTGGAAAAAAAGGAAGTCAACGGTCTGTCGCGAGTCAGATTAAGAGATTAGCGCGGAGGAGAGTGAAAGGTGGAGGAATACCTGGAACGACTCCGTTAGTGGCGATCGCACTCATCGATATCGCCGTCAACAGCGTCTGCAGAGACACGGGGGGAGACAGGTCAGGAGGAGGAGGGGGGGGGGGGCGGTCTTCTTCTTCTTCTTCTTCGGAAGCACTCACGCAGCAGCAGCATATGAAGACGATGCAGAGGCCCTGCAGCACGCCGGCGTTTCCCACCACCCAGGTGAGCCGCAGGAAGAGGATGACGCCGAAGATGTTCTGGAGGCAGGGCAGGTAAACGCCCATGAACGTCCCCATCTGGGGCGACTGCCGGAGACGCGGGGCAAGAAGACGGGTCAGCGGATTGGGACATCGCGCGCGTTATTCATTCACATTTTCTTCGGGCGAAACTGAACGGCCGGCTCACGTCGTTTGAGAGAAGACTAAAAAGGACTTTTGTCGGTTTGATGATCAGATTTAAAAATGGCCGATCTGAAAAACAGATTAATTCCCCTTTTGCTTTCTGTTCACTCTTTATATTGCTCACAATCGTACTTGTGATTACTGTAATATAAAAACGTCGTACAGCATGACAAAGTACACCTGGGGACAGATACTATGTCGCCGTGAGCATTTCAAACAGAAAACAGCTGCATATCTTCGTATAAATGCCGCCTCCCCTCCCCCCCCGAAAAGAGACCTCAGACACCGGTGACTGGACGGGTACATTTCACACCTTGCCGGCTTTCTTCTTCTCGCCGATGTTCTCGGCCTCCTCGTGCTCCCGGGCCCCCTGCGTCAGGTTGGTGTAGTTGGCCAGGCGGTTGAGCAGAGACGACACCTTCGGCCGCGTGTCCATCTCCTCCTGCGATGTGGACAAAGAGCCGGCGTGAGGACGTCTTTGAGGCCATTAGAATGGGCCTGGATTGATCTGCCAGCGCTGTGTTCCAACCTCAAATAAGGCCAGGTTCTTGTCGTAGAAGTCGTCGTCATCCCCGCCGTGGGTGTTGTTGATGTACACGCTGGAGATCTTTGAGTTTCCATCGCCTGGTGTGCATAAGAAGGAAGGATTGCTTCACAAGCGGTCAAACCTCCCCAACTCGCAGACATGAGAGCTCTTTTATTGAAAACACGTCGAGCGGGAGCGACTGTGGGGCGAGCCGCCCTTCTCAGTCCATTTGGAACTAGAGGAACAATTACAGCAGCCTGAAATGATCAACAAGGCTTTAAACATTGATCATCTCCACATAAACGTTGTGGCTGGCGAAGGTCAGTGACTTTAAATCCGGGATCGCGACCAAACACTCAGTGATTAATCAACAGCCGCCTGAAGCGAAGCCCGACTCAAAGTCCACACGGTCACCTGACAGACGGATTAAAACAAAAGGTTTGCCCTTAACTTTCTCTCTCTCTCTCACACACACACACACACACACACACACACACACACACACACACACACACGTTCTGCCTCGGTCAGCACACACCACTGCATCAGCAGCAACTGAGTCAGCAACATCGCTTCCCTCTCCTGCAGCAGTCACGCCAACGGCAGCGAGCGGCTGCATGCGGGTCATTCTGTTAGAGAAATACGGACCTGTGATTAATGTGGTTTGTTCATATATTCTATGGATTTATGTACTTAATGGGGTGGGGGGGGGTTTCTTGGCCTTTGGCGGTGAGCGCCTGCTGCACTTGTAGATCAAGTCTTGTGACTGGGGGGGGGGAAAGGTTGACGAACCTCGTCAAGATCACAAAGGAATGTACGATTGATTTGAACCCAATGACGTGTCGGGAGGTGACGACCCCCCGGCGCCATGACGAGACGACCCCCCCCCCCGGCCACTCGCAGGGTTCGCCTTATTAAGCGGACCTCGTGGCGCCTCGGGCCACCGAAGCTCCTTCTTAGGGGGTTTGTGTCGAGGCCTTTTGTTCTTCTTCATTTGAAGAGAACACAAACCACGTTAAGAGGAATAACTAACAAGCCACCAACAGCTTGTGCCGCCTCACAACAACAGCTTTACGCTGCCTATTCTGATGGTTCCACATGAAGCTGTTTGCTGACATTTTACAACAGAAAGTAGCTGGTACATTCATCACTCATGTGAATGATGTGTAGTTGCAGTGCTAAGCTTTCAAATACTCTCCATGCAGCTTCTTAAATGTGAATATTTTGTGGGAGTTTATGGATTGATGCATATATCTTTTAGATTTACATCCTAACAAAACCAAAACATTTCAACCCAGCAGTTTAACAGATTTCATTGATAACGAACAATCTGTTTTAGTGCTCAAAAAGAAGTCGAGTCACTCAAGCAGAAAACAGTGGAAACAGTGAAATCGTGGCCTATTTGTGTCCGTGCGGTCCCAAACAGACAGACCCCACACCTGAGCTCAGCACGGCGTGCGACGCTCAGTGAGTCTGAAAAACACCGGGGCCACAGATGTGGGACGCATGCTGAGACCAATAGGCGACTCCAGTGGTGTCAGAAAGACAGACAACAAGGACCACGGAGCATGTGACCTTTCTGAGAATAGCTCTCCCCTCCATCTCTCCTCCATCTCCCCTCCATCGCCTTGGAGGATCTGGACTCTCGTTTCTCAATACAAACAAACCGCAGCATCACGGACCCTGATCGATGCTCCAATCAGATTAACCGGCTCCATTTCTATTCATGGAGGCTCATCAAACAACGCGGGGCATCCCCACTGCTGTGGAGCGCTTAAGTGGATCAGCGGCGCTAATACGGTTACATCGCTCCACTGTTCAGCCCTCGCAGCTACTCTTACAACACAGCGCCGATCACAGGGGGTCCACATCGCTGTCCTCTTAGGGTCCTCAACGTCTGCTGGTTTCGCGGCGCAGGTCCCAAGTGAAGCTGTCAAACAAAGAGTTTCACGAGCTCGATGCAAAAAAGCGTTTTACTTTCACTATTTTGACACGTTCTTGTGTTTGACCCGAATAATAAAGCCAAAATAAAGACACAATAACACACTGGACTGGACTGGAAAAACGAGAGCGAGTCAGCGTGTCCGATGTGCTGCCAGCGCGCCCGTACTCGGGGAGCAGAGCGAGCGGATCTCACGGAGGGGATTCCTCGGTTTAAACTGTAACCGCCGAATGACACTTTGTACAGAATCAGTTTACACTGGAGAGGGAAAAGGGATGCAAGTACAAAAAGTAATATATAAAAAGGGAGGAGAATCGGTGACAGACAGCAGCAAGAGGCTGTGTTCCCTTCCATGAGTGTGATAACCCATATTAGATAACTGGAGACTCCATCTAACAATTATTATGACCCCAATGACCCTTTATTCATAAAGCATTTTTATAATGATCTAAAAGAAAATCCAACCATTTATTGTTGCTGTTTTGGGGACATCTTAGATTAGTTTCTACACACCGCTGGATGGAAATCAAATGAACTCAAGTGTGTGTGTGTCCCTCACCTTGCTCCACGCTGCTGTGGTCCGGCGTCTGGGCCCCGCCCGCCGTGGTCGCCGGGCCCCCCCAGGCCTCGCTGAGCGGGTCGCTCCGGTTGACGCTCTCCCTGGAGCCGAAGCGCACGCGAGCGCCGGAGCGGGAGCTGATGTCGGGCGACGTGTCGGACAGCCCGGGGAGGTCCTCCGCCTTGGTGGGCGTCACCGTGAAGCGCACCGAGGCCATGGCAGAGTCACTTTGCAAGGGGGGGGTGAAAAGGAGAAAAAGGGGAGGGGCGGTGCGGGGGACGGGGTCACCGAATAGCTACTGGGGGCCGAGCTGAGCCGAGCCGAGCTAGGCTATCTCCCAGGAGGGGCTGAGGTACTGGCGACCTCTACAAACCGCTCCTCTGCAGCTGCAATTCGCCATCGGAGCAAAGACGTCGGCTGCCAGCAGGCATGTGAAAGAGAATTAGGGAGCAGGCCTCCGTCCGGCCCGGTTTTTAAAAAAATGTAGGGGTCGTTAAAGTGACACCAAAGTCATTCCTTCACTGTAAACGCGTGGATGTGTATGGCGGCGTGAGGTCAGCTACCGGGGGGGGCGATAAGCGCACACGCACGACGACGTGAGGGAGTCCAACGGTTCCCTTCATCCGCTGGAACGGTGACGAAATGATGCTCTTTGCTTCCTACGTCCGATGAGCACTATGGATCAGGAGAACAGGCCTGCAGCGTGTTATGGGGAGAGAGGGAAAAACAACAGATGAGTTCACGCGGGCAAAACCTGCAGTGTTTTGTGAAGAGACGCCGAGCTGCCTGAGGACGGAAGCGGGTTACACGCGGCGTGGATTCAACTCGGCTCAACTCGTCTGGATGGAATCGTCTGTACCACATGGAGTCTGCGGACTTTGCCTTGTGAGCTCCTGTGGGCAGCAGGTCCTACTCGTCGCCGGGCAGCATTCCCGATGTGTTTATGGAGTGAAAAAGAGATGCAATCGGTTTAAAAAAAAAAAAGGAGAAGGAAGCACTGCCAGTCACGTCGAGTCCACGTCACAGCGTCAACGCGCCGCCCCACACAAACGCTTTGATAAGAGAAATGATGTTTTCACATACACCATTCCTTGAATTCTTTGGGAGGGTGGGGGTGGGGGGGGGCGGTGATATGGCTGAACTGTTGTCTTAGCTCGGTTCATCATTTCCTTATTAAAAGAGAGCGGCTCCAACCGGTTGCGCCGGGGGGAAGCTGCTGGCGCTTTTCTCTCTTTCTCTGCATGCAGAGGCACAGCACACTTCCCGGGTTTCCTTCTCCTCCTCCTGCAGTCTGCCTGCCCCCCCCACCCACCCCCACCCTCGGTCCACATGCAGAGATGGACTGCGGGGGTGGAGCAGGCAGGCGGTAAACAGAGACGCGATACTCGTTTTGCTCGTTCCACTAAAAAATGAAAAGGAAAGGGTGCGGGCGTAGATATGCACGAACCTGCGGCGTCCATCCGACACAGCAGGGGGGTGGGGGTGGCGGGGGGGGGGGGGCTTCAGTCCGGCATGCACTGTGCAAAAGGAGGCTGGGAAACACACGGGGGGAGGGGGGTGTTTGTCTAGGCAAACATGTTGACACCTGCGGCCGATCAGGCGTCTCCAATGAAACTCAATGGGTCTGGACTGAGAGGGGAACCAGTTGGACACGTGAGGACGGGGACGGGCGAAGGGGGGGGGGGGGGGGGACGCTGCTATCGGCACGCTTGTTATCTTCTCCCTCGCATCCCGGTCGTGCGCTCGCCAGGTTCCCACAGTTTGTCATCATTAAGACACATGTTCCATTGTGAGGCGAGGGTGTTTCCTTTCGTCACAACATATGTGGTTACAGAAAAAACGTTTCCTCTTTTTGCACAAACAGTTGGTCTCCTCCGTGATCTTTTTGGGCTGTAACAGGTTCTGTTTTTCCTCAACTGTGATTTATTCTGCATATTAGACGATTTTTATCCTGTTCGGGTAACGTTACACAAATACCACACTGATAATAATAATAATAATAATAATAATGTTTGGGAGTTATTTATGGCTATATAGAAATAATACATATAAATATGACATCAAACCATCACCTGGGACTTTTGTTGTCCAAATACTTACTGCTCCCTCTGATGCTGCTGCAATAACTATACATAAAAGTATAAAGGGGGGGGGGGGGGTATTAGGGAGGTAATGTAACCCTGCTGTCTCACCAGGCCGTCTGTCTCCGTCCCGGACCGAGCTGCCGCATTAAACCATATCATCCAATGTGAGCCAAACGCGCCTTTGTCAGTCGGGATGAACATCCTTCCCGTTAGTCCGGCCGGTGAGTTAGCGGCGATCCCCGCGTGCTAACCGCCCGCCGCTCGGCTGCCACCGTAAGCCAATTAAGCTAGCCATAAGAATTCTGGCTTGAACCGGTCAGTGAACGCCTCCCGGTATCGATACGGGGAAAAAAAGACACGGGAGCTCGGCGTGTTTATGAAATAAAAGAATAGAATGAGGAGCAGGTGTTTCAGCTCCGGACCTCGGACGGCATGTTTATGTCCGGCCGAGGCTGCGGGGTTTTTTTTGGGGGGGGGGGGGGTGCGTCAACAAAACGCATTCGACAACCGGCGAAATTCAGAAAGGCGCGCAGTTGAATTCGGGGATAAACCGTGTGGAGTAATTAGCACCGGTGCTGACAAAGTTGTGGCTTGTGAAAATTGGCCGTGGTACGATGGAGAGCGGCGGGTCCGGCCGAGCCGTCAGTCGGGTGGGCTGAAGATACCCGGGGGTGTGTGTGTGTGTGTGTGGGGGGGGCTGTTCTCGGGTGAGAGCGGTGGCTCGGCTTCAGTTGGTGCAGCTAGCCGATGCTAACTTTAGCCCAACGGCTAGCCACGCCGACGATCAGCTCCCCGCGGACCTCTCAGCTATTTCACTGACAGCGACGAACGCCCACTGGAAATGTGGAAACTTAACCGTTAGTCACGTAAAGCGCCTACCTGGCTCAAGTCTGCCGCAGAAAAACGCCTCCTCCGTTCGGTGGTTTTCAGTCACATCTGGGAAGATTTGCCTCCTCTCCCGGGTTCTATCGGCACTTTTTTTTTTTTGTTGTCTAACCGACCGAACAAGAAAAGAAACATTCGAACGCCGTTTGCTTGCCGTCGTTATGACAAGCAGGTGGCCGTGGGGCTGCTGGGAAATGTAGTCTCTATGTGACAAATCTCCGAGGAGCCGTTTAAAAGACATTTGTGACATAAATACCAATGGGTGTATAAATGTTAAAGTAGATCAGTAGTATAAAACAGGGAGTGTCAACCCGAACGAGTATTTAGTATACTAAAATAATAACTAAAAGATGCTAAACTTGAAAAATGATGCATTGTTGAAGCTGCGGTGTCAATAGGAATATTTTTTTTGCAAAAAAAGTAGTATTAATTTTACCTGCTATTGAGACTTTTAGTTAAGTAAATTAGAGTACTTCCACCACTAAATGTCTTCCTCACCCATCAGAGTAAATGTATACACGTACCACTGAATATGTAGTGTTACGTATTTGTGCCTGTTTGCAAGACTATTTTTTTCCTTAACCTAAAGTTATAAGACATGGTGTTAAAATATATCTCGCCCTTCTGCCACAAAAAACACATTAAACGTGCAGTTGACATCTTGGCGATTTATCAAAGATTGCAGACGGTAAGCATTTGGAAATGTACGGTCATTTTAAAATCCCACAAGGAGACAGGAACGTATCAGAAAACGTTTGATAATGACAGAGAGCAACGTCTCACACGCCAAAGGAAAACGTCTCATTGGTTCATCTGGGAAAAGGATCTGACTGCAAAGGCTTCAACATAAGATTCACAAGATGTTTCTCCACCTTTCTTCCTAAATGTATCACATGTGAACGTATACACATTGAAACAACCAGATAAATTAAAAAAAAACATCAACCGGACATTTATTCCATATGAAAAACAAAATATCATCCATGAAATAATGTCGACAAACTAAACGGTACATAAAATGAAGATCAATGAGGTGGAAAACAGCCCCAGATCCCGGCTGCTCGGTCACAAGTTGGACTCCTGAATGTTTTCTTTTCTTATTTTTGCTTCACAGTCCTAATCTCCGCCTGCGGTGTCGCCTCACAGAACCGGTCTGGGCTGCTGGGTGAGCAGAAGGCCGAAGCGTTTCTTCAGCGTCACCCGGTGTCGGGAGAACTTGTCGTCCGGAGAGAAGCGAGCCGGGTGGGCAGAGCTGGTGGGCTGCCCGGCCGGACAAGTCTTCTGTTGAGGGGGGGGGGACGAGAAAAGAAAATCAGCTCGGCAGCAATAGATCAACACATCTGACTGGATCTGCTCTTTGTGGTGTTAAGTTAGAAACAAATCAATGTCCCGGGGCTGCAAATAATTATATTAATCATATGATTGATTGACTATTTTTATTGGTATGCGGTTAAAGTTAATTATTTTGAGTAAACTACTGGGAGGAGACAATGCCATTATTTTACTTTAATACATTCTTTTGAAAGACTGTCATAACAATCAACATACTTGTTGTGTATTAACTCCTGCTTTGGGCGGAACTATAGACGAGTATATCCGACATGAAGCTGCAATCTAAAACTGCATGTTACACGGTCTATAGAAAATAGGATTAGGAACATTTTAGTGTTTTCTTACAAATGCAAACGTGTGCTTAACAGTGCTTGATAAGCCACGTTATTTAAGTAACTTTCAATTGAAGACTAATAACCGTTCTACTCCAGCCAAAGGATTATGCGACTGTTGCAAGTCAGTTTTCAAACACTCTAAATTAAAAAAAGAACATTTTCAAAGTTACGTTAAGTTAATTTCAAGTAGCTAGCTAATGGTAGCTAACAGTAGCTAACCTTACTTTACAAATAACATGCATCGACGTGTACTTGGACCAGATGTATGACCGCATATCACTTTGAATACAAAATATTACGTTAATTATGTTCTACTCTACTGAAGTACAACATATTAAGACTATATTCAGAGTCGAAGGACGTAAACAAAGTCACGTTACCTTCAGAGTGTAGACTCTGTCTCCGTCCTCATTCAGGTAAAACTGCAGGAACATCTTGAAAATGGAGCGTTTTAAGGGACCAAAATATATCGAAGATATATGTTTTATGTTTTAAAAGAAGATTTTGCGGGTAGCACGTTCGTTCTCTTCTGGATTCCACGTGTGGCGGAGTTTCTTCACGCGCGGATGGCGGACAGGATATCCGGTTCGGAATCCGTAGCGCATGGGACCCTGGGAAATGGGGTTTCATAATGCGACACGCCATAAAATGCGTTGTAACGCTCCCAAAGGCGCATTTTTAAGTTGCATCTGATTAAAGTTTGTAAGAGATTTAATCGTAAAGGTTTGTTGTTGAGTTTGGAAATACTTTCAGCCACATCTCACGGCATTCATCAGCAGGTGTTTGTCCTGTTGCCATGGAAACGTGGCCCCAAGCTTAAGCTCAAATGTATCATATATATATATATGCAGTATCTTCTGTTTAATGTTCTTGAGAAACAGTTAAACAAATTGATTAAATGGCTCATCAATATTTTCATCAATTCCTTTCTCTGCAACGAAAAAAATAAAGACATTCCAACAATTTTGTTTTACATTTCTGGCCTTTCATGCTTTATACAATGATAACTCCTTTGTTGAACATACATGAATTTAAATATTGGTTTTAGAACACTGTAAAGAAGCCAGTTGGATCAATGCGCAAACTGCTGTCCGGCAAGCTAGATACAGAATACAAAATAAGATAAAAGTTACATAAAACCTTTAAAAAGAGTTTCCATGCACAGAACCTTCTGTCAAAAGAAAACAAATCAATGTCAAGTTTAATTTTAAACCTAAACTGAAGCAAACTGATTTCTGGATAAAGTCTGATCATCTCATACATCTCAGGTAAGCACAATGATTTTTGGGGCTTTTCACTATAAACTTGTTGCAATCAGTGTTAAAAGCACTTAATTAAGCAAATAAAGATTCATAAAAAAAGTGGACAACAGCTGAAATGTAAAGAGGTTAACAATAGCTGTTATAGTGTCACAGTAATATTAATTATATCTCGCGCCAAAGCATTTAAAATCCAATCATCTGGGTTTATAAACCTCCTTTATTTAGTGATACAAGTAAATGTTGGGTAAAAGGTTCATGAAGGTCACGTGAACACATGGTTTTTGTTGTTATTCTACACGATTCATTTCTGGGACTACATACTGTTTTATTTACTGACGTTTGCTAGCATTTGAATTATATTTTTTTCTCTTTTGCCATGAAATACTATAAAAAAAATCCCGCCAGTAGACTAGAGACACTTTAAACAAACGTATTTTGTGTGTTTGCCATTTGAAAATGGCTCCCGACATTCTGCCTGTTCCTCTGACAGCTAGACGCCACAGAGACATAAGATGGACCCCGTGATGTTTCCTCTTCCTGTGATCATCCTGAACGACAGAGGGGAGTCCGACTGCCCGCGAATCCATCCAAGCAGCCGGCATCCGACCCCGAGCTGGGGGCTGGCCCCCCCTTTCCAGAACGCCCCGCTCGGCCTCCAGACTCCGTCCCCGGGCGGCGGGTTGCCTCCGCTCTTCCCCGAGCTCGGGCTCGCCGCTAGCTGCCCACACGACCCCCGCTGGCGGAACGGGACCCCCCTGACCTCCGACTCGAACTCCATCTTCGGCTTGGGCCCCCACGTGCTGGTGCCCGTCGGCGGCCCCCCGGGGTTCTGCTGGGTCCTGCCGCCGGGGTTTCAGCCCAGCTGGTGCATGTGTCCGCGGGCGGCGGACCACCATCGGCCCCCGAGCCACGACCTGTAAGGGCCGACAACAACATGGCCGCGTTAACACACCGGGGCCGCCGTAACTGACTTCACCATGTTGGCCCCAGGGTGGCGAGAGGACCGGCTCCGCGGTGCGGCGAGCGGGGGAACGCGGCGGCGTCTGGGAGCGAGCAGCTGGAAGGGCAGGCCGAGCTGGAAGGTCAGAGGTCAAGGATAAACGCGAAAGTCCAAGGAGGAGACGGTAGAGTCCAGTTCATGGTCACCAGGGGATGAATCTTTTCTCTTCTGGAACACACTTTAAGTTCAACATGTCAACTTTGTTTTATGGTCAAATTCCCACAAATCGACCTTGTAAAGTGTTAGAAATACTTTTCCTAATTCTTTTTTTTTCCAGTTTCAGATGTTTCTCCCTGTTCTCCTCCCTTTCTGGACGAAGAATCGCTGAAACAACGCGCCTTTGAGGACTACATGGCGATCATGGACTCCATATGTCCGCAGGTGACCCAACGCGTGTTGAGATGTCAAATCTGAAAATATCGCTGTGAGAAAAAACACTCACTGAGTTTTTTTTATCCTCACACACAACTTTACAACACGCTTAAAAACGTGCTCAGATCCCGAAGGACGTGCGGGACAAAGACAAAGCGGCGGACGAGGACGAGGAGGCCGGCCGCTCATTCCTGGAGTTGCTGGACGAACTGAGCGGCAACGAGAACTTTTACAGAGATGCAAGTGATCACGACTGAGGAACATTTTGTTTCATCGGCAAAAGTCCCTCTCGTTGATTTCAGTCTGAGCGTTTGAATCCGTCTCCCAGGTGGAGTCGGCGCTGAACCCACCGTTCCTGGATTCCATCCTTTCTCCAGACCCGCAGCCTTTTCATCTTCTTCTATGTGAAGACCAAGAGCAGGAGGTGATGGAGCCTGACAACACGCAGCGGAACCGCTTTCCATCGATAACGTCGTCTTGAAAATGGCTTTTTTCTCGTCTTTGCAGGAGCCCCGACTTTCTGCCCACGTCATCTTTAATCCTGCGACCGACGCCGCGTCGCAGGTGGGCGACTCGTCGTTGCCCGTTGTGGGAGAGGTCGGCCGTTTTCATTTGAACCATCTGGGGCTTTTGTTTCATCTCTGTCACTCAGGCGGCGTCGACCCTGAATACAGAGGACCTGTACCCCCAACCCCCTTCAGATGAAGACCTTGTTTCATCGAGGGAACTTTTGCAGGAGGTAACGCAATAACAAATGACACTTTCAGCTGTGTGTTTTGTAACATTTGACATGTTGCCCTGGGAAACGCCAGAAAAGGTACCAATGACCTTTTTTTCCGGATCAACAGATCGTGAATGTGCTCCGCGGCGAGGACGCGGCGCCGCTCCGGAACCCGCGAGGGCCCATTTCAGATCCTCCAGAGCCGAACCGGACGGACGGACAAAGAACACCCCCGAGGGACGCGGGCCCACAGGACGGCCGGACCTGGGGTTCTCCCCTCCTCCGGTCGTGGCTCCTTGGAGAAGCCACCGACGCGTCGCGTCTCTGCCCCTTCTTGACGAGCCTCGTCGCGTCACCGCAGGGGTCAGAAGCGGCCCCGGACCTCAGAGCCCAGGGCTCTCAGGAAGCTCCTCGACCTGGAGGTCCTCCCGCCTCCGAGTCCCCCCCGACGGCCTCACCGGGCAACGGGGACCCCGCTCCCGGCTCGTCGGCGGGTCCTCCCGCTCTGAGCGTCCTGGCCCTGAGGGCCGTTCCTCGCCTGCTGCCTCCGATGCGGAAACCGCGTCGCCCCCAAACCATAAACCCGGTCCGCCCTCCTGACGCAACCGCCCGTGACGCCCGTGAGAGCGCTACCCAAGCAAGAGAGGAAAGGCTGCGTGAACATACTTCCGAGAGCGAGGCGGAGGATGATGAGAAGGAGGACGAGCTCGAGGAGACAACTGAAGGCAGACCAACGCTGTCGGGGACAGAATCGCTGCTGCCGCCGGGTGGGGAACCCAGAACCGAGAGCGCGGAGGAGAAGAAACAAAGTGGAAAGGGCGTTAAGCAAACGGAGGAACGCCGGGCGGTTTGCGGAGAAGCAGAGAGACGGTCCTCCGCGGGAAAGTGGGAGCGGGACGGAGCATCCCAGGCGGCAAATGAGGCAGAGATTGAAGAAGAAAAACGCACAGGAGAGATGCCGAAAGTCACGGTGGAAGGAGGGGAGCAGCGGGACGTCATTCACCCCGGCGTGAGCCCTGAAACGGGGGCAGAAAGTCCATCGTCGACCAAGAGCCCACCAGAGGAGAAGGGGGCAGGTGAGGCGATTCAAATGTCCAGGTTTCCAAGGAGAACTGGGCGCTTGACCTCAGAGGACCGACTGCGGCCGACTCCTGTCCTCGCCGTGAAAGCCAGAGGGAAAAGCAAGCACTCGGAGGCGGAGGGGAAGTCGGGACGGATTCGGGACGGCGACAGACCAGGACTGAACGTCGCGGGGGCTCAAAGTCCGGCGAAAAGAAGCAGACGCGGGAGGGCCGAAGAGGACGGAGCCGAGGCCGCCCGGGACCGGGGGTCTCCAGCTGCGTCTTCTCCGAGAAAATCAACGAAGGCCTCGTCGGGGGAGGAGCCGATCGAACCCAGTTCAAACTGCGCTCCGAGTCCGGGCGGAACGCGACCGGGGGGACCGGAGAGGGGCGGCGACGGGGCCACAGCCGCCGAGAGGTGCAGCGCGGCGGCGGCGGCGGCGGAGGACGAGCGCGAGGGAGCGGGCGGGGAGGGGCCCTCGCGCCACAGCCCGACCAAAAGGAACCCGCGCCCAGAGGGGGAGGCGACCAGCGGCGGTCGGGAAGAGCTCAGCACCGGCAGACGACGACGGGGGCGGCGCTCGGCGTTCCGATTCCCCGCAAAGTACAAAGACTTCGTCTCGTGCAGGAGAAACGCCAGCGAACGCTGGATACGAAGGAGAGAAGGGCAGGAAAACTAAAAAAAAGAAGATGGCTCATTGATGTGTGTTTAAGTCTCTGGAGAAGAATGAATCAAACCTCCTTAGAACAGTTCACAGTTTAATGCATTGTTGAATGTAAACACAACGTAAGAATTATTTTATGTAAAATAAAGGCTTTGATATACAGTTTCCTTTTGCACGTACAATTGTCCCGTCGATAAAAATAATTCAACACACAAAAGCTGGAATTATATAAAAAAGACGTTCTCCGTAAAAAGGTAATGGAGTCTTTTAAAAGCATCTGGAACAAACACACCAGCTTTGTTGGGGGCACTTAAAAAACATTCATATTCAAATACAGGACAAACACATTCACACCTCAGAGCCACGTCGTCATAACTTAAGACCTACTTCGCTTCTCTAATGTTGTAATGCAGATTTTTTAAAATTCATCCACCCACACAAACACACAGAGATATGACCTTTCGCTGAAGGTCGTCTTGTCGCTTCCCTCTCGGATGCACAGCGCATCAAGCAAAATTTGACTTGACCTCCTGCGGCAAAATCAAATTTTCTTTCCTCAATCAAGCTTTTTGTTGTCTCGTCGAGATCCGCCGCCGTCGTACGCGTTGCTGTTGTTGTTCACGGCCTTCCCATCGGCCGGCTCCTCGGCCTTCATGTACTCGCTCGCCACCCTCCGATAGGCCGGGTGGGTCGTCAGCGCCCGCAGCAGATTCTCTGTGGGGAAACCAGGCGGATTTTAATGGAGATCTGACCATTTTTTCGCCATCGACGCCTGTCAGAGGCCTCTCCCTGCTTGGAGACCCTCACCTTCGGTGAGCCGGCCGCCGGCCGAGGCCTGCGCGTAGAGCTCGGCGGTGTGCCGCTGGGGGAAATCCAGCAGCGCCCCCATCAGGTCGGACAGCTCCTCCGCACTCAGGCTGCCTCGGCCCTCTGCGTCAAACAGCTGGAGGATCCACAACGAGAGGCCTTTGTTTTCCCGGAGAAGCATTTTTCATTTCCCGAAAACAATAAATAAGAAATGGGACTCACGGTGAACGCCGTGTGGAGTATCGACGCGAAGCCGACGCATCCCGACAGAGCGCCGAGCGTGAAGTAGATCGGCCGGATGTCCACAATGTCACCCTGGGAGAAAACACAAAAAAAAAAAACACACGTTATTACATGTTTTTGTCTGTTTCTTCATAAAAAGTGGAAGCAGAGATGCAGAATTTAAAAAATGGCTGAAGACGCCGTTTCCACCTTGGAATAAATGTCACAGATTGCGGCGGCCGTCTGTTTATCCGTCAGCCCGAGGATGGAGGAGAGCTCCTCCGAGCTGACCTTTGACCCCTGGCCTCCCGACTGGCACCTGTCAATCATCCGGTCCAGAGCTGCTTCAACTTCCTGCGCTCCCAGACTGAGAGACAGACAGAGAGAGAGAAGTGGAGATGTGATATCAGATCAAATAATAGTTTAAAAAGCTCATTTCCCGGGACGGAGACGCACGTCTTCACCCACTTGTTTGTGCGCAGCAGCTTGAGTGTTTTCCTGGCCGGGGACTCCAGCGGGAGGGACAGACCCCCCAGCTTTTTGACAGGAACTCGGCCCTCCATCACGTGATCACTGGCCGGGAGTCCGAGGGCCCTGCGGTGCCGCCGCAGAGAGATGCCTTGTCAGAGGCGGCGTGCGTCCTCTTAGAATATTACCACGTGTAGCGGGGGCGCGGTGACACCTACTTGGCCATGAGCCTCTGAACGTTGTCGGCGTACAGGCTGGGGTCCTTCCTCTCCTCCGGGGAGGGGCTGTAGACGGGGAGGAACTGCAGCGGGAGCAGGAAAGAAAAGCGAGGTGTCTTGAGGCGTGCGTTCACATTGGCAGACGGAGCCGTGAAAGAATGAGCGGAACGGGACCCCAAAGCTGGCACGGTGATAGTTGGCACACACTTACCTCGACGGTTACGTTGGTGTAGAGCTGAGAAGTCGTGTGCCACAGCGCCTCGACCCTGAGGAGACAACGGCACGTCATTCGGGCAGAATCGTCTTCGGTCAAAATACGGGTTGGTTCAAAAGCCAGGCGGCTTTGAAGAGAGCGGAGGTGATGTAATGGAGAAAATATACTACGCCCTTATTCAGTAAGTAATACACCCACAGTGGAAAAGCACCTCGTAAAACCCTTTGTGTTTTTTGTTGACCTATTGACTTTAGAGAACCAGCCAAACAGGGATTCCGGCGCTGATGGAAAATATTGGATAATTGGCATGTAATTGAATATGAATGAGGCCCAATTCAGCAAATCAACGACTGGTTATTGAAGACACACGTGACATGTGCAGCAACAATGGAGATAGATATTAAACGGCGGTGGTTGTGAAATGTGTACAGCAGCTTATCGTAAACATGACTAATGGGGCCAGGAAGGAACACTCCCTCCTGAAAGCCAGGCGCGTTCGCCACCGAGGGAAACCTGTGCCGAAGCTAATGGAGGCGGCAGCACCGAGCGTCGGTCTGCTTTTAAGGGGCGGCGATTACACAACAAACATACGGGAACAGAGCCGACAGAAAGACGAGTTCCAAAAGGAAAAGATATCCATCCATCCATCCATCCATTGTCAAACCGCTTATCCTGCACACAGGGTCGCGGGGGGGCTGGAGTCCATCCCAGCCAACTTCGGGCGATAGACAGGGTACATCCTGGACTGGTCGCCAGCCAATCGCAGGGCTACACAGAGACACACAACCATTCACACTCACATGCACACATCTACGGGCAATTTAAAGTCCCCAATTACCTGATCCCCAGAGCATGTCTTTGGACTGTGGGAGGAAGCCGGAGAACCCGGAGAGAACCCACGCAGACACGGGGAGAACATGCAGACTCCACACAGAAAGGCCACTGGGCGGAATCGAACCCAGGACCTTCTTGCTGTGAGGCAACAGTGCTAACCACCACGCCACCGCGCCGCCCAAGGAAAAGATATAAAGAATAAAATTAAAAAAAGACGAGGCGAGAGAAGACAGCTGAACTCACCAGCTGGTTCCTTTGTACGTCCAGCGAACGGTGTCCTGAGGAAGGGTCATAAAAAGGTCGTAATCAGCGGTTGAGACAAAAGGGCCCGTTGATGAATGGGGTTGTGGGGGCTCGGGGGCAGGGGGGGGGGGGTCTTTAAGCAGGGATTGTTTTCACAGAAACGCCAACACAAATGTTTACAGGTGAGTAGCCGGAGATCACAATGGAGGCCGTGGTCCAGGTGTGGTCCAGGTGTGGTCCAGGTGTGGCACGTCACCTTGCTCGAACTCGTCAATCACACCAAGGACACGCGGAGCTCGTCTCGTGCTCCACTGACACAGTTTCCGATCTGTGCGGCGGATTGTTTCGGATCACGTGTGCAAAACAGCGGGACGATGATCGCTGATTTATCACAAACAAAGTGATTTCCAACTCCTTGACTATAGAAGCTTCGCTAAAGAGTCATTCATCCCACTTGACTAAAGTTTTGTGGACAAACAAGAAGGTTTATTACCCTTTTTTTGTAAAAAAAAAAAAAAAAAAAAGACTTCCTCTAATTGTAATATAAAAGGCCTTTTGCTTGTTTACAACCACAAGCCGGCTCTAGAAGAGACCTTGCCGAGGTTCCAGTGTTTCCTTACTCTTGACACCTTCGATGTCCTCGCTTCCTCGGGCGGAGGGGAAAAAAAAAAACCCCTCTTTGAAGTGACTCGAATCTGTCATCTCGCTCACCGGCTGTTATTATACAAGCGACCAGATCGACGTCTTCACTCACCAGCTTGTTGGGGTAGCGCAACAGAACAGGTTGGACCGGGAGTCCCGCGAGGAAGGCACCTGATGACGGCGGGGAGAAAGAGAGCAAGTGAGACGCGGAGGAATGAAAGGGAAGCAGAGAGCGCCTGCTGCGCCCTTTTCCCGCTCGCCGGGCCGCACTCACCGGGTTTGAACTTGATGAGCGCGCTGCCGTTGGTCGTGGTCCCCTCGGGAAACATCAGCATCTGGGACGTACGAGAGGATGAGGATGCGCTTCGTCACCAGTGACACCTCCCGTTGCCTTTTGTTTTGTAATAGAAAACGCAGACCCCCCCCCCTGGCGGCTCACCTGAGGCCAGTAGCCGTCGGAGGTCAGCCTCTCGGTGACCTGAGCCACGGCCCTCCTCCTGGACTCCGGGTCCTTCCTGCTCACCAGCACGGCTTGGTTGAACTCCAGCAGGGCTGAAGACACAACGCAAGAAGAAGAAGAAGAAGAAGAAAACAAGAGTCACTTGTTTGTCGCTCGACATCCTCGCATACTTCCACGGCCCTTGAACCGTCTTCTCCAAATATTATTCTTGGTTGTTTGCCAAATCCTATCGGAGGGGGAAAAAAAACACCGATGAGCTTCGTGCACTTTTAGTAAAACTTCCTGACAATTACACGTTATTTATCTCACACACACACACACACACGTTAGACATGCGTGCTGTAACACAGCAGTGTGTGTGTGAGCGTCCACTTTGAACAATCAATGTCACCTCCACCTGCACGCCTGTCCTCCACCTCAAAGGAGGACGTCAGGCCTTTAAAAACAGCCGAAGCTTGATTCCCATAACAAGGACTAAGTGCATTTGCGCCTTTAACCAACAATTGACCAGTTGTTTTTGTTTGTTTACCGCGCGGTAAACAACGACCGCCCCCCTCACCTCCTACGACCGGCAGGCTGGTGTTCTCCGACCGCGACACCACCGTCGCCAGCTGGGTCGGCATGAGGGACACCATGTCCATGAAGCTGCTGTGAGGCGCCACCACCAGCACCGGCGCCTCCTTCAGCTCGGCCCGGCGACCTTTCACCCTCACCCACAGGAAACCCAGGAAGAAGAAGGCCAGCCGGCTCAGCCCCAGCATGAGCGGGTGGAGGAGCCAGCGCCTCCACCCCTGGACGGGCCGAGAGCGCTCCTCCTCGGACAGGCCGGCGAATCGGAGCCGGGCGACGGGCCACATGAAGAGGAAGCAGAGGGCCGCCATGGCGACGCGGACGGGGAAGAGGACGCTGCCCAGGATGACGCCCTATAGGGACCAGAAGACGTTACTTCAAATTGTGAAACTGCACCGTTTCCGACGCCGTGGTGGCGGCTTTGTGACATCAGTATGGGGAAATATGTGTATATATGATGCGTCAATCACAAAGTAGAGTCGCTCTGTGGAACGCCGTCATTATCGTCGGGGCGAGGTATGAAAGCGTTTATGACACGGCTGTTTTGCTTAGGCAACACGGTCAGATAGAGAAATGTGAGAGGCTTTGTCACTAGAAGGAAGAAAACATAAATAAGGCCCGTGACCGTAGAAGGGAACTTTGAGATTAGACCCTTAATCCCACCGACGCCTCAAATCCTTTTTCAAGCACGTTATTATAAAGGTGTTTTACACAAACGAAAGGCCGATTAGTAGCAGGTGTCAGATGCAGTGGCTTTACCCTGATCCTCTGCGCGCTGGTCATCTTCACCTCGTGGATGAACGGATGCGGATACTCCTGCGTTGCTGAGTGACGGCCGCGTGTCTCCATGACGACGCGAGAGGGGAGCAGGAGGGGGTGAGGGGAGGAAGGAGGGGGGGCGCCTGATGGACGCAGTCAACTAACTAAATAACGTTGCTTTAAAAAAAAGAATGAAAAAGTTTCACCCCCCCTTTTTAAATAGGGTGAAACAGGTTGTTGTTGTTGTTGTTGTTGGTGTCAGCTGACAGTTCGCCTCCTTCAGTCAACTGTCGAGTAAAAAAAAACAACTGACGACGTCGGCTGAGCGAATTAAAAACTAAACTAAAACAAAACAGAAACACGTCCGGTGCCGTTAAAACAAACCGTCCCTGTTTGTGTGCCGCACACGCTGAACTCGCGCCGCGGCCCATCCTCCCTCTCTTGTACTCAGCGGCCCCGCCCCCACCATCAGCGGCCCCGCCCACCGCCACAGAGCGCCCTGGTGAGTCCCAGCAGGGTGAACCGGTCTCCGAAACCACTTCACATCAAAATAAAAATAAGTTTCGGCATTCCAAGACCTTTCCGGAGGGGGTATCAAAAGATTTGTGGTTAACTGAAAAAAAAAAGTTTTGTCCGCGGCAATTAAAAAATATGAGATGTATGTAAGATATTTCTATTTTATATCAATTTAATGCATATATTTAATTCATCTGCGGCCCTGCATTGTGATGCATTAATGTTGTCACCCGTGTTGCAGCTTGCAATGTTCGGCCTACTCACAGATACATTACATTATCCCACTGGAGGGTATTTGTAGATGGAAAAAGTTGATTGTCATTATTATATAAATATATTTTATTTACAGTACATACATTACACTTCTATTTTCTTTATACATTTAAATCGGCCTGCAGCTAGTAAGCCCAGTCACGTAAGGTATTCGACTATACCGTATTTAAAATAAAATCACAATCCATTGCCTCCGTTCACAGAACACTTTAAAATCCTAAAACCAGCTCTGGATTGTGACGCCGTCGGTTAGCTTCCCTTAAAGGCAAAGCCGGTGAACTTTTTATTGACTAGAAAACACATCATGCATTATACAGATCTAGCTCACTTATAAAACATTCTTGCCACCCGACTACTGGCCTTAAAACATGCTGACGTAATGATGACGGGTGGACCTTGACTGTGTTCTCATCAGTCACGTTCTGCGGTGTTGGATAATCGGCGTAAATGTCCTTGCACAATCTTTCATGCACAATCGTGACACAGGCCTTTCGAGCTCTTTGCGACTCACCTCTCAAGTTTTCCGTCTGCCCCACCTCGCTGCCTTTGTTCCCCTGGGGAGTTGCTGCTGATACCAGAACACACGCCCAACAGTGAGCAGCCGGAGAGAAGCGCCGAGGAACCTCTGCAGCCTTTTCTTCAACGAGGGCGCTTCAGCAGGGTTTTGGATGTGGGGTTAATAATGTGCTCGTGGTCACGTTGCCCGTGCAAGTTGCCAACCTTTAATTACCAGGTGATTCACATTACAGCTGAGTGGTGCTCTTTTATGAATCCCCAAAATCGCCCAATACTATTTTTCATATCAACATATGTCATGATATAGGATTTTGAATGCACAAAAAAAGGATTATCAAAGAATTTATAGGCACCAAAAAAGTGAATTAGTCAACACCATTTGAAATACATCATTTCCATAAACTAATCTGTCATTGACGGGCAACAAAAGCAATTTATGCCTAAACAGATCAGCAATTAAAGGGACTTTGGTGAGGAAAATGTTAAGCACGTCAGACTATATTCATCATCTAACTGCAGAACCAGCATTTAATGGTGTTATCTTGATTTGGAGCCTGGTTGATTCATCACCTTGAATTAACACGTCGGTTAATATAACTCTGCATGTTTGTTCTGTTCCACCAAAAGTAGTTTCTTTGCACTTTTTAAGAAAACAAATCTGTTATATTTACACGATAAAAAGAGAAAATACTTCAACGTTATTCTTTTACCACCCAAAACATTTACTGAGACAGTTGGAATCATGTTATTGCAGCCGGAATAGATTTTATTTGATTACAACGTTTTCATGTAGAAATGTAAGTATAAATTAAAACAGGTAAGTAAATGCGGAAATCATGAGTTTCAAGAATTTAGAATGAAAGGAATAGAGAAAAAGGAGAAATGACTATTGTATTGTAGTAAAAACATTCGTTCCTGACTAAATGAAAATGCCTGGGAGTTATAAGAGGTTTTAACGACATTAACAAACCCCAAAACTCGCTTCTGGCCTCTATATATTAACACCCCCATAAATAACCTGTTATTGTTACTTGAACTGCAAAAGAAAAAAAACACAGTGGTTAAACTTTTTAAAACGTATTGAAATATCAGAGGAGCAACAAAGACGAAACGCACGAAGCCGCCGCCGCCGCACATCCTGCCGCCGAGCCGACCGCCACGTTGACATATACGAATATGGAACTCCTCACAGCACCATCCCTCCGCCCATGATCTCCATCCTCTGTGGAGGGGAAGCAGAACACGGTTAAGTCTTGGGACTAAAAAGAAATCAGGGAGAGGGAGACTGCGAGTGGACGATCAGATTGCCATTATTTAATTGTTTTGTAATAGAAAAATAGCTTTAATCAAACTACTGCAGCCGAAAACCTTTGCCGTTAAACGCATTGTACACTTCTCTATTTTTAATCCTGCCTGTTTACCTGAGGTGGTCCTATGAAAGCCAGCCAATCAGAAGAGTGCGTCGGGAGCAGCCCCATCGACTGACACTTGTAGATGGCCAACGCCGAGCCCAGGAGGTTACCGACCAGGTAGACCAGGCCCTGCAGCCACTGCTGGCTGGAGCTCTCCAACAGCTTGAAGGCTGAAAGACACGAGGACGAAGGGGTGAGAGACGTGGCGGGAAATCTGAACCTACGAGCGCCAATCGCTGGATACTCACTGGCAGACATGGACATGAGCGCTTGGATGGGCCTCCAGGCCATCATGCACACCATCATGATGGGGAAGATGGAGATGGTGTTGCCCGACATGTACATGATGAAGAGGTTCATGGGGATCTGCTTCAGGGGCCCGAGGGCCACGTCCCAACAACGCTGTTTGGACCAGAGCAGGAGGCACAAGGTGAGAATTTGGTGTTTTTGTATCCTGCCCAAGATTTGATCTTTATGAGGTGTAGGATAAATGAATAATCAATATTAATAATTCCCCAGATATCTTGCGATAACTTTCACCTAGTCAACTTTTTATTGACTTTCATTAATTCACTGATACGTGTGTATAGAGGAAGGCGACCTGACTTGAACGAGTCGTGCGGATCGTTCATGAAACCTGTGAGAAGACAAAACCGGAAGTAAAAGCTCCTTCGTCCTGCTCTACCTTCTCCACCAGGTTCTTGTCCGTCTCCTGGATGCTGGTGTCGGGGACGGGTTTCTCAGAGTAGCCGATGGGGTAGACCACGTCTCCCTGGCCGCCCTGACGGTCGCCACGAGACCTGCAACACAGAGTTACGCTTTCCAATGACGGACTCCCTTAAACCACCCGCCGGTGAGTTTCCCCGCAGCCTCAAGTGTCTCTTTAGATTTGCCCCTTTGACAGTTTGGGTGCAATCTGTTTGTATACCTGGTGTTGCCCAAACTCAGCTCCAGAGCCCACTTCATCCTCCTTGCTCCTCTGGTGGACAGAGCTCCTCCTCCTCCTCCCTGTCCTCCTGGAGACGCCATGGCAACCGGCTTCACTGCTGGACCTCGAGAGACAGAAAACAGCTACGGGAGAGGAAACAGGCTGTCAACCCAATGTCTGCAGGAGAGGTCAATCTAAACTGTCACAACAACCGACGACGTCCCCTAAAGATCATATGAATCGTACATAGAATGAATTATATGAGTGAAACGTCTTCGTGTGTGTGTGTGAATCTTCATCCGTTAACGGACGTAAAATGAAGCCCAAACAGAAGCTGTCAAAAACAGCTGTCGAATTGATTGTATCGACGAGAAACATCGCACCGTTTCTCTTGTGCGAGTCAAAGCAGCCTTAGCATCACGTTTAAAGAGTAAATATGAAAACCACACGCTGCTAATAAGGATGTTACTATGACTTAAGTTAGCGTTGCTGCTCAAATATAACGTAACGCCTAATATGATCCAAACACCTCGTGATTTATAATGTACTTACCTTATAAAAACATCCGCAAGATCAATATCTAGTCGATATATCGCTATTATTGTGACGGAATTAGCAAAACCGTTGGTAAGGTAAAGTAAGGGAAGCACTCGTCGCTCGCTGTTTCTGCGTCGCGTAATGATGACGTAGCTACGCTGGCGACCCGGATATTGCGTCGGTTCTGCCCTCTAGCGGCATTTCAGGAAAGTTCTCCTCAAAATCATTAATTTATTATAAATTAATTATTAATTTACTGTATAGGCATTGAATACATATCAGCAGGGGTTCATGTCCATGTTTCCATGGAAATCTAGTGTTTGAAGGAAAACAATCAAAAACACTCAAACCCGTGAAGACACAAAACAATACCTAAGAAATGATCATACTAATCATAAGACAAAAAGCTTACTTACAGCTAGTTTATGACTAAAGAAAAACAGAATAAATAATAAACAGAATAATAAATGTTTTCTAAAATGTATTATTATTGTTATTTATCAGTCATACTTATCTTCTGGAGACAGTTTAGACATTGTGATATCTGCATGCGTGTGTTGACGTTTAAAAAATGAGAAATGTAAACAAACTGGAGGGTGATAGCAAGGCATTTATTTGCAGCTGTATTGTATCAAACAACCCGTCAGCATGACAAAAGTTTAAACATCCAAGTGCAATCTTCACAGTCAGTTTAAGGCAATACTATTATTTACACACACGCGCATACTGACATGTAAAGGAAGCAGTGCAAAATAGAAAGTGTAAAGTGTGTTACAGGCTACAGGCACAGTGGTTCAGCAAACCATTTGTGAGCGTTATTAAGGCACAGTTAAAGTCTAAAGGCCGGCACGGACCCCAAATACCACTAACCTACCATCGAGCATTTCAAACCACCAACAGACTACCGGCTGTGTGTTCATCAGGCGCATTGGATCATACGGCTGTTCTCGTGTAAACGTAGCAGACGGTTTCACTATAAACACGTTTCGCTCTCTCCCTTCTCCAGGTGGACGGTTTTCATGTGACGCGGCCTGAAGGAGGTCCGCGTCCAACAGCATAAAAAAAACAAACACTCAAATGCATCTTAAACGGGATCGGACGGCCCCAAGCGTCCAGGCTGGTGAAAAAGTGTCGTTTAGCAGCACATACAGACGTCCTGAACGCACCATCATGCATATCAAAAGACTCTTTCAACCATCAGGGAGACGAAATGATCCATCCGCTGCAAACAGCAGGCCAGAAACAAATCTCCCGTCTCGTTCTGTACGACACGTTGTGAGCTTTCAAAACACAAAATAGTAGAATCAAAGTAGTATCAAAATCAGTAAATGGAAGTTGTAAATATCACCTCATCATTGTTTGGGTTAGAAACTAAAGTTACTGGTTGCGTAATGTTTGGAGGGAAAAAAACACAACAACCCACAACGCACTGAATTTGCGAGGAGTAACAGGGGCTCCAGCTGTCAGCTCTACTGTGTGTGTGTGTGTGTGTGTGTCACTTGTACAGGCTGAGCTCGGGGCTGTGGTACAGACACATGTAGGAGTCACACAGCAGGCGCCGGGCCGACTCACGCAAGGAGGCGGGGTCAACTCTTCTCAGCTGGTCCTGCGACAGGCTGAGGTAGCGGCCCACCTCCGGACACGCCTTCACGCGGGGGATGTTGAATCCGTTCTCGCCACCTGGGGAGGGGGGGAAGGGAGAGGGGGGGGCGGGGGGCGTTCACACCGCGCTCGCTCTCGTTCTACGGTCTCGGGGGGGAGGACGCGTGACTCACCTTCCCGGTCGGCCATGCTGTCGAAGAACAGCCAGTCGGCGGCGTCGGGCCCGTGCTTGACGAAGCTCACGTAGTGGCTGGTCTCGATGCACGTCACGGCGAAGAGCGACATCCGCTGGCGCGCGCACAGCTGCCCGCCGGACCACGGACCCCCGGGGACGGCCACGCTCGCCGGCACGTGGGACGCCCGCTTCCTGTGACTGTGCACCTGGCGACCGACGGGAAAAAAAATCAGCATCATCATCATCATCCCAGTTAAAAAAAAATCTTAGGAAAAGTAGGAAGCGGCCACCTGCGTGTTGCACGTCTGGCAGTACTGCTTGAGGTGACCGGGAGTGATGTCGGGGTCGTCGTAGCACTGGAGACACTCGAACTCGGCCACGGCCTGACAGATGCTGCACTGCCTCAGAGCTGCGGGGCGGGGGGGGGGGGACGACACACAGGCAGGGGGCGCGCTCACGTGGGTGCGGCCAGATCTCACACGTGTAACGGTACCACATTACGTGTGAAATGTCCTCACCGTCGTCCAGCAGGTCGGTGACGTCCAGGCTGAGGGTCGGCAAGATGGCGTCAAACATTTTGAAGTCCTTCCCGAACCGAGGCATGAGCAGTAAGAGGCAGGAGGGAGCCTGGGGGAGGAGGGGAGGGGCAAATGCACACAATGTCGTTTGAGGCGTTTCAAGGGAAGACAAAACAAACCCGCGACGACCCATTTTTCCCCGTTACCTCGACAAACTTGAGGCCGGCGTGGAGGAAGGAGGACTCCAGCAGCGCCTGGACGCTGGCGACCCTCATGTGACTGGGCGAGGGGACGGGGGCGGGCGAGCCGAGCGGGGAGGAGGAGGGGGAGGGCGAGCGGGGAGAGGGGGGGAGCGTAGGCGGGAAGAGCTGGTAGAGGTGGCCCTCCTGAGGCTGCCGCGTCATCGACCTGCACGCATTCATTCATTGGGGGTCATTTTCAAATGATGATTCAGGGAAGATCTCTAGAATGTTCAGGAATTCACTGGTTACCAAATATCATTTTTACCCTCGAGCAAACAAACTGAGCTAGATAGATCGAACGTTTGTGAAAAGGTGAACTTTACCGTGATTGTAACCAAGAGAACGTGTGTGTGTGTGTGTGTGTGTGTGTGTGTGTGTGAGGTCACCTGATCTTGAGGAGCGGCTCGACTCGGAGGAGCTGGAAAAGCCGGTTGAGGAACTCCTCGGGGTCTGACGGACAGGAAAAAAAGCAGCATGACGGCATTCCTCACAGACACACCTGCCGTGCTTGCCGGGGTGGGGGGGGGGGGGGGGGCGCATACCTTTCTCCTGGCTGGTGAAGCCCGTGTCGCTGTTCGGCGCCTCCAGCAGCCGCCTCAGCGCCATGGTCTTGCTGGCACACACGTAGCCGTTCCTTCAAACACACACAAGAAAAAGCCCTTTAACCTAAAGACAGACGTTTATGTGCAACATTAAAGACAAAATACTATTCTCAACTTCACAAAACTAATTGGGTAGAGTCATATATTTACGAGCAAAAATCAATCGATAACTTGAAACGGCTTCACTCGGGAAGGTCGGATGAGCCTCTTTATTAGAAGTGTGGCGACGGCGTATTTATGGATGCGCGTCGTCGAACCTTCGCAGCGGGTTGACGATCTCGCAGCGCAGCAGGTCCTGCGCGCGACTCGAGTCGGCGTCAGAGTCAGACGGCCAGAACAACACAAAGTCCGCTGAGCTGCAGCAGGAGAACAAACTGCAGAGAAACCGCCAATCAATCAATCCATCAGCTCCACGCAGCAACCGACAAACTAATGACATGAAACTCAAAAGTTCTTGACGAACGAGGACGAGAGAAGATGAGGAAATGATGCACACAAAATGTTCTTAAGTAAACATAAAGCGCCACCTGAAGAGCGTGGCGTCCAGGTAGCAGGAGTTCAGGTGACCCTGGATGCCCCTCTTGCTGCCCTGGTAGAGATCGGCGGCTTCGCCCCCGTCCACCGGGGGGGTGTGCTCCTCCACCCGCTCGCTGCCCCACTCGGCGAAGGCTGGCGGCCACACGGGAGATAAGTGTCACGCCGCGTCCGCCACAAAACGCACGGCAAAAAAAAGCAGAGGGATTCTCCTACCTATGGAGTTGCATCGCTCCACTTGATTGACAGGCGTCTCGGGGGCGGGAAACCTGGAGTCCCGTCGGCAGTTGCGGAGCTTGACGAACAGCCCCTTGTTGGCCGGGCAACGGAAATGGCGTTCGCCGAGGTAACTGCCGTCAGTTCCCGCAGAGAGCTCCTGGTCCTGGGACACAAGCAGCGGGTTTTATTTTTTTTAAATTTAAGTTATTGCCACAAAATTGATGGAAGAAGCTGCCGGATGAATCAGAACATCTGTATCCAACAACAGCGTTTCTCCTCACCAGCTCTATTCCCGCCACCGGCTCCGGGACGCCGCCGATCTGTCCGACCCATCGGATGACCCCGAAGAGCGGCGGCTCGTTCACCTCCACCATCGAGCCCACCTCCAGCTCGCCGCGCGGCCCCGCCTCCTCGCCCTCGCTGCCGCCCGGGGACCTCAGCGGCGAGGGCGGGCCGTGCGCCCCGTTGGCGTGCAGCTGCTGCTGCGGCGGCGTCGTCGGGCTGCGGGGTTTGGGCGGCGGGAGAGGCGGGGTTTTGTGGGCGGGTTTGGGCGGCGGGGGAGGTCTAGGCGCCGCTTTGCCGGGGGGCATCAGGGCCACTTTGGGGGCGGAGGCCGGCGGCGACAAAGGGCCGGGCCGGGTGGCCGGGGGCGGGGCCGACTTCAGGATGGGTCTGGTCATCTGGAGGGGGGGGTTCTGACGGTGGGGTTTCGTCTCTGGAGACGAAATGGAAAAGGGTTCAGGAGGAGTTTGTGTCAACGACAGAGAATAAGCAGACACGGTGGTCGTCGGTATCGGTCAGCTGGCAGCGTCCCGCCGGTGTCCCACCTGGGGAGACCTTGGAGACGGGCAGAAGGACTCCGTAGAGGGCGGAGGGAATGTGGCAGAGCGGCTCGCCCTTGTAAACGCCGTCCCAGTTGCCGACGGGAGCGTCCTGTGCAAAGGGGAGGGAGGGATCACAAAGCGGTTTCTGGTAAAAACACACAAGCGCCTCGATTAGGACGGCAGGAAGGAGCCAATCACAGACGGGCATCTTAAAAACAGGGCGAGAAAATGAGGCAGGAGGGAAATAATTACGTTGATCTTCTCGTCGGAGGACCGTCTACTACGTTAACCGCGGTCATAGCGCTAACTCATAAAAGCCATCGCACTGACCAGCAGGACGCCGACGTACGGCCCCGACGAGGGGCGCCCGGGCAGCGGGCCGCAGAAGCGCACCTCGCCCCCCTGGACGGCGCTCTCCAGAGGGAAGCACACGCGCTGGCCCACGTGGAGCGGCCCTCGGACCGGCGCCTGGCTCTGAGCGGCGAGGGCCGCCGGCTCGGCGGTTCGAGAGAGGACGGCCGCGCCCGGCGACTGGGGGGGGCTGCCGGGCTGCTGGAAGCTGACGTGGCGGCCGTGTTGCTGCTGCTGCTGCTGCTGCTGCTGCTGCTGAGGACTTGGACGCTCGTTGTTGCTATGGTGGCCGTTGCTGGGGGGGTTGTAGGCACCGCTGCGGTGGGGGGGGTGTTGGAGGTCTCGCTCGTGGGCGCCAGTGGAATTGTTGCGGGACCAGTGGCGCAGGCGGATGTGGCTGACCGGGAGGAAGAGGGCACAGGCGTCGGGGCAGGAGAAGAGCCGGTGGCCCTTGAAGGAGCCGTTGCTTATTCCTCTACCTGCTGCCCGACCCTGCAGGGGGGGGGGGGGTAGGGGGGCGGAGGGGGGGGCAGGTGTTTACAGGTCAACATCACGCATCAGAGCTGCCTTGTAAAATGTCAAAGACCGCGGCAATGATGCGAATAGTGTTAGTAGTAGTAGTAGTCCCCCCTATTATCCTCCGTTCAGTTTTTACCTTGAGCTGCACCCCGAACCACACGGCGCTGCTCCCCCTGGTCAGCGGCCCGACGTATTTGAGATCGGCCTCGGCCAGCTCGTCCTGCGAGCCCATCTGGACCCACAGCGGAGAGTCGACAGGCAACGCGACCATCTGCTGCAGCTTCCCGGGACTACCTGGGACCACGGGAAACAACCAAGAGCTCACTGCAGAGGGGGGACGCGGTCGGTTTTTTCGATTTCTCTCGATTCTCAGAAAAGTTAATAATCGGAATTTTTTTTTTTTTTTTAAAGTCCGTCTCGCGAACTTCCTCGCTCGCGGAGCGCGAACTTCCTCGCTCGCGAGGTTAGTCTCTGCTCGCGCTCGAAGGTGTTTTGCTCGCGCTCGAAGGTGTTTTCTACGCGCTCGCCGTTGTTCTTTTTGACAGTAAGGGGGCGGAGCCAGTGACCATGGTCTCTACACCAGAAAGTCGAAATTATGAGATAAAACGTTGTCAAAAAACAAACGCCCCCCTTCGGTAACCGTAGTGGACCGTAGATGACAACCAGCTACAACCGTCATTTACCATCATTACCGGCACATTAAGAGCGATGCGTCCAGCTCGCAGACCGGTCCGTCAGTCTGAATCTGAATATCTAATAACTTTACCAAACTATGGAGGAGCCTGCGCACATCTTACCTCATTATTTCCATTTTCCAAAAAGTCGATCCGTATTGAAAGTTGGCAAGATATTCACAGATTTGGACTTTTTTTCCGGTATTTTACGAATACGGACCGGTCTGAGACTAAGAGCAGCTTTTTCTTCATTTAAAAGAAACATTTTTTTTTTGTTACATAGGCTACTTCCATATTGTGTTGAAATGCAAGGTGCATTGGTTCTTGCATTGTTGATAGAAAATCATATTTGTGACAAAGATTTTTTTTCTCTTATAACAAAAATTAGAGAAGGTAATTTATCTGTTGATTTTCTTTAATTATCAAATAAAGTAGGAAGTGATTAGCAACCTCTGAGTAGCAAACTCAGATTTGAGAAAATTTAGAAAATCGAGAATCGTTTTAACAGTTTAGAATCGATAATCGGTTTAGAACCGAACCGTTGACCTCTGAATCGGAATCGAATCGTGAGGTGCCAAGAGATTCCCACCCCTATGGTCCACGTCCAGCATACGTCCGTCATCCTTGAGAATTAAGGGACAGTCGAAGTAACCGTTAAAAGTGTTACCTAGAAGTTTAAATCGAGCCTCCGGTTCACATACGGCTTCCAGCAGGCCGTTGAGGTCAGTCGGGATTTCGAGCAGGTACTTCCTCTCTATTTTCAACATCAAGTCGTTGTCTAACACCTGCAGGGAAGAAGAGGAGGAGGAGAAAGGGAAAGGAACAGTACATAACATAATAACAACAACAAAAATCAAATAATGAAATATTTAATGCAAACTATCACATAAACGAAGTGTCCATTTTATCTGTAATGCGTGTGAATACCTTGACCCAAGGGGAGTCGCCTCTGCTCCTGCCGGAGTCTTGCTCCTGGCACATGTACCCCCGCTGCAGAACAATGGTACCGTCCAGCTGGTCCTGCACCTTCAGGTCGGTCGAGATCAAAAACATTTTGGGGGGGCGGCGCTTCCTGTTTTGATCGTGGTCCCCTGGCATTCTGTGCGTGTCGTTCAATGTATGCGGTTCACGGAGGAACTAAATCCTTATTTCTCCCTAAAAATGTGGGAGATGTGTTTATTTTTTTGGAGTCATCCCAGAACGACACGAGGGCCGCGGCGCTCGTTCCCGCTGGTGTCGGTAACGACAGGTAACGTTAACGGCAGCCGGTTGTTAACTGACATTTAAACTTTTACGTTCTCAGACGAGTCTACTCGTGAAAAACGTTAAAAAAAAAAAAAACTGCCGCCGCCACACATCGTCCGAACTATCAACGAACAGACCGCGCAGTTGATTTAAAACCGTACGCGTTCATCAAACACTCACCAACTTCATCAACTCCGGCCGTCAACATTTCACCGTCTCATTTAAAGGAGCTACGCTTCGACAACGGGCCGCCCCGTGAAGCAGGAAGCGGCGTGACCGACACCCGCGGGAGCCAATGGCGAGGGAGGAAAGTTCCGCGGGGGAGAGCTTTTAGCCAATCAGAGCGCGCGACTCGGGGAAATTCCACAGTTCTCGACGGGCGAGGTGAACACACTCCATTGTGCATGCGCGGATTTAGTACACGCCGCGGCTGTACAAAAGTACACAAAAGACATCAGTGGTTGTATTTTTGTTTTATTAAGTTTATAAATATAATAGAAAAATATTTCCTTTACTCAACATACTCAATCTCTTCATTCTCTCCAAGTGTACGTTCACACTTCATCCCTCGTAGAAACATTTGATTAAATAAAAAAAGAGAACAGTAGTGTATAATCAACGTTTGCTTTACAATGCAAAACTCCTTTTAAGAAAATAAGTGCAAGAAAGTGCAATTTAAAATGTGCATTATTTTTTCCAAGTTGTTGCAGCATCACGTGACAGCCTGCAGTGACCAGAGGCTCCTAAATATTTGGTTTTGTGACACGTACCACAAAATAAAGCGGTGTGTACTTCTACACGTTCATGAATGGTGTAACGGCTTTAAAGTGATTGTGATTGCATATTATTCGTTGGGCGTAGTAGGTAGAACGATCCAGGATTTCACAATACACTCCTAGATTACAGATGACACAACATGGCACCTTTAGACGGTACACAACTAGTGTGCTCTTCTTTCCTTGTCACAGATTCCTACATTCAAAGACTGTTCTGTACCAGCATACTTTGACACAAAACATTTAAATACGAGAAGAAAAAAATAACTAAATAGTAAATGGTGTTTTAAAACACTGTAAAAAGAACATCCTAGAATAAAATCTTCATAAAACTGTAACCTTGGTACTTCTAAGATGGATAGCTTATATCTTTTTTCCAATAAATTAAACCCACACGAACGGCGTTCGTGTGATTCCGCCGTGTGACCGCGGCATCATTTCAGACTGTGTGTTCGGTGAGAGGAGTGTGATGAACCAGATACAGCGGCAGACACACTGAGCGACCTGCTTTCTATCGTCCTGAGCACAATGCTCAGCTGCACTCTTCATTCAGCAGTTCATCCCGAAGGACGGCGGCAGCTCCATCATCTGATGCTCCGCGTTCGTTTCCGCATCGAGTCAGTGCAGATGTTGGGGGGGGGGTCCGATGACATCTGTCGGGTCGGGCCGTAATAACGGGTGATCGCCGCGCAGGTCAGAAGTGAGGGGTCGACTGGTCCCTGTTAACGAAGTAGGTGGTGAGGTCGCCTTTGCCCTTGACGTGGACGACTCCTCGCAGCGTGACGCTGTACCCGACGCTCTCCACCATCTGGGCCGTCTCCTCCGTCACCTGAGAGCGGAGGAGGAGGAGGAGGAAGAAGAAGGAGACCCTATGAGGCCTGGAGCTAAAGAACACGCGTGGCGCTGCTCAACATCCGCCCGGCCTGCGCTCCACCCACGCCTTTGACACCTTCCTACCTGTATCTTGTCCAGCACCCCCGTGCTGTCCATCCTGCTGGCCACGTTGACGGAGTTCCCCCAGATGTCGTACTGAGGTTTGTGCGCTCCGATCACTCCTGCGATCACCGGGCCGTGGTTTATTCCTGCAGGTGAACCAACGGGGATTAAATGTTAAAAAATATCTTGGGAGTAGCAGAAAACGTTAGATATTAACACGGACCCTGCGTAGGACACACAAAGGGCTTGTGGGTACTAATCGGCATCGACGAGACCCACCGATCCTGAGTTTGAAGACGTTGAAAGAGTGAGTGTTGATGGCCTCCAGTTTGCCCATCAGAGCGATGGCGAACTCCAGCATGGTGCGCACGTGGGTGTAGGAAATATCCACCTTCTGCAGGGGGAGCCACAGATCAGGTGAATGCAAGTGGGGCGGGGGGGGGATTTATTGATGGGCTGAACAAACTGAGCAAACCTTTTCTCCTTCCCCTGGCGGCGCGTGTCTCAGCCCCGCGGCGGCCATGTACGTGCTGCCGATGGTCTTGATCTTCTCCACCGAACAGAACTTGGGCTTGGAGAGAATCTAGGAGAGCGAGAGTCAGTTGGGAGACACTGAACGTGACGCCGGCGGGTTCTTTTATCGTGGGTCTTCTTCCCCGTTACATTACATTTAGCTGGCGCTTTTATCCGAAGCGACTGACAATAAGTTCATTTCAACCATAAGGACACAAACCCAGAAGAACGAGAAGAAGTGCAATTTTATCAAATAAGCCGATTTACAACTTGCTGGAGATAAGAGCCATTATAAGTACAATTTAAGTGCTATAATTTGTTAGTGTTTTTAGTCGAGGTAGAGTCTGAAGAGGTGTGTTTTTAGTTTGCGGTCCTGGTGTCATTGTTACCTCGTCGAAGTCCGATATGATCTCGTTGAGGAAGCGCAGGCACTCCAGCCCGTCCTGGTTTTCGCTGCTCTCGCTGTAGAACTCTTTGAACTCAGGCACCGAGGCGAACATCACGCACACCGAGTCGTACGACTGGCTGTAAAGGTCCTGAAACACAGTCGGTTCAGTTCGCCAGTGTCCTCCGACGCGCTAATGAGCCGAAACGTTCTCCTCAATGAGAGCAACAAATGTCGAGTCGTGCACTTTTATTTATGTAGGAAGTTATCAGGCCCATCCTGGCTTTGATATTTAAAAGGACTGACCAGGGTGCAGCGTGGACTCGCTTTCTTTACCTGGTTGCGGTAAGTTTTTCCCAAGAAGAAGGCGGCGACGTGGAGCGGCAGGACGTTCTGGAGGAGGAGCTTGTTGACCGTCTCCATGGTCTCCATCTCCTCTCTCTCCAACTTGAAGCAGCGGTCCAGCAGGAAGTCCACGCGGCCACTCAGCTCGTCCTAAGAACGCGTTGGGACGTGTGTTAATGTGATCTTTGAAAGGACAGAGGACGCGTGTTGTTGAGCTGTAAAAACGCACAACGTACCTGTCGGGCCAGAATGAGGCAGACGATGTAGAAGATGACCAGCCAGACCCCGGACATGATCCGAGGGTCCTTCAGAACGCCCGGCCTGTAGGAGACACACATTCACATATTCAGAGGCACATTGTCATATCATCTGGACTACTTAACTACCCCCCCGCCCTTCCATTACATCATCGAGAGTGTCCTGTGTCTCTTGGTCAAAGAGGCCTGAGCCCCCCCCCCCCGCTGTCCCCCCGCGGGGCTCTTGAATAAATGATCTGAAACTCTAGTCAAGGATCAACAATCTGGACTATGAGTGCCGGACAAAAGGGCGGAAACTCGACGCCTCGGCTGAGCGGCGCGATGAGTGCAGAGAGCGGCGTGATGGACGTGTCAGCGGCGCGATGAGTGCAGAGAGCGACGTGATGGACGTGTCAGCGGCGCGATGAGTGCAGAGAGCGGCGTGATGGACGTGTGAGCGGAGTGATGAGTGCAGAGAGCGGCGTGATGGACGTGTCAGCGGCGCGATGAGCGCAGAGAGCGGCGGAGGGACGTGTGAGCGGCAGCAGCATTACTGCGCGTGTGAGTGCTTGTGTGTATTCATGTCCGCACACTTTCATGCATCTCATTTGTGGCAGCTTGTCTCTTTTATTATGCAGCGTGCAAAGAACGTTACACACTGTACCTGTTTGCAAGGTTGGAGTCCAATTATACATTTTGCTTTTGGCAAACTATTTTAGAGAGTGAAATATATGTATAAAAATACAACTTTACATGTTTACGTTTTACTATTTTAGAGCATTTGATTTTGAGGGGGAACAAAAGACACAAGACGATCTCTTACAATGGCTAAAATACTTTGATAAAATTATAAATAATCACCTTTGATTAAGTTCTTCTTAACTGTCACACTCACTCTGCCAAAAACAAATCAACATCCGCCCCAAAAAACTGAAACCTAACCAATAAATGAGGCGTGTCACTCACTGGTCGTCGTAGAGCAGGTTGACAAGGCAGAAGGACCTCGAGGTGAAAACGCCGAGGAAGAGCGCCAAGTAAACCACCACGGCCAGCGTGAGCAGCAGGGACTTCACCGACAAGCTGGTCCTGACGAACACGATCACTCCCAGCATGGCCAGCAGGCAGCAGTACAGGTAGTACTGCACGAGCACACAGAGACAAGTTCGGTGGGATGTTCAGCGCTGGTGATGAAGCGCTCCACATCCACAGTGATAAAGGCGCCCCGCGGTACTCACAGGCCCGGTGTAAAGGTTGAAACCCTCCAGCTCGGTTATGTTGGTAATCAACGTACAGTTGTTTCCAGGAAGGAAAGACTAAAATAAAAAAAAAACAATTGATAGAACAACAAATCTATAACCACCAAAGAGAGGAATATACCAACAGAGTTATGAGGGAGAGGAGCTCACATAGTTGAGGATGGCCATGAGCAAGGTGATGAGAATACACAGGACGACCACGAACAGGCGCAGCGCCGCCCTCTTGGAGACGCCGTGGGACAGACGCGATATCCACTGAACGCTGAGCGGCATCTTGGTCCTCCACTTCTGCAAGAGAAACAAGCAGGCAAACATTTAACACCATGTAGCACGCAGTCCGTCGCCCCGAGAAACCAGCAAGTGTCGGCTTACCTCCAGGTACCCGGTGAACGCGATGGACAGCAGCAGCACCAGCACCGGGAAGGTCGTCCCGTACGACACCGCCAGCGGAAAATTCCTGGGAGGGGTGAGAACAAATCACGTACGCAAGTTTATTCCTCATTCGCCCCCCCGCGGGCAACGCGAGTAATGACCTGCCGCGTGAGAATTAAAGGTGAGCTCACTTTTCGGAGACCAGCATCTGGACGGCGAAAATAGTAACAAAGATGAAAGCGAGGCAGGTCATGGAATGGTGCAGACCTTTGACCTCCGAAAGGGAGAACTGGAAGACAAGCGGCCGTCAAACAAACACACTAACGAGCGCATTCACTGCATTTTGTTAAGCGTGAGGATGAATGTACCTCCTTCTCCAGACTCAGGTCGTTGAACAGCAGAGTCAAACAGTTGAGCTTCTTTTTTCTCCTCCTGCGTGAAGAACACGGAATGAAAAATTATATAAATACCACTAAAGTCAGTGTAAAATAAGCCAGGAATGAGTCATGTTTGTCTGGATATTCAGAATGGAGGAAAACTTACACTGCCCTGTCCAGAGTGTCCAGTGACCCCCGGACGCCACTATCCACAACCAAACTGGGACGAAACGAGAACACATTAGAAACGGCATTCTGCATTCCTGGTTCCACCAGATAGTTTTTATAGACGGAGCAAAACACTCTTCATCCTCCGGAGCCTCAGTTCAGGACTTTACAGGTAGAATAATGCCGTGAAAGTGCTCTTCTGTTTCCATTCATTCTGGCAAACTTACCAGCCGTCGTTGTTCGGGCAGGGTGGCCGTGCCTGAAGCAAACACACACACACACACACACACACACACACACACACATACACAGTCAATAGAATGCATGACCTAATCTAGTCAACTCTTTCAAATACATAATAAAATGCTTGTGAGAGCCACACAAAGGATCAGAAGACTGGAATAAAGATTGCGTGTCCCTGAAGACAATACGTATTATGTGTAACTTTGTGTACTTTGACTCAACACGTGGGAGATGACACACACGTACCGTTCGTGGGGGCGTGGGGCGTTTGGCGAGGGTCTTCTTCTTGGAGGGCGTGGCGTCCGGGTCGCTCAGGTCAGCGAAGGGGTGGATGTTCTGCCAGGACCGCAGGTACTGAGACATCCGGATGGACGCCCGCTGCCTGTTCTCGCCTGTCAGCGGAGCCTGGAACCGAGACGGAGTGTCGCTTTACCTCACCGGCTTGGGATTTGTTTTTCCCGCGAAAAAAACGAGTTTTCTGATAGCTCAGCATAAAACATACTAAATGAGTTCTCCTGTTGAAGCTCTGCGGCCTGTGTGCGTCGATCACCAGGTAGGTTTTTCTGCCTTTGAGGAGAAGGTCCCGACTCCCCCCGTCCCCAACCTCCACTTCATAAGCTCCGTTCAGGTGCTGCATCGTCTCCTCCGTGATATGGACCCGCCTGTTGGTGGTTATAATAATAGCGTCAGCGACAGAAATGACGACAGCGAACGAGGGCGGAGAGGCGAGTTTTTGCTTCTCTCACCCGGGAAGACCTCCGGACTCCATGTGGTTGGCCAACGTGACGTCGTGTGACCACACGTCGTACTGCCACTTCTGCAGGCCGATCACGCCGCACAGCACGTTGCCCGTGTGGACGCCCACGCGCATGCTGATCTCGACCCCCGTCGCCGCTCGCAGTTTACTGCGGGGAGACGGAAACGCGGGTAAGCGCGCAGCGCCCGTGAAACAAGACTTCCTCAAAAGGCAAGACGATCAAAGATCAAACCACGGACCTGATGGCGTTGCACATGTCCAGGCCCATCTGCACACAGTTCCTGGCGTGGGTGGGGATGGGGTCGGGCAGACCAGATACGCAGTAGTAGCAGTCGCCCAAGATCTTGATGCGAAGACACCCGTTGACCTTGGCGATGTCGTCGAATCTGCCGAAGAGCTTGTTGAGCATGGCGACCAGCTCCTCGGGCGTGCAGCTACTCGCCAGCTTGGTGAAGCCCACGATGTCCGCGTACAGGATGCTGCACAAAACCCGCATGGACGCGGTGAGGAATGTGGGAAGCGGGTCGGATTTGCACACATCTGGCTCGGGTGACACCGCGGAGGACGGCCACCAACGTTTACATCTCATCATGGGTACATTTGACTTTTGGGGATCCTCACCTGACGTCACTGTGCTTGCGCACGTAGAGGCTGTGGAAGTTGTGGGGGTTGCTTTCATTCTTCTCCTCGCTTTTGGGCTTGAAGAGCTTGTTGATGACCTCGGTTTTCAGCTCCCTGGCGATGTAGCGCGGCAGCACCGACAGGAGGAGCAGCTCCTGTTGCCGGGGGACACACGGATGCGTGATGAGTTTTCGAGACCTTTTAAACTGGCTCGTTGGATTTCTTTGACAATCTGTTCACGCGGGCTGTAAAATAAATTGGCGCCCCTGGACGGCGTGTTTACAGAGCGAAGCCCGTTTCATCCATTTGTTTACCTGCTGTGAATGGTGTCTATTCTGTCGCCGCCTGCCTTCAGACGAGTGAATGATTAATCGATCGACCTCATACCTAGAAAGCGCATACAGTGACCGAACCCAGGCTGTCCCGGTAATGAGTACCTTGGAAATGAGTTTGTGCTCAACTGAGCCGCCTTTTCCCTTTAAAACTAGAATTATCTCCTCATTCAGAACAAAGCGGCACTGTCTTGGCGTTCCAACCTGCTGATATTTCCTTATTTCCTTGCGGGAGCGAATGGCGCTGAACTGTTCTCTCTTCCGGTTGGATTTCCTGCGATCCCGCTCGCTCATCCACAGGTGGAAAATCCCGACGCCGTTCACGCACACCAGCAGCAGGGCATTCGCCACCAGCTGAGGAGGAAGCCGGGGAAGAGAGAGAGAGAGAGAGAGGAGGTGAATGACACTTCATCAACGGTTCATCGTCAATCAATCATCATTATTTTTGGGACGCATTGCTGACTGAACGGCCCGCTCTGCTATTTAGCACACGAGGAGGAACCGGTTTAGGACATGAACCAACGAATAGGGACGCAGGACTTTTGCATATGTCCCGTTTGGTTCAGAGCAGCTGTAAAACCCGCCGCTCACAAACCACAAGGCCAGCGTAACCATCGCACCATGTATTTGAATTGCAGACCCTCTGGATGAGGGCAGGTCATTTGCAAATATTTGTCTACGTTCACATTTCCAGGCTGTATAATTAACAGATGCGGGGCCTGTTTTTTCGAGTCTCTTAAATCGCCTGTACCTGCACGGCCAGGTCGGGAGTCCTTGGGCTGGTGACGGGGACGTACACGCTGATGATGACGACGTGCGAGAGGCTGGTGCCGATCCCCACCATGAGGGCCCAGGCCATGGAGAGCGGCAGCACGGTGTACACGCTCAGAGACAGGAAGAGGAAGAACGCCACCTGAGAGGGCGGAGGGGAGAGGAAGACTCGGGGGGGTTAGAGAGCCGTCGTGCGGAGCCCAACCCGAAAGAGAAAACACCACCATGTCCCTCTCTCTTCCTCGTCACCTGCTCCCACGCGGTGACGTTCCCGCCGGTGAAGACGAAGACGATGGCGACGACGTACAGCGTCCCCCATACGAAGAGCGCCAGGGCTCCTCCGCAGCGCCTCACCGTGGCCAGCCAGGGCAGGCAGACCAGCAGGGCAGCGCTCAGGCACAGGACCACGCTCAGCACCGACAGGGCGCCGACGTGGGGGTTGATGTTCTGGAGACGGACGGAGGACAACGGAGAGTGAGAGGTTTTCCTTGGAGTCGTGTACGATGGTGAAGACACTAAGCGTCCCAAATGAAAAACGCCTTTATTTATCAGACGGGAACGCCGGGCTGAGCGTTACACAGCTGCTGCTTTTTAATCTGCTCCTTTTATGTCAACGGTATTTTCATCATATTTCTCCCCCCTTAGAATATTAACAGCGTTGCTGCTGATGTTGACGCTCTTTGTCAAAGACTTTCTAGACATCATGAACTCTGCAGGGTTTAGTTCTCTTTGGCACTGTGAACAATTCAAATGTTGTTCTCAAACTAAAGGGAAGTAAGGTGTTGTTTTTTTTAGTTTGCAGGTTGACCTGCATGTGTGCAGTCATCACGAGGCTTTAGTGCAAAGTCACACCGTGTTTTCGTGTCGAAGCGCAGGAATGTTGTGGAAGAACGGGTTTGAAGCTCTGCTTCCTTGAGCCACATTCAAGTCACGTATCCAAAGGAGACGTAATGACGGGGATCTCATGATGTCCTACAATTATTCGTAATTAATTGAAGCCTAAAAGTGTGTCACGCATTCTCTGGGTTCAGCGTGAGGACTCGCAGCTTTTCTCGCCGTCCCTTCCCGAGACATGTTGAGGACGTCACCAAGCGTCCAAAACCAAGTTTCAACTCCAACTGGAGCCTGATGACACGTATTGTAAGTATGTCTCACCTGTCCCCTGGTGGTGGAAGTGACGACGATGATGGCCACACAGAAGGCCAGAGACAGCACCAGTCCGGACAGCATGGCCGGAGTCTCCTCCACGCACTGCAGGAAAGCCCTGTGGAACATCTGGTAGCAGCAGCTCACCCCCTCCTTCACGCTCTGCCGGGACCGGTTGCTCTGCCGGTCCTCGTCTCCGTCCTCGTACTCGTGGTCCCACCTGACGTCGATGCTGTCCCTCGCTTGGGCGCCTCTAAACGCAACGTCGGGCCACGCGGGCGGCCCGCCGCCGGGCGGGCTTCCCGCTTTGGCTTTGCGGTCGCCTCTGTCGTCGTCTGGACTGTCTTTGGCGTTTTGGACAGAGGGGTCCGAGCTGCGTCCGGGAACACCGCCGTCAGCGGTACGTCTCGTCTTTCCGTCGCCCTGCGGGGTCACGCCTGTTCCCTCCCACCCCGGGTCGGCCCCGAGGGGCTCGGGGGCCCGCTCCGTTCTGGCCACGCCGACCTCCACCTGAACCCGGGATTCGCCGAGTCCCCGGTCGCCCGAGTCCGACCCGCCGTCCTTCCAGCTCTCTGAGCCGCCGCCTCCGAGGAAAATGTTCACGCCGCTGCTCCGCGCCGGCTGTTTTAGTCCGTCTTCAGTTCGGCCGAAGTCGTCGAGCTCCACGATATTGGAGACGGCCGCACTCTCCGGCGAAAAAGACACCTGCGGGGCGTCCTCTCCGGTCCTCCCCGTCCCCAGAAAACCTTGCGACTTGTCCTCCATTTTGCCCGCCAGTCCACTTGTCACTCTGCTCCGTCCGGCTGTTTGTCTCTCCGTCTGTTTGTCATGATAAACACACAATTTACATCTCGGTCTTGTCTGTCTTGTCTGTTGGTTTCTACACAGCGGGGACAAGTTCCTCTTTTACCTGCACGTCACGGCCCTGCAAATTGCAGCAAAACTAAATCTGTCCCCGGTGAGAGTCCCGGCTCCGTTCCTTTGAGTCCTCTCCTACCGACTACGACGATGAGGTGACATGACATCCATGAACGTCCAAGAGGTCGCTGGCAAGGGCTCTCGAGGCGTAGTTTAATCTCTCCTGACGAGCGTTGATGCGCGCTGGATGGAGTCCCGCTGCCAGAGGGAAGAAGGTAAACAGATCCGAATAAACAAATAAATAGATGAACATGTGTTTCTCTCCCCGCTGAGAGGCTGTGTTTGTGTCGCAGCGGCTAAATCCAGCCGTGAGAGCCAGGAAGTCCTCCCTGTGCGTGGTTTTGATGCCGCTTTAATGACAAATTTCTTCCAGTCGTTTCCCCATTATGCAAAAGAACTCGTTAGTCGAGCTGTGTGCTCTTCCCTCGCCACAAGCGATCACACTGTACTGGAATGACGAGTCGGCGGCGCGCCCAGTGCGAGTTGAGAAAAGAAAAAACCCAAATTCCAGTCCCCACCTACACCCGGTGTGTCTCCTGTGAGGCTCCTGCCCCCCCGTCAGCTGCACAGAACCCCGTTGTGTCGTAGCGCCCCCCCCATCGAAAATATCTCTCCCTAATCCGCCTCGTCTGCCGCAGGTACTCGGGTGATTTGATAGCAAAGCGACAGCGGGATTAAACAGTAATTCATCCGTTCCCCTTGATCACCCGCCCTCCTCCCCCTTCCCTCCCTCCTCCCCCTTCCTCCCCCCGGTGTAACAGATCCATCTGCAGTTGAGACATTTCACATCACAACAGCCTGGTTTCTTTTGAACGCTTTTACAAAAGTCCTTTTCTTCAGGCGGACACTTTATACGGGGACACACACATGTAATTGTGGTTCCATTGTGCCGGCCGGCTGCTTTCACTACTTTGTTCTGCTTCTCTGTGAAGCACTTTGCGAATAAAAAGAGGTTTTGTTTGTTTTGTCCAGACAGACGCATCGTTGCATCCTGCTGCCGCACTGTGAACAATCTACACCTTGTGTTAACTTTAAAAGGGAGGAATGTGTCTACTTTTATTTGACCTGCACATGTGCATTTATCAATTGTGCCTCCGTTTAGTGGCAAAGAGAAGTCACACCGGATTTTTAATTGAAACACATGAATGTTGTTCTGGATGCTCCATTTCTCTTGTTAAGCAAAGTGCTCTTGTCTCCTACAGCATTGAGCTGTAAAGAAAGTACTATCAGACTCAATCAACTCTGGCATTAATCAAGTTTTGGGACTTATCTCATAGAGCTGTAACAGTCAATCAAACTTATAAGATAAATTCTCTAAGGAGTTTTTTTTAAAGTCATTATAAAGTGGCATCATTTGGTAACAACAATACACTTATTCATTTTCCTGTCTCCTTGTTTCAATAATCCGTCTGTCTGTGAAAAACTTCGTTTTTAATTCATATTATGTTGATGACCCAGTTTTTTCAAGGTAGTTGATAGTATCATACAGCTTTTAGATGACCAAACATAAAAAATACATTCAATCACACACATTAGCTATTACTGTATGAGGGCTGCAACTTTAGCAATTTGCATTGTTTCCATTATTATTTAATCGAATATATTTTCAAAGTAAAAGTTTGAACCAGCAAAACAACAACAGAACATAATTGACTCAAAATGTTAATAAAAAGCAGGTTATCATAACAGAGAAGCAGAAGTACTTGCATTAATATAGTTTAATGTATTCTTTTCAAGCAAAATGACGTCCAATTTTGAAAAATCGCGTATTACCGAACTTTTCTTGTCAACCCGTCGATTACCAAACACTTAACGTTAGCTTAGCGTTAACCTCAAAGTTAGCTAATTTAGAATGTCCGTATTTTCACCGCAAATGAACGTAACGTAATGCTAATTATTTCACGTTAATAAAAGTGGACTGCTCGACTAAACAAGGAAAGTAAGAGTTGAATAAAGTTGTTATCGGGGGATAAGTGCTGTTCTCACCTCATAGTTAATTAACGTCAGTTATTAACGTCCACTCACACGCGACCGGGTCCGAGTGACGTATTTACCGATCCGCTCCCTCCGTCGTCGCCGACCGCCGTTGCCATGGTGACATAAAACGGTCCGTAACGTCCGAAAGCGTCCGTTAAAAAAGCCGCCGCGGTTCGTTCACGCGGACGTTTGGAGACGGGTCTGGCGCTCGCGTTCCGCGCGCGAGGGCTCGAGCGAGGAGGCGGGCGGGGGCGCGGGAGTGCGCACGCAGAGCACGGGCACGAGCGCCCCCGGTCCGGCTGCGCCTGATAGGACGAGAGGAGCGGAGAGGGATGGAGAGGAGGCGCAGGTGAAACCACAGGTGTTTTACTTATAGCATATATATATATATATATATATATATATATATATATATATATATATATATATATATATATATATATATATATATATATATATATATATACGGATTTGTCTCCAGTATCAATCGATTGATTAGAAATAATTTACGATGAATCCAACGTTTTTTAAAATATTTTATTTTATATTATATATATATGTTTTTTTTATTTTATATTATATATATATATGTTTTTTATATATATAATATAAAATAAAATATTTAAAAAAACGTTGGATTCATCGTAAATTATTTCTAATCAATCGATTAATACTGGAGACAAATCCGTCATGAGAATAAGTATTACTTAATAGTTTAAAATGCAACTACAGCATTATAATACTGCTTTTCCATTAATACACGAATAATGATAATGTAATTACAGAATATATGTATGTATAATAATATAAGAGTTGCAAGAGACATTTTTCATCATTGAGGACTTGAGCACAAACTGTGAGCACAGGGCTGTGTTTTTGAGGAGCTGGTTTATTAAATAAATACAGGGGTGTTCTTAATATTATGTACCACATTAATGACTCCTAAACGCCTCTCATTAGACAAACAATACACACAGTGGAACAACTTGAACGTATATGAGGCACAAGTTACTGGCAAGGAAACTGGCAAGAAACTGATAATCCAGAGGGAGAAATTGTCTGATAGCATAATAGAAAAAACTTCTTCAAGCAAAAAAGGTGTTATTGGTTTAGAGTTATTTGCCTTTATTGCCAAACACGGTATTTTACAGCATCGGTAAACACACACACGCTCGTGCTGCTGTGAAGACGGTGCAGCTGCAGGTTTTATGGCCAGGTAAACATACCGTACGCCAATTCAGAGATACAGTATCTATTTTCTGCTTCTTTACACTTAAAACATTGAACTTTCTTAAGATTCATCTGACAACTTCAGTCACTTTGCAGATGATGATTAAAAACAGAAAATATAATCAGCAAATGAACCATGGTACATCATGGTGATTTAAAGTAAGACAGATTCAATTCTTGGAGGTATTTTTACAAACTCAGTAATTAAAAGGAGCTGCACCGTCACCCGAAACGCGTGCAGCAGGAAAACAAGCAAACAGGGAAGTTGGTGTAATATTTAATAACCAGCAAATATATGAAAATACACTTCAAAAGGTTGCACGCATTACAATCAGTAACATACATATTTAAATCATTGGTTGGCCTAGTGCATGCTGGGAGGCTTTTCTTTGGGAGTTTTATGGTTTTTGAGCAAACAACACAAGATAATCCAAACATATTTCTGTATTAGTTAAGTGATGTCACAAAAATAGCTTCACAGACCCACATTTAAGTGACTCAATTATAAACTCCCATACGCGGGTGAATCAGACGTCACGGGAAGTTTCCCGAAATAGATGCTGTCTATTTGCCACATTGTTTAAAACTCCCCCGACCGGTTAAATGAGGATCTATTCTCTAGAAGTCAAAGAACAAACGAGGCTCACCCTTTCTAGCGATAATTATCATGAGCTTATGAGCAACACCTCAGAGAATAAAACACAAAAAACCTTCTCAACACTTTACAGGTGAGTCAGAGAGTTTTCTCTCTTTGTCTGGAAAGAAGCACCTGAGAAAAGGAGTTTCATTTGGTTTTATATGCTGCACACCGACGTTGATTCCATTCAACCCACGTCTCTTCTCACGTGTCGACACACAGTGGTGACGTGCGCCCCCTCCAGGACTTTATTGTGAACTGCACCTTATTTTAATGTTAAAATTGAATTTGTTTTTTTTCTGAGTAAACGTTGTGCGTTAAACCAGCAGTAATATGTATTATTTGACTCACAGTAAAACATTTAAATGTTATATTTATTACATTACATGTCGTTTAAGCTGACGCCTTCATCCAAAGCGACTTACGCTGCATTTTTAACTGATGGTTTTAACATTTTTGCCCGGTGAGCAATTCAGGGTTGGGTGTCTCGCTCAGGGACACTTTGACGCAAAGCAGCCAGGGTTCGAACCGCCAACCGTGGGGTTCCAAGCACAGCCTCTGTACGCCACGCGCCACCGCCATGAAACATTAACACCACCTTCAACCTTGATTTAGCCCCTTTTTAAGCCAAAGAAAACAGCACCGTGGACCTTTTGAATGAAACACCTTGACGGAAAACATGGGCAGAAATCGGCATCAATCTCTCAAAATGTACATAAGAAACAACACAAATCTCGTGTTAAAATATATAAATATATATATATTGTACAGATTATTATGCATTTCTTCTTTAGAAACAAAGAGCTGACATTTTAAGATCAGCAGGATACAAAAGAATAGTGACAAACAACCTTTTTTTATTGCTTTTTCTCAAAACAACATTAAAAATGGATTTCGAAAAATGCTCATAAAAACAGAACAAATCGCTGGTTCTCACAATCCCGCCTAATCCTGCTTTAACATTGTTGCATGATTAAAAACACACACACACACACACACACACACACACACACACACACACACACACACACACAGTGTCCTGAGGACAACCCCAAAGTGTTAAACGGCGTTGAGGGGGATGTTCCAAAAACATTTGGTCGTGTTTTTAAGACGTTAAAAGGCTCCGCTGGAGCTAACTGCTAGCACGGGGCGTGCTAACGTGCTCACTGTGACTACTCTAACATGCTGATGTGGGTAAAGCAGGTTCACTGGGTTCATGTTCATGGCGTCACAGACAACTGAACGGTAACGGTGCTTTGCAGGTGTTTGGTCGCGAGTGAAGGTGCAGAGGGAGGAAAAGTCACCCCATCGTGCCCCTTTGAATCACTTCATGGTTGGTAGAAAAATAGTCCAACCCCCGCTTAAATACTTTAAGACTAAAAAAACAGCCCGCTCCTTTTATGGTCGCGTTTCCACCGAGCGGTACGGTACGGTACGGTACGGTACGGGACGGTACCCTTTTATTTGTGTCTCCACTGCCAAAAGTTGAGAATGGTGCCAAAAATCCGAACCGTACCGTACCACCTTTTGGGGTACCCTTCCGTTGGGGCACCTGGCACAGGTGTTTGGTACTAAACGGCGGAGCTAGACTCACTGCAGAGCGTTGATTGGTTGAAAGAGTGTCGTCATTTGCGCGCGCCGCAAGGGGAAAGACAACACACGTGTAGCCTTTGCTCAAACAAAGAGTGTCGTCTCCTTGTGACAAACGGCCACATATGGAGAAGCAAGAACAGGATCGGCCGTCTGTCCTCCGTTGTTGTTTGCGGTTAGCTTTCAGTTTTATCGCCTATCAAGTAAGGGTACTGTTGGCGGTGGAAACGCTCGCCAAATCATGGTTAACAGACCCGACCCGTACCGTACCGCTCGGTGGAAACGCGCCATTACTGCTCCAAGAGCAGATCGGACAGCACGTTGATGTCCGTCTCGGCCGGGTGGCTCTGCAGCACCAGTGCCACCATGTTGTCCTGACCCGGGAACACCTGGCACAGCTGCTCCCTGAGGGCCGCCGTCTCCTCCGGGCCCCTCTCCGCCAGCCGCCCCTGCAGGAGTCCCGCGTCCCGCCCTTTCCCGCGGCCCCTCCGGCTCCCCCGGTTGCCGCCGCCCGGCACGCGGTCGCGGAGGTTCAGGAGCTCCGTCTGGGAACAACGCGCGGGCTCGGAGGAGGGGAACGCCGTGGAGGCGCCGGCAAAAGAGTGGTTCCCTGGTTCCGGAGTCCTGAGAGGAGAGAAAGGAATTCCCTCATCACTGTCTTGACTCGTTGTTACGACTGTGAAACAAGCCGGCGTGCGTCTGTGCGGCCGGTCGTGTGCACCTGTGATCTGAGCGCAGGAAGTCGTCCAGGTGAGGCCCCCCTCGGCCCAGAGGGTCGTCCGGCACCATGAAGTGATCCCCGACAAACGTGTACTGGAGAAGTCTGCGTGGGGGAGAAACCATGACGTCATCCCGCCGCCCTTTGATCCTGGAACACTAAATCTCTATTTTTATCATGGTGAAAAAAATAGCTGGTTAACTGGTAAAAACGGTACTCAAGTACCACAATTAAAGTTACGTTGAGGAACTTTCAAGTGCTTATGAAACTTTCTCTGTTAAATACTCACGCGTCAATTTGACTTAAAAGAGTTAACGAGGATATCGGCAATTTACTTTTAACTGCAATATTTATTTGAAAGCTTTACAAGCGTTTATAACAAAGATCTTTGCACACACAATATGTGAGAGCGCATGTTTTGTTTTCATAATGAACTGCTTCTGTACTCTACAATATACACAGGTAGCGGTAAATTGATTAGTTAACTCACAGCAGAGTGCTAACTATCCTTAGAATTGTGTTAGTCATTTTTAAATACGTCATGTTTAAAAGAAAGGATGTTCTCTGAATATTTTCAGAAAGCGAAAGCAAAAATAAGGAAAGGAAAGTGTGCAGAGCTGAATTCCTACGTTGCTGATCCACACGCTGTCTTCTTATACCTCTTTTTGATGATGTCCCTCCACACGGGGGACTCGTCTGAAAGGTCTCTCAGGTTGTCGTTAGTTACGATCACGCCGTCGGTCTTCTGCGCGTGCTGCAGCATGAATCTGCAGGAATGAGGGAGAGAAGCATTTCAGAGCAGTCAAATCTCGTTCCCCAAACACTTATGGAAAGATTAAAACAACCGATCGGCATATCGATCCTCAGCGAGTTGTGCGTGAAAAGTGCGTTGACTCAAATATACAAAGTATACACAGTAAATGTACTATTGTCTCACAATGCAGTGTGCAAAGGAAATGGAGCAGCTACGGATACAAAATATATAAATAATAAATTGCGGATGCCGGTGAACCTAAAAAACCAAAAGTATATTTGAAGTTTATTTGGCATGTGGCATCATATGGATTTGACCTTTTTTTATTAGGAAGAAATATAAGAATATGGTAGTTTTGAGTTACTTCTGTTCCTACTTTAGCGCTTTTTAGCTCTTTTTTTTAGCTCTTTTTTAGCTAAGCTACCATCAGTCAGACGGCAGACTAGCAGATGACGTTCCTGGCTACCTGTCGTCGTACGAGCTGATCATCTTGCCCTGCACCTCTCTGGAGGGGGTGTAGGCGAGCAGGCCCAGCTTCTGCAGCTCCGTCAGATAGTGCTGCTCTGCAAGGTCGGGAAATAACGACGCTGCGTTTAGTCTGCACCGAAACGCCCACACACACACACACAAAGACGCTCGTAGAAAATTAGATTAGATTTTCCTCCCGAGAAAGAGACTCAGAGTCAAAAACAAGCAGCGAACGTGCAATTAATTTTCCAGTTATTTTGTTGTATGTGATTTCATCAAGTTTCTCACTGCGCTCAAAAAAGACGAATCAACGGACCAGTGTCGGCTTTAAAAGACCTTGAGCGCTACCTTTGATCTTGGGGTTGCTCTTCTGCCTCCACTGAGGCACGAGGGCGCTGATGTGTCGATGACCCCGGTCCCAAAAGTGCTGCACGGCCAGAGCGATGCCTCGACAGGAGAAGAAGTGACCCAACCCGTGACTGTTGGAAAAAACAGGGAACAGTTGGACGTACAGATCCACAAACACTCAAACTAAATCTCTCCCCGTCCATCAGAGGACCGACACGTTCTCTTTCCAGCCTTTCTGACCTCATGGCCACGTTGCTCCCGTCGATGATGATCGCCCTCACGTTCGGGTCGCCCGTCTGGTCCGTGAGCTGGAGGTCGAAGGGCGTCAGCAGGCCTTCCAGAAAGCGCTGCTCCCCCGTCACCACCACCGAAGAGGCGGCCGTGAAGCCCCGCCTGTCCCTCGCTCCGGAGGGCGGCGGGTCGTTCCTGGGGGAGAGGTGGGGTTGCGGCACTTGGGGCGCCTTGTGTTTGGGGTGTGGGTCCTGGTCGTAGGTCGGATCCATGTGTTTCGGGGGGGATGCGTCAAGCCGGGGGGCGGCCTGGCCATGTCGTTTGGTGGTTTGGATGAAGTCGAGTGCGGGGTGGCGGCGCGAGGGGTAAGTGGGCATGGGCGGCCCTTTGACCTCAGCCGGGGCGACTCGGTGTGGGGTCTGTGGGGTCTGTGGGTCCGCACGCCTCTTATCATTCAATTTGCTCTCTTCTGCCGGTATCAAAAGCTCGGCTTCTCTCGCCCTCCCTCCAGAAGATCTAACTTTGTCCGGCGACACGTCGTCCATCTCCCTCGGCCCCTCCCGGAGGGCCTCCTTCTCTTTGCTCACCTCTCTCTGCAGCTCCAGGAGCAGCTGGCGAGTGGATCCGTCGGGCAACATGTTGTACACTTTGGCCACTTTCTGCTCCATGTACCCGCAGCTGGCCGCCGCTTTCTTCACCACTCCCAGGACGAAGTCCTCCTCGGGTGCGTCCCCCCTTTCCCCGGCGACACCGCGCTTCTCCCTGGAGTGTCCGCCGTCTCCCGGCGCTCCCTCCAGCGACTCGTCCCCCGCCACCTCCATCGCTTCCTCCTCCCTGTGCTCCGTCTCGCAGGGTCGGTTCCTGTCGTCCCGGCTTTCCTCCGCCTGCTGGCGGTCGCTGCGGTCCTGCTCCTGCTGAACCACGTCCAGTATCTGCGAGGCCTCTTTGGGGCCCGTGCGGGCGAGGACCCGTTTCACCACGTCCTCCGTGTACCCCATGGCGGTGAAGAACTTCAAAAGGAGCCAAAACTCCTTGTTTCCCGATGACATCTGCAGATCTCGTTCCTCCTCCTCCTTCGTCTTGGTGTTTAACTGCGGCGGCGCTGCTCGCACGTCCGGAGGAGAGCGCGCGGCTCTTCCCTCGGCGCCCTCTGCCCTCCCTCGGTTGTCCCCGAACTCGCACCGGAATGAGGAGTCCCCGGTTGCAGAGTCTTTCCCCAAACCTGCGGGCAAACCTTCCGAAGTCCTGGAAGGCTCGGGAAGCGCGCACCTGCCGGCGAAAGGTTTGCCCGTCCGCACGTCCTCCGAGTCCTCGCGCCGTAGCTCATTTCTGTCCGTCAGAGCCCGGGCGGGGCTCAATCCGAGCCCGGATTCTCTCACCAAACCCAGCAGGACTTCCTTCACCGACCCCGGCAGCGCCAGAAGATCCAGGAAGTGCTTGTCCTCCCATTTCTCCACCAGGTCTTTGAAGGCCCGGCGCGAATCCAGGGACTCGCCGGGGCCCGCGTGCCCGGACTGCGCGCCCTCGTACCGCTCCACCAGGTCCGTTATCAGGGAGTAGGCTCGCACCACCGGCTCCTCCAGACCGGATATGAGCAGGAAGCCCACGGAGTCCACCTGGTTTGGCGAGAGGGAAGCACAATGACATTGATACTAAAAGCAAAATAAAAAATGTAAATGGGTTAATTTATTGTTGTCGCTATCCATGTCCCAATAATGATCAATATATATATATATATATACCAGGGTATATTGTATTACATAATATCAATAATACTGCGAATGACATAAGACATGGTAAAGTTTTGTATACTCTTGTGTGAATAAAATACTTCAAAATGAAAAGTACACAGAACTTGGGTTAAAATGCTAATGATTTGTGAATATTTCCAGCTACACTGTTGCATCACGTTGAAAGGCCTCAACAAATACCCAGCATGCAACACTCACCACTATATGTGCCGAGGTGTTTTTTGTCAGGCCGTCCACGAACAGCCCTCGGGCCCCACAGAAGATGCAGTGAAGGACCTCGGGGTAAGAAACCTCCTTCTGCTGCTCCTGGTTCACGAGGCCTTTCACAAACAACTGCAAGACCATCAAGTTTAGCTTCATTTTCTACTTTACTGTTTTGTTATTAACGATTTCCTGTGGTCTTCATGAGAAGTTTGCTCACTTGTTATTGTTATTATTATTGGACTATATAAGTGAGACTTGGACATCTACATTTACACGAAAACTGAATTACATCTGCAGATGTCGGCTTAAAAGGTGTTTGAAAGGGGACTTTAATGCGTGGTCGACATTAACGTTTCAATCAAGCGATGTCGTGACACGGACCACAGATCATTTATGACGGGAGATGCCCGGTTTGAAAACTCGCCTCAGCTTTATGAAGCGCAGGCTCAACCTGTTTCAACGCTCATTGTCCTCCTGCTTCTCAGAACTTCCTGCATTTCAGTGAAACTATTCGCAAGCAGACTTATGCTAATACGCCACCATGTGACCTTTAGAGGAAAGACGCAGCCGACACCCCGTGCAGGTTTCAGTCTTGTCTCTGAATCTTTAACGTACTCCCTGTAAAATATGAATACATCAAATGTCGGCTTGGCCAAACGCAGATGTGTTGGTGAGAAAAGAGGACGCACACAAGCAAGAACTCCCTTCTTGTTTTCAGTCACCGTCTTCCAATTCATGACAACATTTAAAAAACCCTCTATGAGTCAATAAAAACTTTCCAAATGGAGGGTTAAACTGACTAATTGGCGACAAAACGACAAAAGGCCCGTGCGTCGGAGAAGTCCCGCCTTACTTTGGCGGCTCTCACGTCGCCTCTCGGCCCTCGCAGCTGCAGCCATATCTGCCCGCCGTCGCCGTGGGAGCCGCCGCCGTCCGCCCCGAGGCCGAAGGTCACGCCGAATAGCCGCTCCACGGTGCCGTGGAGGGAGGCCAGGGGCCCCCGCAGCACGTCGGCGCACGCAAACTCGTCCTCCACCGGCGGCTCCCCTCCGCCCGCGCCGCTTCGCTCGCCCTCCATCCCCGGTTCTCAAAGTCGCCGTCAGATGTCAGACATACTGTGGGAGGGGAGACGGGGGAGGGAGGGGGGAGGGAGGGGGTATATTTAGGTGCGTTGCTTCTTCAATCACAGATAGGACAGTGTCATCACTCTAAAAGCGATACAATTGTGTTGCTTTTCAATGCAGCTTTAACTGGAGGCGATGAAGAAAACTGCATGTCCCAAGATGCACTGCTTTTATAAAAGACCCATAGAGACAGAGCCCAAGAAATAATTAAAAAAGGAGGCAAAGAAAAAGTTATTTTATGTCATTTGTTGTTACTGTATTTAATTCATTAGAATAAGGCTCGTTAGTTGGAAACTGACAACAAACAACAGGTTTATTCTAAAACAGTAACAATCTTCTTCCAACCAAAGTAGTGGAGTAACAACACCTTAAATACAAAGTAGTGAAGTGGAGTAAATGTACCTCTCCACCACACCTTCACACTGCACACCTTCGACCTCCAGCCGTGTAAACAAGGCTCTCCCTGTCTACATGTCCAGCTGGCGTTGACTGTCGCTGCCTTTCGCTTCTGCTGAGGGGGAACAAACGGTATAAATGAGCGCACGACGCGGCCCGGCGCGAGATAGTTGCGCCAGATCAGCGCGTAAAGAGGACGAGCGGTGAGAACACAGCGGGCGGCTTTTACGGTTCAATACGACAACGAAAGACGGGAGTTTGGGTTCGTTCTCTTACGTGGGGTCGATCGCTCCTCCGAAGTCTCGGTTCCTGCGGCTCCGTCCGCCGCACTCATTAAAACGACAACAACAACAACAACAACCACAATAACAACAACCACATGCAGCCGATCCGATCAAAGTTCAGCCGCCGAGTGCGCAACGCACACAGCGAGACGGAGAGAGAGAGAGAGAGAGACAGAGAGAGGGAGAGAGAGAGAGAGAGAGAGAGAGAGAGATGACGGAGGAGGAAGCTGGAAACCGAAACTAAACGAAACGAAGGAGATAAGCGGCTCATTTCCGGAGCCCGGCGGGCGATTCTGTCCGGATGTTTTGTGTCCATTTAACACCAAAATGACGTCACTTTAATCATTAAAAATGTATCCGCATTTTCACACGGAAGACCGTCCGTTCACATGATGTTTTCACTTTGTTCCAACCAGAGTGGTTGTTATGACAGAGGACACGCGACAGAAGGGAACATTTAAAGCGTGTAGTTTCGGATGTGGCTTGTGTTGATTTGTGGGTCGAACAGGAGGTGAAGGGGATTTCCAATGACGTCACAGCCGGGGTTTTTCTGAATGTGTGTGTGTGTGTGTGTGTGTGTGTGTGTGTGTGTGTGTGTGTGTTCTTCCTCTCTTCTGACTTTTAACACGTCTCTGTTAAATGCAGAGAAAGAGGAATTGGGGACTTTTATATGTTTACAGGGTTATTTGGTGCAGTTTCACACACAGGAAGAGTTATGTTTCCTCCTGCACATCCTGCCTCAGCCTGCCGGGGCACACCGGGTAGACTGGGTTCCAAGTATGCCATTAAACGGATGTGTGTCTGTGTCAACGTGTGCTCAGTTGTGTAAGTGCCCAGATCTGTGCAGGAAGACATTCTCTGCTACATGTATTCAAAGTGTTACTCCAGTTAGAGCCATGATTATAATCCAAGGTTATATTTTGTTTTAATAACCTGAATCTGCAAAGTAACCATAAAGGAAACGGGCAAAGTTTCCCTCTGAACCGTGGACTTTGACCTTAATGCCGCACGTGGCCCAATCCGAACCAAGATGCTGACTTTGCACAAGGGAATTACCCACAATTAACTGCAATGTCACGTTAAACAGACAGCATGGATACTCACAAAAACAATGAGTCACGGGGGTTCAGGGGAGACTTTGAGACTGGGCCAATCTTGTGTCATAGTGCATTATGTTAGCCGGTGTTTCCCAAACTTTTTCTCTCAGGGCGAGTGTGGGTTTTATTTCTTTTTTTAGGGCGGGTGTATGAAGTCAAGACCCCTCTGGGAGTCAGAACCTTCCAGTTTGGAACTACTGATGTAAGCCATGCTAGCTGTAATCATCAACGATTTAAAGAAGCCTCACCTATTTACTGTAAATCCTTTAGCAGACTCTTCCCTCTGCTGGTGAAACTCAAAATAGCATTATAAGATTTTTGGGGATCTTTTTCTTTTGGTCTAAACTTTAGTACAATGTCCATAGAAATCTTTTTTTTGGGATGGACATAAAAAGTATGTTTAAAAAGGAAAGAATTTTGCGGTTAAGAGCCTGTTTTATTTCCAGCAATGCGGAAAATGTGTGCCTTCAAAAACAGAGTCAAGCACGTTATTCTGCAGTGCGCCTGTATTAGGCATTACGGTAAATGTATAGGAACTGACTTCAAGATAAGAGCCTTGTTTCACCATCAAGAAATGTGACTGAATAAATGACAAATTATACATAACAATGATTATTACGATTGGAAAATATAACAATTAAGGTTGGGATCGACGGCAGACCCCTTCCGAGAAGAAAATTCTACAGTGAAAAGAAAGAGTGAGATTGTGAAGGGCTTTTATTTTGAAAACGTTGTGAAAACCTCCAGCAAAGCGGTATAGAGCTACATAAAACTGAATCCCTATGTGGAGACACCTAGGCGTGTTTGTTGAGCTGTTTGAAAGCAGAAGTAAAAAGGAAAACTAGTTTCACTTCTGCTTCCGTGAAGCTGCCAGTACAAAGTCACCGAATGAGTGCCAGGGAGTTTACACTGGCTGAAGGATGAGGAAGAAGAGTTTATCTCAAAGGGTGAGTGATTTCCCCCCTTTAAAAAAAAACATCGTGATGAACTAATTATTGTTGAGTTTATCTCAAAGGGTGAGTGATTTCCCCCTTTTAAAAAAACCCATCGTGATGAACTAATTATTGTTTTAAGTATCTGTTGGTAAAGGAAATGTGTCGGACTTGGATTTTACGAAGTTACGGAAATCCAAAGTAAAATTTCAATGTTCAAGTCAAAAGTGTTCTCATTATTCTGTCCAACAAATCCATGTGCCCTTGTGTGACATGAAGCCATGTTTCATTAAAAGGAAGGAAACAAAAGAAAGAAAAGGAAAAGATACTCTGTGTTTTAGGTAATGTATTACTTGATTAAACACGAAACACCCAAACAACCACCATAAGAGGGCACCATATATTTCTTTTGTGCTAAAGCAGGGATTCCCAAAGTGTGGTGCGGGGACTCCGGGGGTCCGCGAGCAGCCTCTAGGGGTTGAGCGAGAGGAAGAATGTAATGGCGGTCTCTGTAATGATTAATATTAAATATATATATATTTTTTATCAAGTGGGTTTTTATCTGTTTCTGAGAGTATACATGTGCCTACATTATTTCTTTACGTGGTTCACTGTGTTACACAATTTGAAATTCCCCTACCTCTGACGATCAGTCGTGACGTGTAACTTTACATTTTTTATTTTGAATAATGTAACCGTTGTGCATGGGTTAATTGTAAATGAAATGTGATGCAATCTGCCACTGAGCCTGAGCCAATCAATTTATTGAAACGTTGTTGCAGTGTTTCAAGGCATTTTCCCACTTGTAGTTTGTTCCTATTGGGGATTAATATGGTACAATGTTGCAGCTGCCCCTTTGTTTGGTTTCTGTTCACACTGCAGGATTCAACAGCCATTTAAACATTGTAAACCAACACCACGCACAAGCAAACTGTTTTCTCATTGGTCCTATTTTATTGCAGCTATAAATAGGCTGTGTGTTTCTTTCTTCCTTTATTGCGGATTGGAACGAGGTTGGGATGTGGGGGGGCCCAAAGCGACTCTGCGTCCTTGAACCTCTTCTTAATAACACCCCGGTGCAGTGTTGATGGTGCAGATACCTGTTTTTATTTTATTTTTATCAGCGCTATTATTTTCCTCCTCCTCCTCCAGTGAAGTATGTCCAGCTGTCAGTTCCCCATGTCGGTCAGCGACTCCAGCCTGGAGGCCTGGACGGCGATCGCCTCCGGGGGTTTCGGACAAGTATTCAAAGCCAGGCATCGAGGGTGGTGCTGCGACGTGGCCGTCAAGCTGCTTCACCACGATGACCGGTGAGTCGCTTAACCGAAACAGCCTTCCTGCTTCAGGTCTCGACTTACCCATGTTGCAAACGCACACAGGAACAGCGAGTCGGCGCTGCTGAAGGAGATCGACATGGCGCGCCAAGGGAGCAGCCCGCACGTGGTCCTGGTCCGAGGGGTCTTCAAGGGCCGGCCGCCCGGCGTGGGCTCTACGCGGCTGGGCCTGGTCATGGAGTTCATGGAGAGAGGATCCCTGGCCTCCCTGCAGGTAGCCACGCGCGGAGGAGGGGGAAATACATATTTTGTAGTGAAACGCGTAGCTCAGCACCATCGCCCGCTATGCGTGTAGATCCGTAACTATGGAAACAATCTTACAGCACAGCTTAAACGAAGCCCCGCCCTGGCCGCTGGTCTGCAGACTGGCTCACCAAGTGGGCCTGGGCATCAACTTCCTGCACAGCCTGTCGCCTGCTCTGCTGCACATGGACCTGAAGCCCAGCAACGTGCTGCTGGACTGCTCTCTCAACGCCAAGGTGAGTCCAAAGCCTCCGCTTTCTTTTTTTGGGACTAACCATACCGCTTTTTCCATTCCTTTTCCATTAGGACCATGTAAATAATTGTCAGGTATCAGAATAGTTCATTTACTCGGTCAATTGGGTTGGGTTCTTTTATTGATCACGAAACACATTTCAGAAGCACTTTTAGACACAAATCTTAATTTGTAAAGAGACTAAATTGCCCATCAACCCTCCTTTTGGTCATTTTCTCTTCAGCTCACAGATTTCGGCCTTGCGCGGCTTCACTGCAGCGTCTCGTGCTCTTCAAAGAAGACGAGTGATGAGGAAGGTGGGACGATCCGGTACATGCCGCCGGAAGCTTTCGACCTGTTGTACAAACCGGACAAAGCCTCCGACATCTACAGGTACAAGGACCGGTTGAACGCGTTTTAATACTCGTATAAGAACCAACTATGGCACATGGTTTCAGCTTCACAGGCCCCAGGATGTGACACTCTGCTTCTTTCTTTCAGTTATGGTATCCTCTTGTGGTCCATTGTCACAGGGAAACCACCATATGGACGTAAGTGACTACTTCACTCTTTCTTCACTCATTCTTTCAGCTCTGTTTTGGTCTCCACCAGATCCTTTCATTTTAAAAGAGTAAATCCGCGAGTTGTAAAATCAAAACATCTGGTGAAAAGATGGCAAAAGTCTCCTGAGATACACTCCACCCTTCCTCCGCTGCAGGAGCTCAGTCCAGCCTGGTGCAGCATCGCATCCCAAAGGGGGACCGTCCATCGGTGCCCGAGTTCATGCTCCGGGCCGACGGGTGTGCCGGTTTTGCCGAACTGAGGCGGCTCATGGAGAGATGCTGGGACCAGGCACCCGGAAAAAGACCCTGCGCCCTCGGTGAGAAAGCTCTCGAGTCGACTAAGGGAAATAACACTTCCAACAAGTTGTGTAACTGTTGCGTCTTTTGCCCACAGAGTGCGCAATCGAGGCAGAAAAACTGCACAAGATGCACAAAGAGGACATCAACGACGTCGTCCACGCCGTGCAGAGGATACTGGTGAGGGAGAATCTTATCATGACGGTGCTGCCGAGGTTCGGTTAAATCGTGACATCACGTAGGTCTTTGTCTTCCTCTCTGCAGGACAAAGAAAAGGACGCCCAAAGAATGCTGAAGCAGTTTGAGGGGATTCACGTCTCTCCGTTTTTAGGTCTGCTTTTATTTCATGTTTTCTTCAACGCAGCAATTCCCTTTCTTGATAAATGGATATTAAACTTTGGTCGTTTGCATTTGATATATACAAAAAGCAGGCTAGCGGGCACCTTGCACCTTCTTTGCTTATTAATAAGGCTAGCATTTCTCCCGTGTCCGGTCGCTAAGCTACGCTAAAAAGTGCTGTTGCGAAAACAACAAAAATGTGATTTCAACGGTAATTTGTTTGTCTTGGCAGGAAGCGGGCGTTGGGAACCAGAGAGTCACGTTACCGTGCCAACGGGTCGCACACCAATCCAGGTTAGGGTCGGACAAATCACACCGGGTGTCTTGCTCAGGGGCACTTCGACATAAAACCCTCTCCACCCCATGCGCCACGGTCGCCATGGAGAGACTATTAATATTAACATGCCTCACTTACTGCTATGCTATGCTATGCTATGCTATGCTATGCTAGTTGGCTGCTGGCATCAGCTTTATAGGACACAAACAAATGTGAGTAGGATCGATCTTCTCATACACAATCCCAGTTTAGCAAACAAAGTACACTAAAATGTGCCATCCTGGTTGCAAATTTTGTTCTTTATCGAACACACGGTTCACTTTAATTGTGAGAAAGCAGGTCGAATGATTCAATAATTCATTTAAAATGGGGGGAACTTGTTTTGTTTCTTTTGTCTCATTGTGGAGAACAAACTGCTGACCAGTTATTTTTGATTATGCCAATTGTATGTGCCAACTGGCAATTTAGTGAAGTCTTTATTGGGATTACAGTGCAACTTTTTTACTGTACTGTTGTTGCAGGAAATGGATGGCAGTAGGACAGCAGATCAGAAAGACATTGCGCGAGTCGAAGGTAAAAAGGAAGTTGGTGTTGAAACCACTGTTTTTAGATCCCAAATCAAACAGAAACACAAATCAAGTATCGTAGCTTGTCTTCCCTTTTCAGATCCGCCTTCATCTCGGCATCTGGGCGACGACGTGAGCCGGCGGCCGACAGACGATAAAGTGAAAAAGTCCTCCGTTTGCCCCATTCGATCCCCCCCGTCGTCTCCTTCCGCTCGGCGGCCCGCTGGGGGAGGAACAGAAAAGGCCCCCCAGCAGGGTTCGAAGCAAGAGCGGCCTTCGAAGTGTCAAGTGGGTGTTTCCCTCCGCGTCGCTGCGCGAAGGCGCGCTCCACACCGCATTTAAGACATCATATCATTTCTAAGGAGCATATTTATTTTCTCGCTTTTTCTTTTTACTTTTCTCATCCGCAGCGGCAGAATTCCAGCCCCGCCCCTCAGCGCGTCATGGAGATCCGCCTCAGCGACGTGGTGGGATTACAGTACGGCGACAACAACAGCATGAGCATCCAAACCGTTCTCCCCCGAGAGAGGAGACGGCACCCGACGGCCCCGCCGGGGGTCAACCACCCATCGCAGCGCCGAGGGAGCCGGAAGGACACGACGGGAGGACCGCCGCCACCTTGAGTTCTCTAATTCCACGAAACAGCCCTCTACACTTCATACATACTTTCTTCTTTTTTTGTTGCTTTTCAAATGTAGAAAGTCCATGTGAAACGTCATTTTAAATACTTTTTTTTTATTTAAAAAAAAAACCCCAAACTGTTTTTATCTGCACGTCGAGCAGGGTAAATAATTTGTATTGTATTATTTGTAATATAGATTAAGGCCTGTCTTAATGCATTCATTTGTTTTTTTTTATTACTAGGGTCGGAACTGTTTTCTTAAAAGAGACGCATAAGAACTTCCTGATGCATTTTGCATTTACCTTTTTTACAGATAAAATAAAAAATGCAGGTGTGTACGATCCAGCATGTTGTTTCCGTTGCTGTAACGGCGCTGCCATGAAATGTCAGCTTCTTGAAAACTTTGAATTGCTTCATCCTAAAGGTACATTACAAAAAATATGAAGAACCTGGAGATTGTATATGTTAAAAAAACATAGTTTACTTAGATTTAGATTTCTGAAAACCTTTGAACTCAGGTGTGTTTTTTCATGTTCCTTTACAACTTCACTTTTGTTTTAATCAATAAATGCTTATTTTATTAAGTTATTTTAAAGGAAAGTATTCTCTGATTTCAGCTTCTCAGACTTGAGGTTGAAACCAGCGGTCAAACAAACCACTCAATTCTTTGACTGTTTTCTTCTTTTTTAATAAATATATTTGAATAATAAGTGTCTGGCCTTTTAATGAAATTAAATGTCTAATCATTGTGAATTAATTGAAGGAATTTAATTCCCTGATCGTGATTTCATTTTGGTGCAGCGTTTTGGTGGTAATCTCCATGTAGAGCCTCCAGGTGGCGCTCTTTGTTCATCTGTTCCGCCCGCTCTTTCGATCCAGTCCAGATAAAACACTGCTGTTGATGCTGGAAACGCTTGATACATATTTCAAATGATAGCTTTTGAACCACAGTCACAGGAGTGCTAACACAGGCCTCCGCTGTGCACCGGGGCTTTGACACGCATCGGTTGGGATGGTCCGGTGTGACCTCCAGCTGGGTTCTGGCACCGGATCCCTTCCTTTACTGCCGATCCTCCATCTGCCTCCTGGTCCCCCGCGGAGAGACACGCACACTCGCAGAGTGTCACCGCCGTGACAAAACACACCAAAGACTGTACGTTTGCAAAGGGTTTCACAATAAACCTGCAGATGTGATGGTTAAGGCTCAAAGTCTTGTGGTGTTTCCCCTCGATTACCCTGAATACACCTTTAGAACACAACACAGGGATCAGTACTATTTTTAGAGCATCCGTCTGTCTGCAGCAGTGATTTATGGAGCATGTGTGTTTCGGTGGGTGAGGATGTCCTTGATAATCAAGTTAATGAACAATATGGTCAATTGCAGGCTTTGAATAAAATAAGGTGGGTTGGTAACAGCTAAGCTAAGGTCGCTTTTTGTTTGCACAGGACTATTTACCGCAGGTTGGCTCCCCCTTTGTGGTAGTAGAACAACTGTGCAAGATTAAATGCAGCATGATATTAATAGCAATTTTTAAATGAATTTTATAGCAACAATGTACAGCTAACTATTCTAAATAGTCATAATAATGTAACTGAATTATTAATGAAAAAATTGTTTAAAACTTAAAATGCAATGCTAAAATAAATATTTCAATTTTTATTCTCAATTCAGCAATAGATGGATAGATTACAATACGTTCAATTTCTTCATTCTGTCATTTTATTTGTTATTTTGCATTACAACTCATAGCAATGTAACTTTCCTCACTAAACATTTGTAATTCCTTATGTATTAAACATACAATCCAGTGCCAATTTTCTGTGCACCGCAAACACCAGCTGCTAACAAATCTAATTCAGTGACATTTAAATGGTGCCTATGGTTTTAATAAATAAATATAAGTTTGGCCATAGTTAACCAGCCACCTCCATAGAAACATTGTTCTTTTTTTTGTTAATGGAAATAGTTTTAACAAGGTAAATGGGCAGATAAGTTAGAGATGTTAGACACAATACCTTAATTAAAAACACTTAAGCTTATTATCACTTCATTTCATGCATTGAAAGAAAATCACAAACCCCAAGCATTGACGACTCAGGCACAGGACACAAAAACTGCAATGAAAAAGAACATACAATCATGATTATTGTCTTTAGAGAGAACTCCCTCACTCGATCAACGCCTCCGATTGCGACGAGAACGCAGTCCCACCTCGACGCTGGCCTACAAGGGGAACACCAGAAACCCGGAGAAAGTGGAGTACTTCCAGCCGCCCCTCAGGTTCCCCCTCTCCAGTTTGAGGGAAGCCTTGTCCCCCCTCTCCATCGTCACCAGCCCCGCATTGGTGGCGGCCTCTCTGGTGACGTCCTGGTCGCCGGCGAAGGCGGAAATCACCGGCCAGCCGTTGAGAACCAAACTGGCCTGTGAGAAGACGGGGGAGGAGATGCAGCACAATAGATCATCGATCTATATCTACATATGTTTATTTATTTTTTACAATTCTTGGTCTTCTTGTAGCTTCAGTATCAGCATGCTTTTCAACAATGTTGGGACTCCCCTTTGAGCGGGTATTCCTTACTTGTATTGTCTGCCGGTTGTAAACTTTGACAACGTGAAAGCTGAAACTGTAGACTCCTTTTCTGGGGGCCACGAAGATACTCCTCGCCGGATCAAAATGGCCGCCAACGTTTACGAGGATCTAAGAAGAAAAAAAAAAGATTTGGAATATTTGATGCCTCGTTTGTTTTTTTCAGTTCAGCTTCAAGTAATTGGCAGGAACACAGCAGAAGTTAGGAGGTCACTAAACAGACCTGCGGATCAGTATTTGTCTGGTTTGTGCAGCAGTTAATTAAATTGTTCTAGGTCACAGCTCCCAGACGCTGCTAACAATGACTCAGTCAACACGGTATCGTAATTGTACTAATACTTTCAGGCCAACAAAAGTAAACAATGATTATGATGTCACATATGCAGTGACGTCTTTGTGTGATGTGTGTAGATAACTTTGTCTCAGTGGCCCCTGACTAATGCGGGTGAATTTATTTATCCGCAATAACACAATGTACCTTTCCCAATCTCTGCCAGTGAATCACAACCATTAACAGTAATTCATTGTGTTGAGTGACAGCATTGAGAAGGTGTCACACTTTTAACCACATCATAGTTTATTTTCATCTTAACTGCATGTTATCTAACTATACTGTCATTTTGTATCACCGCACATCATCCACTCATTACCCTCACCTGGTTCTCCTTGCCCTCCTCACCTATCTGTCCTGACACGTAAAGAGTACCACTCAAATATATATATACATACTTCCAAAAACCCTTCACAATGTGGTTGGACCATTAGTTTGTGTTGTGCCTGGAAATCTTGACAGTCCAATTCAAGGCGGAGCCAACAAGGGTTCAGGACAACACCTGCCTTATTTAACAAGCGTCTACGTAGAGAACTATATTTCACTCATTTCACCCACCTGGTCAAAGTAGATGGTCATGGTGCGGTTGCTCATCTCCGAGGGTTCGTGGTTGGTGTTTCGGATGGCCGAAAAGGCCACCCGACCGCTTCCTGACCTCACCGACATGCCTAGGGCGTTACCTGACGGCTCCGCGGAGGGGGTGGAGTCGCACACCACCAGACACTTTCCCTCCAACACGATTGGCTCTGTGTCATTCTGGCAACTGACTTCTGGGGCACCCCAAATTACCAGAAGAAGAAGTCCGGCAATAAAGACTGAGCGAGGACCGAGGCAGGGCCGAGACGGAGGGGATGGACGGCGCATTGCTTCCGAACGATGAGTGAGTTTTTGGTCTTTCTGTGGGGGGGGGGTGACAACGGGACCACCACCTATTGGCGAGGACGTGTCTTTCTTAATGAACACTTTACTTAAGCATCACGAGGGTGTCTTCACCTAGAAAGGACCCTTCAACCAAGGACTTCCCACATCTCGAGGGACCTTTAATGGTTCAGGTAGTCAGTGGTGGGAGATTATCTGACTGAGTTGGCACCAGGATGGCGGCTTCGTATAACAGCAGACCGAAAGTCCCTCTAAGCACAGTTCATCCAGCTTCTCACACCTCAGCAGAAATGTCCATTCGCCAAACAAAGCCTGTCAAGGCTTCAGGCCTGTTGGAAGAGGCAAATCACAGGAAACTACTGCATCACAGTGACAGAAATGGAAACTGATGACTTTAAGTATCTTGGCACTAAGAGAAATTAATTTGTGATGAGATTCATTACATTCTATCAAAGTTGAATGTTTTTTCCTATTGAAACCTTGTGGGGCTATTTCTCTAGTCCATAAATCAGAACAAAAACCGTCTGGATTTTGCTGGAGAGGAAAACAAGTGGAAGCAGAAGTGATGAGGTAACGGTTTGGCCAGGAAGAGGGCGTGTAGGTGCCAGCTGGGCTCAGGAGGGGGGGGCCTGGACTACTGTGGACTATCACAGTCCACCACCAAGAGGCCATCTGCTCGTAAACACGCCAACTCTTTCCCCCCTCCAACTTTCCAATTAAATCCCTGTCTCTGCACTTGGATTCCTTTATATGAATACACGTTATGAATACAAATACTACAAAGCCAGCTCATGCGTTAAGGAGGTGGCACATTTGTTGATCAGTAAATTACCATGACCACACAGAAGATGACTCTTCATCCACGTTATCTTCATAATAAATTCAGTTAAAAATAAAGAGGAAGTTTTAAAGAAAAAGACAAATCCCCCATAACAAGTGCCTCAACAGCCCAAACAACAGCAGACCATAAAGGCATTTTCACAAAATCAACCATTGCAAAATAAATAAAGATAGTATGGTTTGGTCAATAGAAGAAAATTGCCAAAAGAACACCCACCTGTCCCTTTCAAAATGTTCAATCTGCAGCGACAGCAACCGGCTTCCTCCAGCTAAGTTAGACCATCCCGAGAGTCCCGCTCAGCTTTTCCCCATCACTCACTCCCTCCCTGTTTCTCTCTCTCTCTCTCTCTCTGGTGCAGGAAGCCCTTGTGTTTGAGCAGATGTTTGATCACATCACAAGCATCCTGCCTTCTGTTTTCACAGTGCCTCGACCCCCGACTTGTCCTCCTCCCTCCGCCTCCAGCTCCTTCACCTCGGATATGTCACGGAAAAAAAACGGGTTGAAAAAACAAAGCTCTTCCTATGAAAACGATTCATCTTTGTTGTTTAGCAAAAGTTAACATGCAACAAAATCGGATCTATTATGCGTTATCTGTTTGTAGCAACTAAAAGCAAAAGGAAGACGAGTCAGGCACAAATATCCGGTTTGGAAGAATTAAGAATAATTATGAAGCTCAATGGAGGAAAATTTATTTTTAAATTAAACTTAAATGCCCCACTCAAAAGACTCAGGTCACTATTTTTTCTTCATGATTGGCCTCTGCTGCTCAGTAGAATATATTTCCAGCAGTGGCAGCTTGCCAATAGAGAGCAACAATTGTCAATATTTGTGTTTTTGAAATATGGAATGTACCCAGTAATGTGTTTAAAATACCATATCAGCTCAAAATGTCTGCTTTTCCTGCACATCCTTGGCCGTCATACGCATTCTAGCTGCAGAGAAGGCGGGTCTAAAAGCACTTGAGCCAATTGCAGATTAAATATAAAATGTTCTTTAAAACAAGCTGGCATTCACTTCCTTCTCACTAGCAAAAAAGAAGTAGGTCAGCTTGTTCAGATGACTTGTTAAATCACAACATGTGCAGAGTAACACAAAAATATTGGGCTGATCAGCCACAAACTGTACAGACAATGACTCATTAAAATTGCGTCTAATAATAATGTGGTAACTCGTTGGAAAGTAGGATTAGTGCTAAGGTAGAAGCATTCATCTTTATACCAGGGACAACTGGATGTCAATATTTAGTATTTTTGCTAAATATCTTTTTGGTAGTCAATATCTGGTACTTCCTAGAGCAAATTATTTATCGCGAGTGTTGAAATGACATTTTTACAGTTAAGATTATTCTGGTTCTTTTTTTATTTTTCATAAAAAAAATTCACAATTCAAAAAATAAATAAAGGCATATAAAAAAATACATAGTGTCAAAAATCACATTCATGCAAAAAAATCAAATACATTAAATTAAAGACAAAATAAATTTCCCTAAAATGGGAACTTTACAAAATAACACGTCACACAGGCGCATCAGTGGACACTTTCCTCCACAGGACAGATGATCAACGGGGCGATGTTCTTCCCCTCGTCTGGAACACAGGGGTTGAAGTACGGGTTGAGGGGCTCGTTAAAGTCACACCCGCTGTAGGTGTAAATGTGGGTCTTTGCCTCTGCGTCGTAGAAGGACACCAAGCCTTCGTCGTAGTCCAGGAACACGCCCACTTTCTGGGGCGTTTCTTTGAGGCAGAGCTTGACGGAGGGGCCGGCGCAGGCATTGAGGCCGGCGCCTTTCCGCCGGCAGATGGCCCAGTATCCGCTGTCGGGACGCACCGCAATGGCTCCCTTCCTGTTGATGGACTCCCGGGCCACGCCGAGGTCCCAGTCTGTTTTGTTTCCAACCTGAAACAAACATAAGACCTACATCGTGAGTCACTGTAGGCTGATGGTGTTTGAATATACTACATGTTGAACTTGTAAGAACCGCAGGGTGCGTTATATTAGTTATACATTCAATTTAATTTGTTAAAGTGCACTGCTATGGCTTAAAGCGTGTTTCCTGTTTCTGAGCTCCTTACCTGAACAACCCAGTAGCGCCTTCCGGTAGCAAAGCTTTGTTTCCCCGAAACACAAACGCAGGAGTTAAACCGCCGAGGACTGTCCAGGACTAAATTATTCTTCTGGCTGCCGACGGCCACCTGTGGATCAAAATTATCAACGTTACTTTTACTGTCTTCATCATATCAGACGTTTGCCTAATTCCTACAATTGCTAACAAACTTTATTACTTTCTACTATGAAATCTGCATGTAATGTTTTAGAGGAGAAGCACAATAATTAGTATGTTTTATCAAACTATACCTTCTTTCTGTCCGGAGACAGGACGAGCCAACCTGAAGCAGTCTCAGGGTCCAGAGTGACATCGACTGCAGAAAACAAAGAAGAAAAACCGTGAGCCACGTCATAAAAAGAGGAACTAATCGAGATCAAAGTAGCTTATTGAAATAAGCAGTAGACGTGTGGCTGTGAGCATACCTGCGTATTGATTCAGCCTGTCTACTTCTGCAAAAAGAGAAAAGAAAAAGTTGATTTTCATGCACTGGTCTTTACAACAATCTTTGGCAGTTAAAGAGGAGATCATGTTTTTTTCTAAAAGACTACTGACCATCTTCAGACAGTTTGTCCGATAGATCCTGGCAGACGGCGATGAGCTCGGAGAAGGCTCTGGTCACCGCCCCCATGCAGTGATCAGAGTAGACCGCCACCTCGGACCACTCTCTGGTGGATGGGAGTGGACTTTGAGATGGAAAACTCTAAAATGGGGGAAAACGGTTTGACATGATTACGGTTGTTGACACGTTGACTCTGCAAAGAGACGAGGACCTTCATGTATCTAACCTGCAGGAGGTGAACCGGGCTCTGACTTTGCTCCAGCTGCACCAGCTCGATGCCCCTCGCCTGAAGCTCTCTGATTTCTTGCTGCAGCTCCTGCAACAACTCCGCGGCTCTCCTCTCGGCTTCTTGATGCTTCTGCTCCAGCTCTTCCACAAGCCTGGCCTGGTTCTTCTCAATGGCGGTTATGAGCAAGCTGCAGACCTTAGCACTGCCCTGGATCTCCCTCTCTGTGATTTTCTGTTCATTGACACAATGGAAACGTTTAGTTTTATGGATGACAAATAGACAAAGATCTTTAGTTAGAGCTTTTTTTTAACATGAACTTACTTTACTTAGATCCACAGAGTTATTGATCTGTTCCATCTTTCTGCGTCTGGCATGGATCATCTGTTTGATGCTGGTCTTTTTGTCCCTCAAAGAGGTCTACAAAAGGTTAAAAGAAAGTCTTTCAGTGTACAGTAATACCAGAAGTAAAGGGAGGGAGTGTATTAAAAGAGAATTTGAGAGTTCATGTGAAGACGATGGCTAAAAGAACAGGTGTCTCACCTTGACCCTGTTCCTCTCCTTCTCTATCGGTACTATGGTGTGGTGTTTGTGTTCCCTCTCTGTACATTTCACACAAACAGGCTTCTGGTCGCTCGTGCAGAACTTGGTCAGCGGCTTCCTGTGTTTTCCGCAGAGGTGAGTCGTGATGAAAGTGGCCGTATCCATCAGCTGGTGCTTCTGCAGCGCTGCATCCCTCTCGTGTGGCGTGAGGTGAAGTTCGCAATAAGACAGCAGGCAGGTTGGACACGACTTGACCGATGGGGACTTGTCTCCGCAGCAAACGTCACAGGGAACTTGGTCAGCCTCGCAAAGCGGGTTCAGGGAATTTTTCCTGCTTCCTGGCGGCGTCGCAAGGTTCGCACTCTCCTCTTGAGCCCTTTTGGTTTAAATAAAATTTTGTTAAATATCAACTTAGTTGTAATATTTTTTGGTTTGACTTTGGGTTGCTTTAAAGCCGAGAGAGGAAGTAATTAATAACAAACCTTTTGTAAATCTCAATGATTTCAGCAAATCCACAGTTGATCTTCAGTGGTGGTCGCTTTTTGAATTTCTCTTTGCACAGAGGACACTCAGGCTTTCTCTTAGTGTCCCAAAATCCCTCAATGCACTCCAGGCAAAAGTTGTGACCACATGGGATGGAGGTCGGGTGGGTGAAGATGTCCAGACAGATGCAGCACTTGAACTGCTCCTCTAACGGAACGGCGAGGGACATGTTTGCAACTGCAAAAAAACCCAAACTGAATTACTTAAAAATCCATATTTAAAATTTGAGATGTTTGCTTCCAAAAACAGATGTCAAAACAGGGATTGTTGGGCCATTTTCTAATTTAAAATTGCGCTTCAATTATAGTTTAAAAGTCCCTTAGCCCTCTCTTCCAGGGTTTAAAGACAAAGTTAGCAGTAAAAACCATTACATTGTTTCTAATACCTGCTCTCCAGATTATTCAACCAGTACATGCTGCACACACCTCTTGCATTAATGTTCCCTCCTTTTTGTCATTTAACCAAATATCCATATAAATGGGTTTTGCATGTGTAAGAAATGAAAGTTCATTCTAATTCAGTGTCTCCTGATTGAAGTATCGCGTCCTACCTGGATGGGTCGTCATGGCGAGTGTCCCGATCGTCCTCGTAGAATAAACGTACAGAGCAAGTGCAGCGCGGTTTAAATAAGCATCCACACTCCCTGTTTGCAGAAGGATTAGTCACACTTGTCTAATTACCGTTAAGCTCCTCCTCGCTCGATAGGAATTTCCACATGTTATTCAAATGTTCTGGTACATTTTGTACCTTTTGTTCCTCTAATTACTGGAGGTGAAGAAGAGGAGCTCGAGCAGGTACGACAGGGTTTGGCCTCAGCCGCTGCAAACCTAAACAAAGAACTTTAATTATTCCTCTGGCATGATAGTGATTCAGCATCTGGCAAAACATGATCAATTATTGTCGGTGTGTGCAAACCAGCTGACAGAATGGGACAGGTTGAAATGTACCTTGAGCAGTCGTTGTGGACGTGCATGTGAGTGATGTGGGATTAAAAATACTTGATATTGTTCACACTTTACAACGTGCCTCAGGAAAGGTTTGTGCAATTCTGTGATCTTAACGTCATTCCAGAGATGTATCAGTATGAAGATTAAAAAAGTCTAAAAATGTAGAAACGCCATCTTCAAAACCTCATTGACCAACAAAATGATCTAACACTGGATAAAATAGTTTCTGTTGAAACTTTTTGAGATAAAGTTAGAAAACCTTTGTGTTATTTTAACATATGTAAACCTGTGGCCATATAAACACATTTACAGCCATTTAGTGTTGAACTATATTATATTGTAGGCTGAATCAAACAAAATCAACAAATTTCCCCCTCATCCATATCACAGACACACACGCGCACAAACACACACACACATATTTTTGGATTGAAGAATTGCAGAAACTTTGCTTAACGCACACTGTACAAAAAAATATTATTTTGTGTGAAGTAAAAATGTTAGTACTTCTAAGCCTAAAGCACTCGCATGATGGTTCACAAGAATCGCCTGTGAAACATTTCTCTCTCTCTATTCCGGCCTGTTTTTTCTACATCTTATTTTTTACATCCATACATGCGCACATTTAGTTGTCGTCATAATAATTAGTCCCGTTTGCTGCCACTCAACATGTAAATGCCAGTAACTGACCTAGATATGGTTTTTAATTACGGTACGGTAACAACATAATGTGATGACAAAGAGAGAAAGTGACCTATTAACACATTCAATCTAACGAGGATGAGCTACTTAGTAAGTACTTGTGGGTCAGCTGCTGCTTTTCCCCATCCTGTTTGCTTGTATCTTCCTTTTCCCCCTGTGTGTTTGTCTGTGCATTTTGTCCTCACCTGCAAGAGGCGTGGCCATTCATCCTGCTCCACATTCCACGATTCACCCCTGCAGTACTTAGACCCGGGCTGTTCACCTCTCCAGCGGCAGATCGTTACGTACTCCCATGTGGTAACTTGGCTCCGTATCCCGGCCGTGTGGTCTAGCTAACTGTTGTCTCTGTGGGTCAGTGTGGGGAGGAGGCAGAGTTCGGGCCGGCTGCTTTGTGGGGGTTTTGTTTTTTAAAAAGCCTGCTGACATCCCTCTTCATTCTGGAGAGTGTCGTCACTGGGGAGGGGGGCGTGGGAGGAAAGGGTTATACAAAGACATGAGCCCCTTATGGACTGGGAGAGAGAGGAATGGGGGTCTTGGCTTGTTTGGTGGACCTTTCGGTGATGGAGTCAGAACTGTCGCATTGTCTATCAAATCTACAGGAGAACTCAATCTGCCAGTCGGAGGTGGGTTGTGGGGGGGGGGGGGGGGGTTGGCTTGTAGTCTGTGATTTGTCTGAGACCTTTCCAGACAGAAGCAGCATTATTATCTGAAAGATGATGTTACAGCTTCTCAGACTACATTCGTTAAGTGTGTATCACTGCCTTGCTAAACCTGTATTTTGCCTCTGTGTAAATGTCTTTGTCCCCATCCCTAAATGATCATCATTGTCTCCCCAGTGAAGGACCAATGAAGCAATGGATCATCCAAACAACACTTACACAACTGAAGCTGTCATGCATCTGTCATGTGTCTTGTCATAATTTCTTGGTTTCATTGATTGTACCAGAAGTTATTACTATTTATTTTAGATACAGTACTTTAGTTACTTTTGTCATTGTAATGAAGCTCAATTCACAACATTTCCCCAAATACAATCATGTTTTGTTTCTGAAGTTCTTAAAGAACAGCACAATGAACACTGTGTTCCAGATGTTGTGTCATCATGTCAGAGGGATTACTCACACCGGAAAGACTTGAACCATGTTGTGTTGTCGCAACACTTTACAGTTATAGTTCCTTAATTATCGGCTCAATCTCTAATCCCGGAGGCAAGAAGGTCTGGAGACATGGTTTTGCTGAGTAATAATCTGGTTTATTATCTACGTCTCTCACTGCCTTCAAAACCTGTATTTTGCCTCTCTGTAAAAGTGTTGGTCCCCATTCCTAAATGATCATCATTGTCTCCCCAGTGAAGGACGAATGAAGCAATGGATCATCCAAACAACACTTACACAACTGAAGCTGTTATGCATCTTGTGTCTTTTTCTCGGTTCTCGGTTTGATTGATATTACCAGAGTTTATTAGTATTTATTTAGACGTCAAACCCTGTGATTGCAAAAGTTTCCAGTGATTTTCCAATTTTCTTTGGTCTAGGTTTTTAATACAAATTTGGAGAATTTGAAGCACAAAAATCAACAGGATTCATTCTTTTGGAATCATGAATGTTGTGGAATATTTTGCACAGACAATCGGTGAATAAGAATAAGGCTCCGAGTCAAATATGTCTTTCTCCGTTTATTTCCTCGCAAGGGAAAAAAGGTCAAAACAGCTACGTGCTCAGTAGACTGCAAAGAACCTTTCTCCTCTCACATTAGGGCCAGGCGGTTCTTATACCTACAGGTGGCCTTCAAACCAACTCGTTGTGTCTCTACAGCCAGGAGACGGGCATCTTGTCAGTGTGAGACACCCAGCTCAATTCTTTTTCACGTCCCCACCAGCCCAGCTCTTCATAACCTTGGTCGTACAAGGAAACACTTAGAAGGGTAAGTTACATGTTTTGCCATTACATGAACCTATGTACAGAATTACATTTCAATCCATCAACTGTTGAACCCATCAAGTGAAAGTACAATATTTTAAACAAGGTGTAGTACTAACATAATATAAGTGAATCATGCGAAACTTAAACTCTTTCTTACAGTACTTGAGTTACTTTTGTCATTTTAATGAAGCTCAATTCACAACAATTCCCCAAATACAATCATGTTTTGTTTCTGAAGTTCTTAAAGAACAGCACAATGAACACTGTGTTCCAGATGTTGTGTCATCATGTCAGAGGGATTACTCACACCGGAAAGACTTGAACCATGTTGTGTTGTCGCAACACTTTACAGTTATAGTTCCTTAATTATCGGCTCAATCTCTAATCCCGGAGGCAAGAAGGTCTGGAGACATGGTTTTGCTGAGTAATAATCTGGTTTATTATCTACATCTCTCACTGCCTTCCAAACCTGTATTTTGCCTCTCTGTAAAAGTGTTGGTCCCCATTCCTAAATGATCATCATCGTGTCCCCAGTGAAGGACGAATGAAGCAATGGATCATCCAAACAACACTTACACAACTGAAGCTGTCATGCATCTTGTGTCTTTTTCTCGGTTCTCGGTTTGATTGATATTACCAGAGTTTATTAGTATTTATTTAGACGTCAAACTCTGTGATTGCAAAAGTTTCCAGTGATTTTCCAATTTTCTTTGGTCTAGGTTTTTAATACAAATTTGGAGAATTTGAAGCACAAAAATCAACAGGATTCATTCTTTTGGAATCATGAATGTTGTGGAATATTTTGCACAGACAATCGGTGAATAAGAATAAGGCTCCGAGTCAAATATGTCTTTCTCCGTTTATTTCCTCGCAAGGGAAAAAAGGTCAAAACAGCTACGTGCTCAGTAGACTGCAAAGAACCTTTCTCCTCTCACATTAGGGCCAGGCGGTTCTTATACCTACAGGTGGCCTTCAAACCAACTCGTTGTGTCTCTACAGCCAGGAGACGGGCATCTTGTCAGTGTGAGACACCCAGCTCAATTCTTTTTCACGTCCAGACCAGCCCAGCCCTTTATTACCTTGGTCGTACAAGGAAACATTTAGAAGGGTAAGTTACATGTTTTGCCATTACATGAACCTATGTACAGAATTACATTTCAATCCATCAATTGTTGAACCCATCAAGTGAAAGTACAATATTTTAAACAAGGTGTAGTACTAACATAATATAAGTGACTCATGCGAAACTTAAACTCTTTCTTACAGTACTTGAGTTACTTTTGTCCTTTGAATGAAGCTCAATTCACAACAATTCCCAAATACAATCATGTTTTTTTTCTGAAGTTCTTAAAGAACAGCACAATGAACACTGTGTTCCAGATGTTGTGTCATCATGTCTGAGGGATTACTCACACCGGAAACAATTTAACCATGTTGTGTTGTCGCAACACTTTTAGGAATAGTCCCTTAATCATTGGCTCACTCTCTATTGCCGGAGGCATGAGGGCCTGGAGACATGGTTTTGGTGTGTAAAGCAATTTGGTTTATGTGGAGTAAAAGCGTGCTTCTGATACCCTCAATTGGAGTTGGAGCGGCACGGGGGGCGTTGAGGCTGTAGAGGTCATTTTTGGGTCATTGGATGAAAGGATGTAGGTCATCACTTATACTTGCATGAAACTTCCATTTTTTTGCTTGTTTCTTGGTCATATTGTAAACTAATAGTGGCCTAATAAAAAGGCTACCAAGACGGACAGTAAATTCTAGCCAATGTATAGGTTGGTGGTTTTTTAATATGAAGATTTTAATGATGATATTGTGTATTAATGTTGTGACCTACATTTATACTTATCAGTACATACTGTACTAGTACACCGGTAGTACAATACAATAAAAACTTCAATAATGAGTATCTGCACTGTACGTTTGCAGAGTGTTGTGTGACCGGTTTCTTTGTATTGAAAAAGTTCTTTAAAACAAGTTGGCATTTACTTCCTTGTCACTAGCAACAAAGAAGTAGGTCAGCTTGTTCAGATGAGTTGTTAAATCACAAAAATGTGCAGAGTAACACGATAATATTGAGCTGATCAGCCATAAACTGTACAGACAAAGACACATTATAATCACGTCTAATAATAATGTGGTAACTGCTTGGAAAGTAGGATTAGTACTAAGGTAGAAGCATTCATCTTTATACCAGGGACAACTGGATGTCAATATTTAGTATTTTTGCTAAATATCTTTTTGGTAGTCAATATCTGGTACTTCTTAACGCAAATTATTTATCGCAAGTGCTGAAATGAAATTTTTACAGTTAAAGTTATTCTGGTTCTTTTTTTTATTTTTCATTAAAAAAAATTCACAATTCAAACAAATAAATAAAGGCAGATAAAAAAATACATTCATACAAAAAAATCAAATACATTAAAATAATAACAAAATGAATTTCCCTGAAATGGGCACTTTACAAAATAACACGTCACACAGGCGCATCAGTGGACACTTTCCTCCACAGGACAGATGATCAACGGGGCGATGTTCTTCCCCTCGTCTGGAACACAGGGGTTGAAGTACGGGTTGAGGGGCTCGTTAAAGTCACACCCGCTGTAGGTGTAAATGTGGGTCTTTGCCTCTGCGTCGTAGAAGGACACCAAGCCTTCGTCGTAGTCCAGGAACACGCCCACTTTCTGGGGCGTTTCTTTGAGGCAGAGCTTGACGGAGGGGCCGGCGCAGGCATTGAGGCCGGCGCCTTTCCGCCGGCAGATGGCCCAGTATCCGCTGTCGGGACGCACCGCAATGGCTCCCTTCCTGTTGATGGACTCCCGGGCCACGCCGAGGTCCCAGTCTGTTTTGTTTCCAACCTGAAACAAACATAAGACCTACATCGTGAGTCACTGTAGGCTGATGGTGTTTGAATATACTACATGTTGAACTTGTAAGAACCGCAGGGTGCGTTATATTAGTTATACATTCAATTTAATTTGGTAAAGTGCACTGCTATGGCCTAAAGCTTGTTTCCTGTTTCTGAGCTCCTTACCTGAACAACCCAGTAGCGCCTTCCGGTAGCAAAGCTTTGTTTCCCCGAAACACAAACGCAGGAGTTAAACCGCCGAGGACTGTCCAGGACTAAATTATTCTTCTGGCTGCCGACGGCCACCTGTGGATCAAAATTATCAACGTTACTTTTACTGTCTTCATCATATCAGACGTTTGCCTAATTCCTACAATTGCTAACAAACTTTATTACTTTCTACTTTGAAATCTGCATGTCATGTTTTAGAGGAGAAGCACAATAATTAGTAAAGTTTCATCAAACAATACCTTCTTTCTGTCTGGAGACAGGACGAGCCAACCTGAAGCAGTCTCAGGGTCCAGAGTGACATCGACTGCAGAAAACAAAGAAGAAAAACCGTGAGCCACGTCATAAGAAGAGGAACTAATCAAGATCAAAGTAGCTTATTGAAATAAGCAGTAGACGTGTGGCTGTGAGCATACCTGCGTATTGATTCAGCCTGTCTACTTCTGCAAAAAGAGAAAAGAAAAAGTTGATTTTCATGCACTGGTCATTACAACAATCTTTGGCAGTTAAAGAGGAGATCATGTTTTTTTCTAAAAGACTACTGACCATCTTCAGACAGTTTGTCCGATAGATCCTGGCAGACGGCGATGAGCTCGGAGAAGGCTCTGGTCACCGCCCCCATGCAGTGATCAGAGTAGACCGCCACCTCGGACCACTCTCTGGTGGATGGGAGTGGACTTTGAGATGGGAAACTCTAAAATGGGGGAAAACGGTTTGACATGATTACGGTTGTTGAGACGTTGACTCTGCAAAGAGACGAGGACCTTCATGTATCTAACCTGCAGGAGGTGAACCGGGCTCTGACTTTGCTCCAGCTGGACCAGCTCGATGCCCCTCGCCTGAAGCTCTCTGATTTCTTGCTGCAGCTCCTGCAACAGCTCCGCGGCTCTCCTCTCGGCTTCTTGATGCTTCTGCTCCAGCTCTTCCACAAGCCTGGCCTGGTTCTTCTCAATGGCGGTTATGAGCAAGCTGCAGACCTTAGCACTGCCCTGGATCTCCCTCTCTGTGATTTTCTGTTCATTGACACAATGGAAACGTTTAGTTTTATGGATGACAAATAGACAAAGATCTTTAGTTAGAGCTTTTTTTTAACATGAACTTACTTTACTTAGATCCACAGAGTTATTGATCTGTTCCATCTTTCTGCGTCTGGCATGGATCATCTGTTTGATGCTGTTCTTTTTGTCCCTCAAAGAGGTCTACAAAAGGTTAAAAGAAAGTCTTTCAGTGTACAGTAATACCAGAAGTAAAGGGAGGGAGTGTATTAAAAGAGAATTTGAGAGTTCATGTGAAGACGATGGCTAAAAGAACAGGTGTCTCACCTTGACCCTGTTCCTCTCCTTCTCTATCGGTACTATGGTGTGGTGTTTGTGTTCCCTCTCTGTACATTTCACACAAACAGGCTTCTGGTCGCTCGTGCAGAACTTGGTCAGCGGCTTCCTGTGTTTTCCGCAGAGGTGAGTGGTGATGAAAGTGGCCGTATCCATCAGCTGGTGCTTCTGCAGCGCCGCATCCTTCTCGTGTGGCGTGAGGTGAAGTTCGCAATAAGACAGCAGGCAGGTTGGACACGACTTGACCGATGGGGACTTGTCTCCGCAGCAAACGTCACAGGGAACTTGGTCAGCCTCGCAAAGCGGGTTCAGGGAATTTTTCCTGCTTCCTGGCGGCGTCGCAAGGTTCGCACTTTCCTCTTGAGCCCTTTTGGTTTAAATAAAATTTTGTTAAATATCAACTTAGTTGTAATATTTGTGGTTCGACTTTGGGTTGCTTTAAAGCCGAGAGAGGAAGTAATTAATAACAAACCTTTTGTAAATCTCAATGATTTCAGCAAATCCACAGTTGATCTTCAGTGATGGTCGCTTTTTGAATTTCTCTTTGCACAAAGGACACTCGGGCTTTCTCTTAGTGTCCCAAAATCCCTCAATGCACTCCAGGCAAAAGTTGTGACCACATGGGATGGAGGTCGGGTGGGTGAAGATGTCCAGACAGATGCAGCACTTGAACTGCTCCTCTAACGGAACGGCGAGGGACATGTTTGCAACTGCAAAAAAACCCAAACTGAATTACTTAAAAATCCATATTTAAAATGTAAGATGTTTGCTTCCAAAAACAGATGTCAAAACAGGGATTGTTGGGCCATTTTCTAATTTAAAATTGCGCTTCAATTATAGTTTAAAAGTCCCTTAGCCCTCCCTTCCAGGGTTTAAAGACAAAGTTAGCAGTAAAAACCATTACATTGTTTCTAATACCTGTTCTCCAGATTATTCAACCAGTACATGCTGCACACTCCTCTTGCATCAATGTTCCCTAATGTTTATCATTTAACTAAATATCCATATAAATGGGTTTTGCATATGTAAGAAATGAAAGTTCATTCTAATTCAGTGAGTCCTGATTGAAGTATCGCGTCCTACCTGGATGGGTCGTCATGGCGAGTGTCCCGATCGTCCTCGTAGAATAAACGTACAGAGCAAGTGCAGCGCGGTTTAAATAAGCATCCACACTCCCCGTTTGCAGAGGGATTAGTCACACTTGTCTAATTACCGTTAAGCTCCTCCTCGCTCGATAGGAATTTCCACATGTTATTCAAATGTTCTGGTACATTTTGTACCTTTTGTTCCTCTAATTACTGGAGGTGAAGAAGTGGAGCTCGAGCAGGTACGACAGGGTTTGGCCTCAGCCGCTGCAAACCTAAACAAAGAACTTTAATTATTCCTCCGGCATGATAGTGATTCAACATCTGGTAAAACATGATCAATTATTGTCGGTGTGTGCAAACCAGCTGACAGAATGGGACAGGTTGAAATGTACCTTGAGCAGTCGTTGTGGACGTGCATGTGAGTGATGTGGGATTAAAAATACTTGATATTGTTCACACTTTACAACGTGCCTCGGGAAAGGTTTGTGCAATTCTGTGATCTTAACGTCATTCCAGAGATGTATCAGTATGAAGATTAAAAAAGTCTAAAAATGTAGAAACGCCATCTTCAAAACCTCATTGACCAACAAAATGATCTAACACTGGATAAAATAGTTTCTGTTGAAACTTTTTGAGATAAAGTTAGAAAACCTTTGTGTTATTTTAACATATGTAAACCTGTGGCCATATAAACACATTTACAGCCATTTAGTGTTGAACTATATTATATTGTAGGCTGAATCAAACAAAATCAACAAATTTCCCCCTCATCCATATCACAGACACACACGCGCACAAACACACACACACATATTTTTGGATTGAAGAACTGCAGAAACTTTGCTTAACGCACACTGTACAAAAAAATATTATTTTGTGTGAAGTAAAAATTTTGGTACTTCTAAGCCTAAAGCACTCGCATGATGGTCACAAGAATCGCCTGTGAAACATTTCTCTCTCTCTATTCCGGCCTGTTTTTTCTACATCTTATTTTTTACATCCATACATGCGCACATTTAGTTGTCGTCATAATAATTAGTCCCGTTTGCTGCCACTCAACATGTAAATGCCAGTAACTGACCTAGATATGGTTTTTAATTACGGTACGGTAACAACATAATGTGATGACAAAGAGAGAAAGTGACCTATTAACACATTCAATCTAACGAGGATGAGCTACTTAGTAAGTACTTGTGGGTCAGCTGCTGCTTTTCCCCATCCTGTTTGCTTGTATCTTCCTTTTCCCCCTGTGTGTTTGTCTGTGCATTTTGTCCTCACCTGCAAGAGGCGTGGCCATTCATCCTGCTCCACATTCCACGATTCACCCCTGCAGTACTTAGACCCGGGCTGTTCACCTCTCCAGCGGCAGATCGTTACGTACTCCCATGTGGTAACTTGGCTCCGTATCCCGGCCGTGTGGTCTAGCTAACTGTTGTCTCTGTGGGTCAGTGTGGGGAGGAGGCAGAGTTCGGGCCGGCTGCTTTGTGGGGGTTTTGTTTTTTAAAAAGCCTGCTGACATCCCTCTTCATTCTGGAGAGTGTCGTCACTGGGGAGGGGGGCGTGGGAGGAAAGGGTTATACAAAGACACGAGCCCCTTATGGACTGGGAGAGAGAGGAATGGGGGTCTTGGCTTGTTTGGTGGACCTTTCGGTGATGGAGTCAGAACTGTCGCATTGTCTATCAAATCTACAGGAGAACTCAATCTGCCAGTCGGAGGTGGGTTGTGGGGGGGGGGGGGTTGGCTTGTAGTCTGTGATTTGTCTGAGACCTTTCCAGACAGAAGCAGCATTATTATCTGAAAGATGATGTTACAGCTTCTCAGACTACATTCGTTAAGTGTGTATCACTGCCTTGCTAAACCTGTATTTTGCCTCTGTGTAAATGTCTTTGTCCCCATCCCTAAATGATCATCATTGTCTCCCCAGTGAAGGACCAATGAAGCAATGGATCATCCAAACAACACTTACACAACTGAAGCTGTCATGCATCTGTCATGTGTCTTGTCATAATTTCTTGGTTTCATTGATTGTACCAGAAGTTATTACTATTTATTTTAGATACAGTACTTTAGTTACTTTTGTCATTTTAATGAAGCTCAATTCACAACAATTCCCCAAATACAATCATGTTTTGTTTCTGAAGTTTTTAAAGAACAGCACAATGAACACTGTGTTCCAGATGTTGTGTCATCATGTCAGAGGGATTACTCACACCGGAAAGACTTTAACCATGTTGTGTTGTCGCAACACTTTACAGTTATAGTTCCTTAATTATCGGCTCAATCTCTAATCCCGGAGGCAAGAAGGTCTGGAGACATGGTTTTGCTGAGTAATAATCTGGTTTATTATCTACGTCTCTCACTGCCTTCAAAACCTGTATTTTGCCTCTCTGTAAAAGTGTTGGTCCCCATTCCTAAATGATCATCATTGTCTCCCCAGTGAAGGACGAATGAAGCAATGGATCATCCAAACAACACTTACACAACTGAAGCTGTCATGCATCTTGTGTCTTTTTCTCGGTTCTCGGTTTGATTGATATTACCAGAGTTTATTAGTATTTATTTAGACGTCAAACCCTGTGATTGCAAAAGTTTCCAGTGATTTTCCAATTTTCTTTGGTCTAGGTTTTTAATACAAATTTGGAGAATTTGAAGCACAAAAATCAACAGGATTCATTCTTTTGGAATCATGAATGTTGTGGAATATTTTGCACAGACAATCGGTGAATAAGAATAAGGCTCCGAGTCAAATATGTCTTTCTCCGTTTATTTCCTCGCAAGGGAAAAAAGGTCAAAACAGCTACGTGCTCAGTAGACTGCAAAGAACCTTTCTCCTCTCACATTAGGGCCAGGCGGTTCTTATACCTACAGGTGGCCTTCAAACCAACTCGTTGTGTCTCTACAGCCAGGAGACGGGCATCTTGTCAGTGTGAGACACCCAGCTCAATTCTTTTTCACGTCCCCACCAGCCCAGCCCTTTATAACCTTGGTCGTACAAGGAAACACTTAGAAGGGTAAGTTACATGTTTTGCCATTACATGAACCTATGTACAGAATTACATTTCAATCCATCAACTGTTGAACCCATCAAGTGAAAGTACAATATTTTAAACAAGGTGTAGTACTAACATAATATAAGTGAATCATGCGAAACTTAAACTCTTTCTTACAGTACTTGAGTTACTTTTGTCATTTTAATGAAGCTCAATTCACAACAATTCCCCAAATACAATCATGTTTTGTTTCTGAAGTTCTTAAAGAACAGCACAATGAACACTGTGTTCCAGATGTTGTGTCATCATGTCAGAGGGATTACTCACACCGGAAAGACTTGAACCATGTTGTGTTGTCGCAACACTTTTAGGAATAGTCCCTTTATCATTGGCTCACTCTCTATTGCCGGAGGCATGAGGGCCTGGAGACATGGTTTTGGTGTGTAAAGCAATTTGGTTTATGTGGAGTAAAAGCGTGCTTCTGATACCCTCAATTGGAGTTGGAGCGGCACGGGGGGCGTTGAGGCTGTAGAGGTCATTTTTGGGTCATTGGATGAAAGGATGTAGGTCATCACTTATACTTGCATGAAACTTCCATTTTTTTGCTTGTTTCTTGGTCATATTGTAAACTAATAGTGGCCTAATAAAAAGGCTACCAAGACGTACAGTATATTATAGCCAATGTATAGGTTGGTGTTTTTTTAGTATGAAGATTTTAATGATGATATTGTGTATTAATGTTGTGACCTACATTTATACTTATCAGTACATACTGTACTAGTACACCGGTAGTACAATACAATAAAAACTTCAATAATGAGTATCTGCACTGTACGTTTGCAGAGTGTTGTGTGACCGGTTTCTTTGTATTGAAAATGTTCTTTAAAACAAGTTGGCATTTACTTCCTTGTCACTAGCAACAAAGAAGTAGGTCAGCTTGTTCAGATGAGTTGTTAAATCACAAAAATGTGCAGAGTAACACGATAATATTGAGCTGATCAGCCATAAACTGTACAGACAAAGACACATTATAATCACGTCTAATAATAATGTGGTAACTGCTTGGAAAGTAGGATTAGTACTAAGGTAGAAGCATTCATCTTTATACCAGGGACAACTGGATGTCAATATTTAGTATTTTTGCTAAATATCTTTTTGGTAGTCAATATCTGGTACTTCTTAACGCAAATTATTTATCGCAAGTGCTGAAATGAAATTTTTACAGTTAAAGTTATTCTGGTTCTTTTTTTTATTTTTCATTAAAAAAAATTCACAATTCAAACAAATAAATAAAGGCAGATAAAAAAATACATTCATACAAAAAAATCAAATACATTAAAATAATAACAAAATGAATTTCCCTGAAATGGGCACTTTACAAAATAACACGTCACACAGGCGCATCAGTGGACACTTTCCTCCACAGGACAGATGATCAACGGGGCGATGTTCTTCCCCTCGTCTGGAACACAGGGGTTGAAGTACGGGTTGAGGGGCTCGTTAAAGTCACACCCGCTGTAGGTGTAAATGTGGGTCTTTGCCTCTGCGTCGTAGAAGGACACCAAGCCTTCGTCGTAGTCCAGGAACACGCCCACTTTCTGGGGCGTTTCTTTGAGGCAGAGCTTGACGGAGGGGCCGGCGCAGGCATTGAGGCCGGCGCCTTTCCGCCGGCAGATGGCCCAGTATCCGCTGTCGGGACGCACCGCAATGGCTCCCTTCCTGTTGATGGACTCCCGGGCCACGCCGAGGTCCCAGTCTGTTTTGTTTCCAACCTGAAACAAACATAAGATCTACATCGTGAGTCACTGTAGGCTGATGGTGTTTGAATATACTACATGTTGAACTTGTAAGAACCGCAGGGTGCGTTATATTAGTTATACATTCAATTTAATTTGGTAAAGTGCACTGCTATGGCCTAAAGCGTGTTTCCTGTTTCTGAGCTCCTTACCTGAACAACCCAGTAGCGCCTTCCGGTAGCAAAGCTTTGTTTCCCCGAAACACAAACGCAGGAGTTAAACCGCCGAGGACTGTCCAGGACTAAATTATTCTTCTGGCTGCCGACGGCCACCTGTGGATCAAAATTATCAACGTTACTTTTACTGTCTTCATCATATCAGACGTTTGCCTAATTCCTACAATTGCTAACAAACTTTATTACTTTCTACTTTGAAATCTGCATGTCATGTTTTAGAGGAGAAGCACAATAATTAGTAAAGTTTCATCAAACAATACCTTCTTTCTGTCTGGAGACAGGACGAGCCAACCTGAAGCAGTCTCAGGGTCCAGAGTGACATCGACTGCAGAAAACAAAGAAGAAAAACCGTGAGCCACGTCATAAGAAGAGGAACTAATCAAGATCAAAGTAGCTTATTGAAATAAGCAGTAGACGTGTGGCTGTGAGCATACCTGCGTATTGATTCAGCCTGTCTACTTCTGCAAAAAGAGAAAAGAAAAAGTTGATTTTCATGCACTGGTCATTACAACATTCTTTGGCAGTTAAAGAGGAGATCATGTTTTTTTCTAAAAGACTACTGACCATCTTCAGACAGTTTGTCCGATAGATCCTGGCAGACGGCGATGAGCTCGGAGAAGGCTCTGGTCACCGCCCCCATGCAGTGATCAGAGTAGACCGCCACCTCGGACCACTCTCTGGTGGATGGGAGTGGACTTTGAGATGGGAAACTCTAAAATGGGGGAAAACGGTTTGACATGATTACGGTTGTTGACACGTTGACTCTGCAAAGAGACGAGGACCTTCATGTATCTAACCTGCAGGAGGTGAACCGGGCTCTGACTTTGCTCCAGCTGCACCAGCTCGATGCCCCTCGCCTGAAGCTCTCTGATTTCTTGCTGCAGCTCCTGCAACAGCTCCGCGGCTCTCCTCTCGGCTTCTTGATGCTTCTGCTCCAGCTCTTCCACAAGCCTGGCCTGGTTCTTCTCAATGGCGGTTATGAGCAAGCTGCAGACCTTAGCACTGCCCTGGATCTCCCTCTCTGTGATTTTCTGTTCATTGACACAATGGAAACATTTAGTTTTATGGATGACAAATAGACAAAGATCTTTAGTTAGAGCTTTTTTTTAAAATGAACTTACTTTACTTAGATCCACAGAGTTATTGATCTGTTCCATCTTTCTGCGTCTGGCATGGATCATCTGTTTGATGCTGGTCTTTTTGTCCCTCAAAGAGGTCTACAAAAGGTTAAAAGAAAGTCTTTCAGTGTACAGTAATACCAGAAGTAAAGGGAGGGAGTGTATTAAAAGAGAATTTGAGAGTTCATGTGAAGACGATGGCTAAAAGAACAGGTGTCTCACCTTGACCCTGTTCCTCTCCTTCTCTATCGGTACTATGGTGTGGTGTTTGTGTTCCCTCTCTGTACATTTCACACAAACAGGCTTCTGGTCGCTCGTGCAGAACTTGGTCAGCGGCTTCCTGTGTTTTCCGCAGAGGTGAGTTGTGATGAAAGTGGCCGTATCCATCAGCTGGTGCTTCTGCAGCGCCGCATCCTTCTCGTGTGGCGTGAGGTGAAGTTCGCAATAAGACAGTAGGCAGGTTGGACACGACTTGACCGATGGGGACTTGTCTCCGCAGCAAACGTCACAGGGAACTTGGTCAGCCTCGCAAAGCGGGTTCAGGGAATTTTTCCTGCTTCCTGGCGGCGTCGCAAGGTTCGCACTTTCCTCTTGAGCCCTTTTGGTTTAAATAAAATTTTGTTAAATATCAACTTAGTTGTAATATTTTTTGGTTTGACTTTGGGTTGCTTTAAAGCCGAGAGAGGAAGTAATTAATAACAAACCTTTTATAAATCTCAATGATTTCAGCAAATCCACAGTTGATCTTCAGTGGTGGTCGCTTTTTGAATTTCTCTTTGCACAGAGGACACTCAGGCTTTCTCTTAGTGTCCCAAAATCCCTCAATGCACTCCAGGCAAAAGTTGTGACCACATGGGATGGAGGTCGGGTGGGTGAAGATGTCCAGGCAGATGCAGCACTTGAACTGCTCCTCTAACGGAACGGCGAGGGACATGTTTGCAACTGCAAAAAAACCCAAACTGAATTACTTAAAAATCCATATTTAAAATTTGAGATGTTTGCTTCCAAAAACAGATGTCAAAACAGGGATTGTTGGGCCATTTTCTAATTTAAAATTGCGCTTCAATTATAGTTTAAAAGTCCCTTAGCCCTCTCTTCCAGGGTTTAAAGACAAAGTTAGCAGTAAAAACCATTAAATTGTTTCTAATACCTGTTCTCCAGATTATTCAACCAGTACATGCTGCACACATCTCTTGCATTAATGTTCCCTCCTTTTTATCATTTAACCAAATATCCATATAAATGGGTTTTGCATGTGTAAGAAATGAAAGTTCATTCTAATTCAGTGTCTCCTGATTGAAGTATCGCGTCCTACCTGGATGGGTCGTCATGGCGAGTGTCCCGATCGTCCTCGTAGAATAAACGTACAGAGCAAGTGCAGCGCGGTTTAAATAAGCATCCACACTCCCTGTTTGCAGAGGGATTAGTCACACTTGTCTAATTACCGCTTAGCTCCTCCTCGCTCGATAGGAATTTCCCCGTATTAAATGTTCTGGTACATTTTGTACCTTTTGTTCCTCTAATTACTGGAGGTGAAGAAGAGGAGCTCGAGCAGGTACGACAGGGTTTGGCCTCAGCCGCTGCAAACCTAAACAAAGAACTTTAATTATTCTTCCGGCATGACAGTGATTCAGCATCTGGCAAAACATGATCAATTATTGTCGGTGTGTGCAAACCAGCTGACAGAATGGGACAGGTTGAAATGTACCTTGAGCAGTCGTTGTGGACGTGCATGTGAGTGATGTGGGATTAAAAATACTTGATATTGTTCACACTTTACAACGTGCCTCGGGAAAGGTTTGTGCAATTCTGTGATCTTAACGTCATTCCAGAGATGTATCAGTATGAAGTTTAAAAAAGTCTAAAAATGTAGAAACGCCATCTTCAAAACCTCATTGACCAACAAAATGATCTAACACTGGATAAAATAGTTTCTGTTGAAACTTTTTGAGATAAAGTTAGAAAACCTTTGTGTTATTTTAACATATGTAAACCTGTGGCCATATAAACACATTTACAGCCATTTAGTGTTGAACTATATTATATTGTAGGCTGAATCAAACAAAATCAACAAATTTCCCCCTCATCCATATCACAGACACACACACGCACAAACACACACACACATATTTTTGGATTGAAGAATTGCAGAAACTTTGCTTGACGCACACTGTACAAAAAAATATTATTTTGTGTGAAGTAAAAATTTTAGTACTTCTAAGCCTAAAGCACTCGCATGATGGTTCACCAGAATCGCCTGTGAAACATTTCTCTCTCTCTATTCCGGCCTGTTTTTTCTACATCTTATTTTTTACATCCATACATGCGCACATTTAGTTGTCGTCATAATAATTAGTCCCGTTTGCTGCCACTCAACATGTAAATGCCAGTAACTGACCTAGATATGGTTTTTAATTACGGTACGGTAACAACATAATGTGATGACAAAGAGAGGAAGTGACCTATTAACACATTCAATCTAACGAGGATGAGCTACTTAGTAAGTACTTGTGGGTCAGCTGCTGCTTTTCCCCATCCTGTTTGCTTGTATCTTCCTTTTCCCCCTGTGTGTTTGTCTGTGCATTTTGTCCTCACCTGCAAGAGGCGTGGCCATTCATCCTGCTCCACATTCCACGATTCACCCCTGCAGTACTTAGACCCGGGCTGTTCACCTCTCCAGCGGCAGATCGTTACGTACTCCCATGTGGTAACTTGGCTCCGTATCCCGGCCGTGTGGTCTAGCTAACTGTTGTCTCTGTGGGTCAGTGTGAGGAGGAGGCAGAGTTCGGGCCGGCTGCTTTGTGGGGGTTTTGTTTTTTAAAAAGCCTGCTGACATCCCTCTTCATTCTGGAGAGTGTCGTCACTGGGGAGGGGCGCGTGGGAGGAAAGGGTTATACAAAGACATGAGCCCCTTATGGACTGGGAGAGAGAGGAATGGGGGTCTTGGCTTGGTTGGTGGACCTTTCGGTGATGGAGTCAGGACTGTCGCATTGTCTATCAAATCTACAGGAGAACTCAATCTGCCAGTCGGAGGTGGGTTGTGGGGGGGGGGGGGGGGGGGGGTTGGCTTGTAGTCTGTGATTTGTCTGAGACCTTTCCAGACAGAAGCAGCATTATTATCTGAAAGATGATGTTACAGCTTCTCAGACTACATTCGTTAAGTGTGTATCACTGCCTTGCTAAACCTGTATTTTGCCTCTGTGTAAATGTCTTTGTCCCCATCCCTAAATGATCATCATTGTCTCCCCAGTGAAGGACCAATGAAGCAATGGATCATCCAAACAACACTTACACAACTGAAGCTGTCATGCATCTGTCATGTGTCTTGTCATAATTTCTTGGTTTCATTGATTGTACCAGAAGTTATTACTATTTATTTTAGATACAGTACTTTAGTTACTTTTGTCATTTTAATGAAGCTCAATTCACAACAATTCCCCAAATACAATCATGTTTTGTTTCTGAAGTTCTTAAAGAACAGCACAATGAACACTGTGTTCCAGATGTTGTGTCATCATGTCAGAGGGATTACTCACACCGGAAAGACTTTAACCATGTTGTGTTGTCGCAACATTTTACAGTTATAGTTCCTTAATTATCGGCTCAATCTCTAATCCCGGAGGCAAGAAGGTCTGGAGACATGGTTTTGCTGAGTAATAATCTGGTTTATTATCTACGTCTCTCACTGCCTTCAAAACCTGTATTTTGCCTCTCTGTAAAAGTGTTGGTCCCCATTCCTAAATGATCATCATCGTGTCCCCAGTGAAGGACGAATGAAGCAATGGATCATCCAAACAACACTTACACAACTGAAGCTGTCATGCATCTTGTGTCTTTTTCTCGGTTCTCGGTTTGATTGATATTACCAGAGTTTATTAGTATTTATTTAGATGTCAAACCCTGTGATTGCAAAAGTTTCCAGTGATTTTCCAATTTTCTTTGGTCTAGGTTTTTAATACAAATTTGGAGAATTTGAAGCACATAAATCAACAGGATTCATTCTTTTGGAATCATGAATGTTGTGGAATATTTTGCACAGACAATCGGTGAATAAGAATAAGGCTCCGAGTCAAATATGTCTTTCTCCGTTTATTTCCTCGCAAGGGAAAAAAGGTCAAAACAGCTACGTGCTCAGTAGACTGCAAAGAACCTTTCTCCTCTCACATTAGGGCCAGGCGGTTCTTATACCTACAGGTGGCCTTCAAACCAACTCGTTGTGTCTCTACAGCCAGGAGACGGGCATCTTGTCAGTGTGAGACACCCAGCTCAATTCTTTTTCACGTCCAGACCAGCCCAGCCCTTTATTACCTTGGTCGTACAAGGAAACATTTAGAAGGGTAAGTTACATGTTTTGCCATTACATGAACCTATGTACAGAATTACATTTCAATCCATCAACTGTTGAACCCATCAAGTGAAAGTACAATATTTTGAACATAATATAAGTGAATCATGCGAAACTTAAACTCTTTCTTACAGTACTTGAGTTACTTTTGTCCTTTGAATGAAGCTCAATTCACAACAATTCCCAAATACAATCATGTTTTTTTTCTGAAGTTCTTAAAGAACAGCACAATGAACACTGTGTTCCAGATGTTGTGTCATCATGTCTGAGGGATTACTCACACCGGAAACAATTTAACCATGTTGTGTTGTCGCAACACTTTTAGGAATAGTCCCTTTATCATTGGCTCACTCTCTATTGCCGGAGGCATGAGGGCCTGGAGACATGGTTTTGGTGTGTAAAGCAATTTGGTTTATGTGGAGTAAAAGCGTGCTTCTGATACCCTCAATTGGAGTTGGAGCGGCACGGGGGGCGTTGAGGCTGTAGAGGTCATTTTTGGGTCATTGGATGAAAGGATGTAGGTCATCACTTATACTTGCATGAAACTTCCATTTTTTTGCTTGTTTCTTGGTCATATTGTAAACTAATAGTGGCCTAATAAAAAGGCTACCAAGACGTACAGTATATTATAGCCAATGTATAGGTTGGTGTTTTTTTAGTATGAAGATTTTAATGATGATATTGTGTATTAATGTTGTGACCTACATTTATACTTATCAGTACATACTGTACTAGTACACCGGTAGTACAATACAATAAAAACTTCAATAATGAGTATCTGCACTGTACGTTTGCAGAGTGTTGTGTGACCGGTTTCTTTGTATTGAAAAAGTTCTTTAAAACAAGTTGGCATTTACTTCCTTGTCACTAGCAACAAAGAAGTAGGTCAGCTTGTTCAGATGAGTTGTTAAATCACAAAAATGTGCAGAGTAACACGATAATATTGAGCTGATCAGCCATAAACTGTACAGACAAAGACACATTATAATCACGTCTAATAATAATGTGGTAACTGCTTGGAAAGTAGGATTAGTACTAAGGTAGAAGCATTCATCTTTATACCAGGGACAACTGGATGTCAATATTTAGTATTTTTGCTAAATATCTTTTTGGTAGTCAATATCTGGTACTTCTTAACGCAAATTATTTATCGCAAGTGCTGAAATGAAATTTTTACAGTTAAAGTTATTCTGGTTCTTTTTTTTATTTTTCATTAAAAAAAATTCACAATTCAAACAAATAAATAAAGGCGGATAAAAAAATACATTCATACAAAAAAATCAAATACATTAAAATAATAACAAAATGAATTTCCCTGAAATGGGCACTTTACAAAATAACACGTCACACAGGCGCATCAGTGGACACTTTCCTCCACAGGACAGATGATCAACGGGGCGATGTTCTTCCCCTCGTCTGGAACACAGGGGTTGAAGTACGGGTTGAGGGGCTCGTTAAAGTCACACCCGCTGTAGGTGTAAATGTGGGTCTTTGCCTCTGCGTCGTAGAAGGACACCAAGCCTTCGTCGTAGTCCAGGAACACGCCCACTTTCTGGGGCGTTTCTTTGAGGCAGAGCTTGACGGAGGGGCCGGCGCAGGCATTGAGGCCGATGCCTTTCCGCCGGCAGATGGCCCAGTATCCGCTGTCGGGACGCACCGCAATGGCTCCCTTCCTGTTGATGGACTCCCGGGCCACGCCGAGGTCCCAGTCTGTTTTGTTTCCAACCTGAAACAAACATAAGACCTACATCGTGAGTCACTGTAGGCTGATGGTGTTTTAATATACTACATGTTGAACTTGTAAGAACCGCAGGGTGCGTTATATTAGTTATACATTCAATTTCATTTGTTAAAGTGCACTGCTATGGCCTAAAGCGTGTTTCCTGTTTCTGAGCTCCTTACCTGAACAACCCAGTAGCGCCTTCCGGTAGCAAAGCTTTGTTTCCCCGAAACACAAACGCAGGAGTTAAACCGCCGAGGACTGTCCAGGACTAAATTATTCTTCTGGCTGCCGACGGCCACCTGTGGATCAAAATTATCAACGTTACCTTTACTGTCTTCATCATATCAGACGTTTGCCTAATTCCTACAATTGCTAACGAACTTTATTACTTTCTACTTTGAAATCTGCATGTCATGTTTTAGAGGAGAAGCACAATAATTTGTAAAGTTTTATCAAACAATACCTTCTTTCTGTCTGGAGACAGGACGAGCCAACCTGAAGCAGTCTCAGGGTCCAGAGTGACATCGACTGCAGAAAACAAAGAAGAAAAACCGTGAGCCACGTCATAAGAAGAGGAACTAATCAAGATCAAAGTAGCTTATGGAAATAAGCAGTAGACGTGTGGCTGTGAGCATACCTGCGTATTGATTCAGCCTGTCTACTTCTGCAAAAAGAGAAAAGAAAAAGTTGATTTTCATGCACTGGTCATTACAACATTCTTTGGCAGTTAAAGAGGAGATCATGTTTTTTTCTAAAAGACTACTGACCATCTTCAGACAGTTTGTCCGATAGATCCTGGCAGACGGCGATGAGCTCGGAGAAGGCTCTGGTCACCGCCCCCATGCAGTGATCAGAGTAGACCGCCACCTCGGACCACTCTCTGGTGGATGGGAGTGGACTTTGAGATGGGAAACTCTAAAATGGGGGGAAAACGGTTTGTCATGATTACGGTTGTTGACACGTTGACTCTGCAAAGAGACGAGGACCTTCATGTATCTAACCTGCAGGAGGTGAACCGGGCTCTGACTTTGCTCCAGCTGCACCAGCTCGATGCCCCTCGCCTGAAGCTCTCTGATTTCTTGCTGCAGCTCCTGCAACAGCTCCGCGGCTCTCCTCTCGGCTTCTTGATGCTTCTGCTCCAGCTCTTCCACAAGCCTGGCCTGGTTCTTCTCAATGGCGGTTATGAGCAAGCTGCAGACCTTAGCACTGCCCTGGATCTCCCTCTCTGTGATTTTCTGTTCATTGACACAGTGGAAACGTTTAGTTTTATGGATGACAAATAGACAAAGATGTTTAGTTAGAGCTTTTTTTTAACATGAACTTACTTTACTTAGATCCACAGAGTTATTGATCTGTTCCATCTTTCTGCGTCTGGCATGGATCATCTGTTTGATGCTGGTCTTTTTGTCCCTCAAAGAGGTCTACAAAAGGTTAAAAGAAAGTCTTTCAGTGTACAGTAATACCAGAAGTAAAGGGAGGGAGTGTATTAAAAGAGAATTTGAGAGTTCATATGAAGACGATGGCTAAAAGAACAGGTGTCTCACCTTGACCCTGTTCCTCTCCTTCTCTATCGGTACTATGGTGTGGTGTTTGTGTTCCCTCTCTGTACATTTCACACAAACAGGCTTCTGGTCGCTCGTGCAGAACTTGGTCAGCGGCTTCCTGTGTTTTCCGCAGAGGTGAGTCGTGATGAAAGTGGCCGTATCCATCAGCTGGTGCTTCTGCAGCGCCGCATCCCTCTCGTGTGGCGTGAGGTGAAGTTCGCAATAAGACAGCAGGCAGGTTGGACACGACTTGACCGATGGGGACTTGTCTCCGCAGCAAACGTCACAGGGAACTTGGTCAGCCTCGCAAAGCGGGTTCAGGGAATTTTTCCTGCTTCCTGGCGGCGTCGCAAGGTTCACACTCTCCTCTTGAGCCCTTTTGGTTTAAATAAAATTTTGTTAAATATCAATTTAGTTGTAATATTTTTTGGTTTGACTTTGGGTTGCTTTAAAGCCGAGAGAGGAAGTAATTAATAACAAACCTTTTGTAAATCTCAATGATTTCAGCAAATCCACAGTTGATCTTCAGTGGTGGTCGCTTTTTGAATTTCTCTTTGCACAGAGGACACTCAGGCTTTCTCTTAGTGTCCCAAAATCCCTCAATGCACTCCAGGCAAAAGTTGTGACCACATGGGATGGAGGTCGGGTGGGTGAAGATGTCCAGGCAGATGCAGCACTTGAACTGCTCCTCTAACGGAACGGCGAGGGACATGTTTGCAACTGCAAAAAAACCCAAACTGAATTACTTAAAAATCCATATTTAAAATTTGAGATGTTTGCTTCCAAAAACAGATGTCAAAACAGGGATTGTTGGGCCATTTTCTAATTTAAAATTGCGCTTCAATTATAGTTTAAAAGTCCCTTAGCCCTCTCTTCCAGGGTTTAAAGACAAAGTTAGCAGTAAAAACCTTTACATTGTTTCTAATACCTGTTCTCCAGATTATTCAACCAGTACATGCTGCACACTCCTCTTGCATCAATGTTCCCTAATGTTTATCATTTAACTAAATATCCATATAAATGGGTTTTGCATGTGTAAGAAATGAAAGTTCATTCTAATTCAGTGTCTCCTGATTGAAGTATCGCGTCCTACCTGGATGGGTCGTCATGGCGAGTGTCCCGATCGTCCTCGTAGAATAAACGTACAGAGCAAGTGCAGCGCGGTTTAAATAAGCATCCACACTCCCTGTTTGCAGAGGGATTAGTCACACTTGTCTAATTACCGCTTAGCTCCTCCTCGCTCGATAGGAATTTCCCCGTATTAAATGTTCTGGTACATTTTGTACCTTTTGTTCCTCTAATTACTGGAGGTGAAGAAGTGGAGCTCGAGCAGGTACGACAGGGTTTGGCCTCAGCCGCTGCAAACCTAAACAAAGAACTTTAAGACCTTTTAAACTTTAACTTTATTCCTCTGGCATGATAGTGATTCAGCATCTGGTAAAACATGATCAATTATTGTCGGTGTGTGCAAACGAGCTGACAGAATGGGACAGGTTGAAATGTACCTTGAGCAGTCGTTGTGGACCTGCATGTGAGTGATGTGGGATTAAAAATACTTGATATTGTTCACACTTTACAACGTGCCTCGGGAAAGGTTTGTGCAATTCTGTGATCTTAACGTCATTCCAGAGATGTATCAGTATGAAGATTTAAAAAGTCTAAAAATGTAGAAACGCCATCTTCAAAACCTCATTGACCAACAAAATGATCTAACACTGGATAAAATAGTTTCTGTTGAAAATTTTTGAGATAAAGTTAGAAAACCTTTGTGTTATTTTAACATATGTAAACCTGTGGCCATACAAACACATTTACAGCCATTTAGTGTTGAACTATATTATATTGTAGGCTAAATCAAACAAAATCAACAAGTTTCCCCGTCATCCATATCACACACACACACGCACAAACACACACACACACACACACACACACACACACACACACACACACACACATATTTTTGGATTGAAGAATTGCAGAAACTTTGCTTGACGCACACCGTACATAAAAATATTATTTTGTGTGAAGTAAAAATAATTTTAGTACTTCTAAGCCTAAAGCACTCGCATGATGGTTCACAAGAATCGCCTGTGAAACATTTCTCTCTCTCTATTCCGGCCTGTTTTTTTTACATTCATACATACGCACATTTAGTTGTCGCCATAATAATTAGTCCCGTTTGCTGCCACTCAACATGTAAATGCCAGTGACTGGCCTAGATATGGTTTTTAATTACGGTACGCTAATAACATACTGTGCCGACAAAGAGAGAAAGTGACGTGTGACACGTTCAAAGGTGATTTAAATCCAACAAGGATGAGCTAACAAGTAGTTTCTCTCCACTCCTCTCAGTGTTACACTATAATATATTACAATAAAGGATATGTGTCATGTGTGAGAACCACCTTTTATTTTTGTAGTTTGTCTATGAGCTAGTTTAAAGTATTTTATCCAGAGTAAAATGTGTAATTGTGTAAAACAAAGCTTCTCTCTTCTATACTCATAATCCAACCTAATGAAATAAGGTGGTTCAATTAAAGCTAATCAAATACTAAATGAAACCATTTCGAGGGGGATTTTTGTTACAAAATGTTGTGTCTGTTGGTTCTCAACGACTGTGTTTTATTTTATTTTTTTCATGTCCGGTACTTTAATGAATCTTCTTCACCGTGTTGACCTCTGGGTATAATGTAGAAGTCTGGTAACAAATCTCATCAGGAATCAGGAACATTTATTGCCAAAGTATGAAAGACATACAAGGAAAATTTCATGTTGGTTGGTGAATTGCATTGGACAGTAAGACAATGAGACATGTTTCCCCATCCTCACGTACTGCTTCCTGTCAGGCAGGAAGTCAGGGATCCACTTGCAGGTGGAGTCGGGCACGTGTAGCGGAGAGAGTTTGTCCTGCAGCAGAGACGATTTCTTTGAAGGCAGAGCTGAAGTCCACAAACAGGATCCTGGCGTAGGTTCCTGGGGAGTCCAGATGCTGGAGGATGAAGTGGGGGGCCATGTTGACAGCATCTTCTACAGACCTGTTGGCTCTGAAGGTGAATCGTGGAGGTCTTGAAGCAGACTGGTACGTGGCATGTCTCCTGGGAGGTCCTGAAGATGTCTGTGAACACTGTAGACGGCTGATCAGCACAATGCTTCAGTTTGGGGAGGAGGCAGAGTTCGGGCCGGCTGCTTTGTGGGGGTTTGTTTTTTAAAAAGCCTGTTGACGTCCCTCGTATTTTCTGGAGAGTGTCGTCACTGGGGATGGGTGTGTAGAAGGAAAGGGTTATACAGAGGCATGAGGCCCTTATTGACTGGGAGGGGGGGGCGAAATCTACAGTAGAACCCAATCTGCCAGTCGGAGGTCATTCATGGAATGAGGGCGAGGGGGGAGGCGGTTGTCTTGTAGTTCATTATTTGTCTGAGATCTTTCCGGACAGAAGCAGCGTAATTTGCTGAGAGCTAATGTTATAGGTTCTCAGTGTCACGGTGTGGTTCACTTCCTGTTGTATTTTGTAGTTTTCTGCCACTCGTGTCCCCGGGTAACTTCACTTCCTGCCTTGTCCCGTCATCCCCTGTGATCGTCTAATAGTTTCCACCTGTGTCCAATCACCTGCACCTCCCTTGTGTATTTAAGCCGTGTGTCTCTTGTGTCACTTGTCGCGTCATTGTCTTTCGCCACGCATGTCCGTGTCCCTTGTTGTGGGTATCTGTAGTTGCATGCCTGTGTGTTTTTGCCCCTTGGCCTTTTGGATTTTTGACCTTTGACTATTAAAGTCCTTTTGTTCCTGCAAGTCTGCATTTTGAGTCCTGCCTTCCACCCGCATCCCTGACACTCAGACTACATTTGTTAAGTGTGTATCACCGCCTTGCTAAACCTGTATTTCGCCTCTGTGTAAAAGTCTTTGTCCCCATCCCTAAATGATCATCATTGTGTTCCAAATAAAGGACGAATGAAGCAATGGATCATCCAAACAACACTTACACAACTGAAGCTGTCATGCATCTTGTGTCTTGTCATAATTTATCGGTTTCATTGATTGAACCAGAAGTTGATAGCATTTATTTTAGATATAGTACTTGAATTAGTTTTGTCCTTTGAATGAAGCTCAATTCACAACAATTCCAAAATAAAATCATGTTTTGTTTCTTAAGTTCTTAAAGAACAGCTTAATGAACACTGTGTTCCAGGTGTTGTGTCATCATGTCTGAGGGATTACTCACACCGGAAATTTACTATGTTGTGTTGTTGCAACACCTTTTAGTAATATTCCCTTCATCATTGGCTCATTCTCTATTGCCGGAGGCATGAGGGCCTGGAGACTTGGTTTTGGTGAGTAATCTGGTTTATGTGGAGCAAAAGGAGTGGAAAGCATTTTCTGAAACGCTCTGAATCTCTTAGAAGGTTTTTAGCTTTAATGTATTTCTCTACATTCATCTTTTCTCACATTCAGAGAGGTCTGAGAAGATGTCCTCTTTCAATTCAAAACACATTCTTGTTTCCAAAGCTTCTACTTGGACTGTTAACACAGGATTTTGTAGGAAGAAATTGGAGTAATGCTTTGGTGCACATGAAATAAGCACTTGTTTGGTGCTAAGGGAATAATTTGCTTGCTCGACATATTTTCCATAAAAGATAAGTTTAATGAGAAAAGTACTTTGTAGTTGCAACCTATATCAATATTGTATCACAACATATACGAATTAATAAATAACAAAAAAGAAAAAACATAACAAAAAAAATTAAACAATCCTTAAAAAGACAATTTTACAAATACACAAGTGCGCTGTTACTTTTCTTTTACAATTCTTTCTTCATGAAATGTTTGGATTAATTTCCTTCACCAAAGGGAAATTGTTCATGTTCAATCAGAACAATGATCACATCTAAAAGCATAGTACAGAGCATATTTTTGTTGAGTCGTTGCTAAGACATCACGCCCAGACCTTCATGGGTAAACATCTTCCATCACCTCGCTGTGACAGATGGAATGTGCGTGCGAGTTCACGTCGTTCAGATGAGCCGTCGCGTTAGTTTGCGGTTAAACAATTTGTATCTCAGGTGATACATTACCCCTTTAGGATACTTATTAACATTTCACAGTTCATGCACCTTTCGAGGCTTTTTTATGTTCAAATACATGATGTATAATTATATGTATTTACACATGACTCAATTGAGTTGAAAAAACAATACATGCAGTCAGATACAATGTAGATATTTCTGCCTTCTTTTTTTAGCAGCCTTTTGCAGTGATGGTTAAATACTAGTCAAGTAAAATTAGTTCATTGTACAGTATATAAACTTCAATAATAAACCTTTGCATCATCCTTTCTCATGACATGTCACAGAGGACAGATGATCAACGGGGCGATGTTCTTCCCCTCGTCTGGAACACAGGGGTTGAAGTACGGGTTGAGGGGCTCGTTGAAGTCACACCCGCTGTAGGTGTAAATGTGGGTCTTTGCCTCTGCGTCGTAGAAGGACACCAAGCCTTCGTCGTAGTCCAGGAACACGCCCACTTTCTGGGGCGTTTCTTGGAGGCGGAGCTTGACGGAGGGGCCGGCACAGGCTTTGAGGCCGCCGCCTTCCCGCCGGCAGATGGCCCAGTAGCCGCTGTCGGGACGCACCACAATGGCTCCCTTCCTGTTGATAGACTCCCGGGCCACGCCGAGGTCCCAGTCTGTTTTGTTTCCAACCTGAAACAAACATCAGACGTACATCGTGAGTCACTGTAGGCTGATGGTGTTTGAATATACTCCATGTTGAACTTGTAAGAACCGCAGGGTGCGTTATAGTAGGTATACATTCAATTTAATTTGTTAAAGTGCACTGCTATGGCCTAAAGCGTGTTTCCTGTTTCTGAGCTCCTTACCTGAACAACCCAGTAGCGCCTTCCGGTAGCAAAGCTTTGTTTCCCCAAAACACAAACGCAGGAGTTAAACCGCCGAGGACTGTCCAGGACTAAATTATTCTTCTGGCTGCCGACGGCCACCTGTGGATCAAAATTATCAACGTTACTTTTACTGTCTTCATCATATCAGACATTCGTCTAATGCCAACAATTGTTAACAAACCTTATTACTTCCTAGATCAACACATTTTATCCTAATTTTCAGCCCCTTTGAATTGTATTTTTGCTGTGAGAAATTTATAGTTTACAACTGCAATTCAGTAAAATTTAGCAACAAAGTAATGTTAAATAAACAGTAACTGTCACAATAAAAAGTTTTATCAAACTATACCTTCTTTCTGTCTGGAGACAGGACGAGCCAACCTGAAGCAGTCTCAGGGTCCAGAGTGACATCGACTGCAGAAAACAAAGAAGAAAAACCATGAGCCACGTCATAAGAAGAGGAACTAATCAAGATCAAAGTAGCTTATTGAAATAAGCAGTAGACGTGTGGCTGTGAGCATACCTGCGTATTGATTCAGCCTGTCTACTTCTGAAAAAAGAGAAAAGAAAAAGTTGATTTTCATGCACTGGTCTTTACAACAATCTTTGGCAGTTAAAGAGGAGATCATGTTTTTTTCTAAAAGACTACTGACCATCTTCAGACAGTTTGTCCGATAGATCCTGGCAGACGGCGATGAGCTCGGAGAAGGCTCTGGTCACCGCCCCCATGCAGTGATCAGAGTAGACCGCCACCTCGGACCACTCTCTGGTGGATGGGAGTGGACTTTGAGATGGGAAACTCTAAAATGGGGGGAAAACGGTTTGTCATGATTACGGTTGTTGAGACGTTGACTCTGCAAAGAGACGAGGACCTTCATGTATCTAACCTGCAGGAGGTGAACCGGGCTCTGACTTTGCTCCAGCTGCACCAGCTCGATGCCCCTCGCCTGAAGCGCTCTGATTTCTTGCTGCAGCTCCTGCAACAGCTCCGTGGCTCTCCTCTCGGCTTCTTGATGCTTCTGCTCCAGCTCTTCCACAAGCCTGGCCTGGTTCTTCTCAATGGCGGTTATGAGCAAGCTGCAGACCTTAGCACTGCCCTGGATCTCCCTCTCTGTGATTTTCTGTTCATTGACACAATGGAAACGTTTAGTTTTATGGATGACAAATAGACAAAGATGTCCAGTTAGAGCGTTTTTTTTAACATGAACTTACTTTACTTAGATCCACAGAGTTATTGATCTGTTCCATCTTTCTGCGTCTGGCATGGATCATCTGTTTGATGCTGGTCTTTTTGTCCCTCAAAGAGGTCTACAAAAGGTAAAAAGATAGTCTTTCAGTGTACAGTAATACCAGAAGTAAAGGGAGGGAGTGTATTAAAAGAGAATTTGAGAGTTCATGTGAAGACGATGGCTAAAAGAACAGGTGTCTCACCTTGACCCTGTTCCTCTCCTTCTCTATCGGTACTATGGTGTGGTGTTTGTGTTCCCTCTCTGTACATTTCACACAAACAGGCTTCTGGTCGCTCGTGCAGAACTTAGTTAGCGGCTTCCTGTGTTTTCCGCAGAGGTGAGTGGTGATGAAAGTGGCCGTATCCATCAGCTGGTGCTTCTGCAGCGCCGCATCCCTCTCGTGTGGCGTGAGGTGAAGTTCGCAATAAGACAGCAGGCAGGTTGGACACGACTTGACCGATGGGGACTTGTCTCCGCAGCAAACGTCACAGGGAACTTGGTCAGCCTCGCTTCCTGGCGGCGTCGCAAGGTTTGCACTCCCCTCTTGAGCCCTTTTGGTTTAAATAAAATTCTGTTAAATATTAACATAGTTAAAATATTCTTGTTTCACTTTGGGTTGCTTTAAAGCCGAGAGAGGAAGTAATTAATAACAAACCTTTTGTAAATCTTAATGATTTCATTAAATCCACAGTTGATCTTCAGTGATGGTCGCTCTCTGAATTTCTCTTTGCACAAAGGACACTCAGTCTTTCTCTTAGTGTCCCAAAATCCCTCAATACACTCCAGGCAAAAGTTGTGACCACATGGGATGGAGGTCGGGTGGGTGAAGATGTCCAGGCAGATGCAGCACTTGAACTGCTCCTCTAACGGAACGGCGAGGGACATGTTTGCAACTGCAAAAAAGTCACATTAATAAGTTTCAATGAAGACCACTTCCCATAACTTTTACAAATGGACGGAAGACTTAGTCTCCTACAGAAAACATCTTGCACTGTTGAATACATTAGAAATTGTTTCATATGAGTATCGCCGTACCTTTTTGTGTTGTCATACGGAGAGTTCTGATCGTCATTCATCAAACTCAAACAATAAATACCCAGAGGGAACCGTCTCTTTTGTAGTCACAGGTAAGATCCTCCCCGTTGGATTGGAGTTTCCCAATCAGGCATTCTGGTTGGTCTGGTTCCTTGTTCACGAGGTTTTATGTCTAAGCTGGTGATGGGATTAACGGCCAACCAAATTGTACAGAAAGGTGTCATTTGCGATTTAAAACACATAATTGCATTACTTACAGGCATGTTCGCTGGAGCAGCAATCAAAACGTGATAACCCGTAGTGAGGGACAAGCCTTTAACACTCAGGTTTGATTGGGTTGCTTTTCTGAATACTAGATAGTATAGTAGATAGGATAGTCAAATCAAAAGAATTTTATTTAAACTAAACTTAAACAGGTACAAAAATGTAAAAAATGTCGCATGATCTCAGCAGTTTCAGTTTCTCTCAGTCTCACGACAATTTCAAAGAAGAAGAAGAAACCTGAATCGGTCGTTTGCACCACAAAATATTGAGCAATAAAGCGACGGCTCATCTGAACGACGTGAGCTCGCACGCGCATTCCATCTGTCACAGCGGGGTGATGGAAGATGTTTACCCATAAAGGTCTGGGCGTGATTTCTTAGCAACGACTCAACAAAAATATGCTCTGAACTATGCTTTTAGATGTTTTCATTGTTCTGATTGAACATGAACAATTTTATTCTGTTTAAGTGTTGTTCTTTTAAGACGTATTAGTTGCATTTTTTGCAAGATAGATGTCAAATACATGTGCTAATGTAAAAAAAAGCATACTTAGGTGAGGCGACAGTCATGGGAAATGCAAAGCAGTTTTAGCACAGATAGTTTTATTTTTATTTTATACATTCATTCTTATTCATCGACCTGTTTCGCAGAGTTCCATCTTCTCTTCCATAAATGTAAACATGAAGCACCTCAGCTGAGGAAGTACAGGAGGCCACAGACGGCTGAACCCTTAATCCAAACCTTAACTAAACCCTAACCCCTCGTTGAATTAGAAACGACTGTATTGCAAATTAGCGTCGTAGCTGTTGTCCCCGATTTCTCATTTGGTCCTCATTGATCTTTTTTCTAAATGATTTCTCTAAAAGTAGCCTGGAGACAGACAGATATTTTAATTACCTGTTACTGGCAATCCTAGTAGTCACACTACACACACACACACACACACAGACACACACAAAGCACGTAGAGACGTTGCGCCGTCAGAGTCTGGGAATTCCCAATCGCATGGACCATTAGATTTAACTTCAGCAGGCCGCTTAAGCCTCCTATCCGACCCGACGGCCAACGCACATATCTGCTTTTCTTATCTGGAGACACCTGGCGCTAAGCGTTGCGTGACGACCCACGTCAGACTCGCCGTTCTGAGAGAACAGCATGTCCTTTCAGCTCGGGGAACGCGCCGTACGATAACATACTTTCTGTTGGAGAACTCGGTTGTGGTCAGTGAAGAAGTACACAACAAAGTAGATAAAGAGATAACTTTTTTGGTGCGTCAACATTACGCCACCGTTACAGTTACTTGTAATCACGCGCTGGCTGCCATGATCTAATTGAAGACCATGATTTCATGTTTAGAGGCGCTTTTCGTGCTGAGACCATTCCAAGATTTACCATTACTTTTCTTTTTTAGAAACTCAAAAGTTACGCTCATGTAGAGCTCATCCGTACATGTTAATTATCACATCACATTGTCACTGCATTCCTTGCTTGCTTGAGACCGCCGTGTCATGTCATGTACTTTAGATATATATACATGTATTTCTGATTGCTACGCTTCTACTCGCACTCGTCAGCGGAATCGAAAACTAAGACTAACAAAACCTGTAATGTCTCTCTCAACGAGCAGGGAGGGAGCGGTTCACGCTGCATTGTGTGCTTTGGTTGGTAATGAAAGAAAAGTGGGAAACGAAAGGTGTGAGAATGCGAGACAGCTTTTAGACGGAACCGTTGTCTTCAGTTAACTATGTGGTGCTGCCTGTAAAAATCTCATCTAACACGCTTACACCGTGAAGGCACTTCCACTGGAATGCCCGTTTTGTTGTTGTTCAAAACGCATACCAGAACAATTATGTACAGTCATGAACATGTTTATGCTTTTAAAAATATAAAGACGTTTATTAAGGGAGTGGATATATTCACCGCAAAGTACACTTAAGCCGTCTTTTCGTCCCAGATTTTAAGCGCATTTTGAAGGATTGCGTAAAAAAAAGCTTTTCAGTTTTGCCCGGAAAGGTGGATGAAATTGATCCATTTGTATTTGATATAGTTTTCATAATAAGTGAAAATAAGTAGAGGCGTTATTTGTCAGAAAACAAAATATTAGGCAAGTCTAATATTTTCTGGAAAATATTGACAATTTGGAGCATTGGATGAGTCTACAAGCACAAAGTCATGTTTTACTGTACCTAAATCTCATAGGAATGACATTTCAACGCAAACTTTTTCAGCCAGTTCTCACGATGTACGAGCGTGCTAAATATTTTCCGACAAAACAGTCGACCCCTCAGGTGCACGACTGTTGTGAACTATGTGGAACGCTGCCTGGAGCATGAAAACAGTGAAATGAAAGTACACAGATCACCTTACCATGAGAAGCAGACAAGGCGGATGGGGTTCAGTCAATGTGACGCCATCAAACTGGTTATTTTTCACATTTGGGCCTTTAGTCAATAATGAAACCCAACGAGCGTTTGCGGGTGTGAATCGCCTGAGAGCTGAGCTGCTTTGTCTGTCACGGTCTTGAATCATGAGGCTTTATTAAAGTCACAGATTCAAGTCATCTTGGAATGATTTTGTTTTTTTACACACAAAGAACTTGTGTTCTTCCTCGTTGCTGGCTGGGCCTTTTTCCTCTCGCTGTGAGACACCTCCATTCTTCGCCTCACCCTTCGACGCACCTGGATGAAGAAAACAATATGCAAAGTTTGAATGTCGGAATCCTAAGGAGGGGGAGGTCATAAAAACAAGACGGAGAAATGTGACTCCATTTCACCCTGTCGTTCACTGATTCATGATGATGGCATCTCAATACCTGTCACTCATAAAGAGAACCCATTGTGCTGTCTCCGGTGTTCAGTGGGTCTAAAAATGCAGTGACTCATGCGGCGTTGAAAGCACAATGCCTTGTTTTCATCAACATTTGCTGCACATCCAGTTTGTGACTCAGCCACGCACTCCGAGCAATGGTTTAAACAAACATCACACGTCGTCAATAGTGCATGAGCTGAAGCTCTACAAAGGGAGGGGGTCCACCCTGTCTCTATTCTCATTATTATTATTATATTATTAGTAATATTATTCTCATTTTTCAAAGATCATATGTGATGAAAAAAAGTCCCGAACAGAAACCAGGTGAATCCCCTTAATGCAAAAGAGAAAACACAGGCTGTGATTTCCCCTTTTAATGAAGCATACGTCAATAACGACCACGTGACAACATTTATGTAGCAAGGTACCTTAATGTGACTTATGCTGTGAAATAGAATGGACAACGACGTCACTTACCAGAAAAGCTGATGTAACACCACTTATATGATTCATATGCCACCACTACACATCAAAATACAAGTAAGTTGTCAGTATTAGAACATGATGGAAATGTACTGTAGAATACACACAAGTACTTAATAGGAGAATGCATTAGATTAGAATAATGGGGGAAAAGACAAAGATGTTGCAGTGGTACAGAACCTGGATGTGAAGAATTAGCTAAATACATTCAAAGATTCAAAGATTTTTATTGTGAGTTACACACGCCCTTGTGCTTGGCTTTCCAGAAAGCCGACCAATTTTAAAATTAAAATTAAAATTAAAATACATTATTTACATAAATGTACATGAAATAAAAAATAAAAATGAGGTGACGAGGAAAAGTGCAAAACTGAGCAGGTTGTAAAAGAAAAAAACTTTAAATGAAATGAGTGCAATATAAATTAACAGTACAGTAACAGTGAGTGAATCCTAACAAGCTAAAGTGCAGACCAGTTGTGAGTTATGTTATAGAGTCCTCTCAGCTGTTGATGCCTCTAATGGCAGTGGGGAAAAAATAGTTTTTCAGTCTGGTGGTCCTGCATTTGGCACTTCTGTACCTCCGGCCTGAGGGTAGAAGCGTGAACAGTCCATATTGGGGGTGGGTGGGGTCTTTGAATAAGGAGGCAGCTCTCCTGTGAACCCTGCGGTGGTAGATGCTCTGCAGAGAGGGCAGCGTGGTCTTGGTGATCGTTTCTGCTGTCCTCACCACTCTCTGCAGGCGTTTGCGGTCCACGGTGGATGTGCTGCCGTACCACACGGTGATGCAGCTGGTCAATATGCTCTCGGTGATGCAGCTGTAGAAGTTGCTGAGGATCTTAGGAGACATCCCAAACTTCCTCAGCCTCCTCAGGAAGTACAGCCGCTGTTGAGCCTTCTTGACCAGCTGCGTTGTGTTGAGTGTCCAGGTGAGGTCCTCGCTGAAGTGGACCCCAACGTATTTGAAGCTGCTCACCCTCCTAACTTCAAGCTCCTGGATGAAAAGTGGTTGATGAGGTCTCCCCTCCTTCTTCATGTCCACTATCAGCTGCTTGGTCTTGTTAGTGTTGAGGGTGAGGTTGTTATCCTCGCGCCATGACACCAAGCTGGCCACCTCCCTCCTGTATGCCGCTTCGTTCCCCCCAGTGATGCGTCCCATCACTGCGGTGTCATCAGCAAACTTCAGGACGATGTCATCCTTGTGGAAGGCGACACAGTCGTGGGTGAACAGGGTGTAGAGAATGCGGCAGAGGACACAACCCTGTGGGGTGCCGATGTTGGTGAAGATGCTGGCTGAAGTCCTGTTTCCAATCCTGACAGACTGAGGCCTGCCAGTCACAGAGGGTGGGGTGCACACCGAGTGTGGAGAGTTTATGGGTGAGTTTGTGGGGGACGGCCGTGTTAAAAGCGGAGCTGTAGTCGACAAAGAGCCTCCTAATGTAGGAGTCCTTGTTTTCTAGGTGGGAGAGGGATTAGTGGAGGGCAGCAGCTGTGGCGTCTGAGGTGGACCTGTTGCGCCTGTAGTCGTACTGCTGGGTGTCCGGTATGCTGCTCTGAATGTGGGACAGTATCACTCTCTCAAAGCACTTCATTATGATTGGAGTGAGTGCTACTGGCCTGTGGTTATTCAAGCAGGTGGGTGGGCTCCTTTTGGGGAGGGGAATGATGGTTGTGGTTATCAGTTGAATTATGTATTAATCATATCCGATGAGAAGAGAGGAGACGGGAGAGAGCGCAGAACAACTGATACTGAGATCAAATTGAAGGACTTTTATTTTTTGGTAACAAACGCTACCTGGTGGCAGGTTGGATTTAATTCAGCTTCGGTTCAGAAACTGAAACTGTTTGACTTTATCGACTCCTAGTGGTTGTTTATACAATATAACAAAAACGACTCCATTAAAGTAAATCAAGAGATATTTAAGTTCCATAAAAGGTTTACAAATGAGGTTATGGCTCAATTAAAAAAAGGTAGGTATAAAGCGAGACATTTTATCATTGGTTCATGGTTTGTTTATATGGTGGGAAAGTATACTGTATCTTAGGAGAATTTCAATCTTATTATCTTGCGTTAATTCATAGTCATAAGCAATTTCACTGAGCACACATTTTTTTAATATGAAAACGTACAAGAACAAGCAAAACTACAAATAATAAATCTGTAACTTTTTCTAAATATTGAAAATAAATGTTCCATGTTTAGAAGAAGAGGTTTTTTTACAGTGTCTGCAAACTCACAGCACTCTGAGAAATCGATACAGAATAGTATTGCGATATTTTCCGCTGCGATATTGTATTGAACTTTTATTATCTACATTTTGGGGCCTGGAATAATACAATCAATTGCATTTTCAGTCCACTAGGTGGTGCTGTGTTGTTTACAGCGTGATTAGTAGGATGTTGGTTAAAACAAAAATGGAGACAATCTGTCCCCTGCTTCATGTGCAAAGACCTGCGGCTACGTTTATTTTGTACAATACAATGCATTGTTTGAAATACCTGTAATAGCACAGCAGTCCACACACACATGATTTTAGAGATAAATTTGACTCCGTAGATCGTAATACAAACAGGACAGTCAATATTTATGACAGTGTTGGTCAGTTTGTTGCTTAACAATCCCAATTTGCTGAAATTAAAATGATTGAAGTGAGATGAACGGACAGTTAGCATAATTCCTCTAATGTTTAAGAATTTTTTTATTTGAGGACAATTTGCAGTGGTAAAAAGGTAATAAATCACAATATATATTGCAAAACTGAGCATAATATTGTATCGTGACTAGATATCATATCGTGGGACCAGTGATTCACATCCCTAGTTGACATTGAACATATCTTCACAGAAACAAGGCGCAACACAACGGCTTGTGTGTTCCCCAAAGGGATTCATTCTTTGTGACAAAATCAATTCTTCTTTGTTTTGGGAATTCTGTTTATTCAGTATAAAAGAATACATTGAAAGCGTACACCCCCAAAAAATAGTAGAAAAATAACACATTGTCAAATTATTATAGTAGAAATACTATAAGTTACAATCAGACTTATGTATTAATAACTTGAACTTGAGTACCCAAAGATATATTTTTAATTTAATGAAAAAAACGTACAATGTTTACAATATTTTTGATAATGAACATTTTCCCCTCGGCCTCCTGTTCAAAGAGTCGCAGTCGCCTCACTTCTCCCGACCTCAACGGGACAGATGACCAACGGGGCGGTATTTCTCCCATTGTCATGGAGACAGGGGTTCAAGTACGGGTACACGGGCTCAGGGAACTCACATCCGCTGTAGGTGTAAATGTGGCTCTTTGCCTCTGCGTCGTAGAAGGACACCGAGCCTTCCTCGTAGTCCAGGAACACGCCCACTTTCTGGGGCGTTTCCTGGAGGCGGAGGGGGAAGGAGGGGCCGGCACAGACGTTGAGGCTGCCGCCCTTCCGCCGGCAGATGGCCCAGTAGCCGCTGTCGGGACGCACCGTGATGGCCCCCTTCCTGTTGATGGACTCCCGGGCCACGCCGAGGTCCCAGTCTGTTTTGTCGCCAACCTGAAACAAGCAGTTTTAAAAAAATGCACATCAATCAATCAGTTGCAAGATTTGCTTGATGCGATAGTGCGACTGAGGGTCTGAGCTCTGACCTGAACCACCCAGTAATGTCTCCCAGAGGTGAAGCATTGCTTCCCCAGGATGGACACGCAGGAGTCAAACCTTCGCCAGTCTTCGGGAGGGGAGGGTTTCTTCAGCTGGGGGCTGAGGCTCACCTGTGTTCAACAAAAACAACAACAACATGAGTTGCTGTCACGTAACCACAACTTGGTCAGATATTTAAGTCAGTGACGACGGCGCAACCCTTTACCTGTTTCCCGTCTGCAGACAGACTCAACCAGCCCGAAGCCGTCACCGGGTCCAGAGTCACGTCCACTGGAGAAAGAACGCGTCACCAAAATTTGCTCAACTGTACTCAAACACTCAGGTGTGCATGTAATGCAATGTGAGATATTATTAGAATAAGTAGAATTAATAAGGTGCTCCCTTTGCATCGTTTCGAGGCTTTGTTTTTACCCTTTTAAAACTTGGGATCATGTTTGTATATAAGAGGTCAAAAGGTCCGGCTACTTTTTCTGCTTGACTGTAAGTTTCTACGGAGGAGGCGACGAATTAAACTCGGTCAGACATTTGTGTGACAAGATGATGATTTCACAGAAACATACCTGCATATTGATAGAAGTCACTTATTTCTAGGGAGGAAAAAAAGAGAAAAAACGGTTTACTGTTATTATTTCTACATTACAATACACATTCATGGTGGATTCCTATGAATGAACATGAATACGTGAGTGTTTATCTATTTTAAGTCACCGACCTTCTGCTGCCAGTTTATTCTCAAGTTCTTGGAACACGTCCACCAGCTTGGTGAAAGCTCTCCTCACCACCCCCATGTGGCCGGACGGCTGCACCCTGACCGCGGACCAGTCCCTGCCGATGATCGGGGCCCTCAGGGAGGGAAAGCACTGCGGACGGGAGGACGGTGACGCGCGGTCAGTGCACAAACTCGCGGGGGCCGCGCTGCGTTGCGCGCGGACGTGCCGCTGCTCTAACCTGCAGGAGGTGGAGGGGGTCGTCGCTGCTCTCCAGGTGCTGCAGCTCGCTGCGTCTCCTCTGCAGTTCGTTGATCTCCAGGCCGAGCTCCTGGAGGAGCGCCTCGTCCTTCCTGTGAGCCGCTCCCTGCTTCTTCTCAATCTCGTCGATGAGCGAAGCCTGGTTTTCCTCGATGACGCTTATCACGTTGGTGACCACCTGGCTGATTCTTTCCAGCGCCTGTGCTTTATTCATCTGCAGGTGTGCATGAATCTGTATTAGTTGATGTGTAAATCATGCAAATGGTGCAAGAAGACAACAATGATTGGGCTCGTTAAAATCAAGTGGGAACGTACTGGATATATATGATATTAAAACACAAACCATACCTCGCTGATCTCTACTGAACTGTTGATCTCCTTATATTTGGAGTGTCTGGTCTTTATCATGTCCCGAAACTCTGCTTCCACAGTCTTCATCTGAATCTGCAAATACAGCATCAGGCGCACAGTAAAGAAACTGTTGTCGCGTTTCATCGTGAAAATTAAACCCCAAAAATGGAAGTGGGTCGTTCTCCTCACCCTGACCATCTTGCTCTCCTTCGCGATGGAGATGGTCTCGTGGTGTTTGTGGTCAAACTCTCTGCATTCCACGCAAATGGGGGTCTGATCCCTTTTGCAGAACCTATCCAGGACCTTCTTGTGGCTCTTACAGAGGTGACTGGTGACGAAGGTGCCCGGATCCGCCAGACTGTGCATCGTCAGCACCGGGTCCCTCAGGTGAGGCGTCAGGTGGATCTCACAGTAAGACAGCTGGCACACGAAGCACGACTTGACCGCCATCACACTGTTTTCCTGGCAAATGTCACACGGAACTTCATCGGTTTTTGAATGCTGTCTCTGGCGCAGTCCCGTATTCTGCGTCCTCTTGGGTGGGGCCGGCTTGTACGCCGGCTGGCCCTTTATGGACCTATTGACATAACACAGATCTGGTTAGTTCGAGTCAGACGAGGAAAAAGGTGACAGACGCAAAGCTTTTTAAAAAGAAAATGCAAACAGACTTTTTGAACTGCTCGGTGATGTCTTTCAATCCGACGTTGATCCTGAGTTCTGGGCGGATTTTGAAAACCTCTTTGCACAGGGGACACTCCGACTTATGTCTGGTGTCCCAATAACGTTTGAGGCATCCCCGGCAGAAGTTGTGCCCGCACGGGGTGGAGACGGGGTTGTGGAAGATATCCAGACAGATAACGCACCGAAACTGCTCCTCAGACAAGGCGAAGGCCATAATTCTGACTGGAAATCAAATAGCATTATTTTACTTTTACATTCATGTGCACAAATGTACTGGATTTCTTTTACAAATCAATATCCAGATGTTTACATGTAGTTATATCCTGCATTTGCTTAATATTGTGTGTGTGTGTGTGTGTGTGTGTGTGTGTGTGTGTGTGTGTGTGTGTATTTACTTTATGGTTAACACCTTTACACTGACCTTCCGAATGTTACAAGTTAGTCCCGCACCGTTTATTTTCTTTGTTGTTTTTGTTTGATAGAGATATTAAGTGACCAGTATTTAATCTCTTTTTATTGACTCATTCGAAGAGTTCCTTTAATAAACCGGGTCACAAATAAAAGGTATTTATGCTGCTATTAATACTACAACTACCACTAATTTTACTACACATAATATTAGGACTAATAGCATCATGTCTGTATTTTCAGCAATTTTTAAAAGTTCATTTCAGCTTTCTCATTTCTGCAATTTTAGCAATTCTTTGATATTCCTTTTATCTTTTCTCACTTCTGTATTTTCAGCAATTTTTGACAATTTATTTCAGCTTTTAGCCTTCAGCTTTAATCTTTCAGCATTCCAACGCATTTTCCACAGGAAATGCCTTTTCTAGTTTAGTCTTCATACACAGACCTCTGTCTCTGTAGAAAGGGAATAACGGCCATTTGTCCAATAAACCATTTATGTATATATATTAATTAATAGCTACTTTGATTTTACAATAAAAAATGTACACTCCTACATATACTTATTATTAATTATTAGTTTTTCACGTAACTCTATCCAAAAGATTCTAATCATAATTACCTAAAAGGTCATTTGATGGGTGTGTCAGAATGTTCTGTTCTGCAATTATCTCAGGTCGAGTATTTATATCCTCTTGGCTGCGAGTTGAACTCCGGAGCGATGCTTCCGATAATTGCCCTGTTGTCAAAACGTAACGCATGGAACATTTTAAAGAGTATTGAAACCCGTCTTGTGTACTGGTCCTTTATGCTTCGCCAACAACTGCTTTTCTTTGAATACTTTTTACACGGCAGCTTGCAGCTTTCTTAAGAGAATCCAGAGCAATAACCAACTTGAGCTGATCAGATGAACGTTTTTTTGAGTAAATCACACTAAAATATCTCCCCTGCATCTCGCTCTGTCTCCATCTTTTTTTGAAGGTACTGTGGAGCAGTACCCAGAATGCCCTTGGGCGGTGTAACAGTCGACAGGAGCCGTGCAGGGTAATAATACCAATAATGTTTGCCAAACCAAGGGAACACTCACATTTCCCTTTTGAGAAACATCTATTGTGAAAGGCAGTTGAACTTGAAACACAGACTCCTGCGTTTCTCTCTGCAAACATTATTACTCGATGCTCTCCGCTAAAATAGAAATATAATGTCTTACCTGTGAGGCTCAACGGACAGGTGCTCCTGAACACCTGGCAGCAACCGCTCTGAACAGATCACAGAAAAACAAGCTAAAAGTTCCTCCCATGCTTACGTTTGTCCAAGCTGGTAATTCCGGTTTCTTTTCTTCTTTTAAGTGTCATAGGCTGTACCCTATGGTCTTTGAACAGTAGTTTGTTTACCCCTTTGTCACACAGCCGTATAGGCATGAGACACTTTTCTGCGTATATAATGACACGTTTTGAATGTCATATTACAGAGCTTTTGTTGTGTATTTTAATAATGTTCACTCCAATGGGGCCATTTAATAAAATTAACAATGAAATACTTTATTCGTAGCTTTTAAAAACAATTTTTACACGTTTTCACAAGTGAAGAAAGTATGATTATTGTGATTATTAAAATGAGTCATATCTGAACAAACTGACTGATTTCAACCCCCGTGTCGAGCCATATGGGAAGCTTTGATTAGATTTAGCTAAAAGAAGGAAATAGATATTGTGTTAATTTGCGTTAATATTGTGTTAAACAATCTGATTCATTAGGGATCATCCAACCTCAGACGTCCCTCAAATGACATCAATCAAGCAGGTAGAGATATTAGTAAGTGCTGTTCCCCAAAGGACACAACGACGGCAGAAATCCTTAGCAAACTAAAAACACACCTCCACAGACCAGGTAGCACTTTATTAGCACTTTCTGCATGATTCGTAAAAGGGTCCATTTTTTTCTGCGCCCCACTGTGTAAATTTACTGTTATATTCTGTCTTTAAGTGGAGTTGAGGGCATCTGTTCAGGGGCTACTAAAACAGCCAGTTGTCTAAATGTGGCATATTTACGGGAGTATTGTATTAACGTGCACTGTCCCAAACCAAATAAACCAATAAATGTAATTATATTTTTCTTTCTTCTGTTTGTTAAATATTAACAAATGTTTAGAGGTGACAAAGTAACTCACTCGTTGGCTCGCACAGCTCTATGTTTCGATCCCTCAAACATTGACTATTTCCCCAAAACATTTTCATTCCTTTCTGTTCTGTGTCTGATACATTTGATGCTTTGCTAATATACAAATCGCCTTCCACGGCTTCCTTGTGCCTCACACTTGCGTTTCCTCGTGATGTCCAGTGGCTCCTGTAGAGCCTGTTAATAAGATAATTAAGATAATAAGCACTGGGTGGAACGCACAGTACATCCGTTCCTCCAACTTCCTCTACAATGTGAGTTATAATTAGAACACCTACATGTTAGTACAGATTGAAGGCCGTATCAAAAGGTACCTTACGGCCATCAAATGACGGCATCATCAAACATTTATTATTAGCAAAATGTTGAATAAAATTGAACACAGACTACATGAAAATAGATAGATAGATAGATAGATAGATAGATAGATAGATAGATAGATTGATTGATACTTTATTGATCCCTCAACAGGGAAATTTTGGTGGACATATTAACTTGTTATAACTGATTTATTATACATGCTACATTTTATTCAATTAAAATGTGCACACACGCCTGGAGAAAGACAGGCATTTGATGAAGAAGATGAAGGACGGGTTCCCTCCAAAGGCACAAGGGCTCGTCGGTCCCTCTGTGAGTAAAATACTGTGTTACTGTGCTGACAATATGCAAAGTGGCCTACTGATGATGCAGCCATATACAAATAACAGTTCAATTAATTGATCATGAGTCAAGTGAACTCAAGTGGATTCAAACCGAAAATAGAAAATGATAAAAAAAAAAGCCATGTTCAAAATATAGGCACATACAGCAAATATAAATATTCAAAATATACAAAATCTGATCAGATAGTAATCTGCCAGACGGCTCGGTGACCTCGAGTCAACACATTGATCGCTGCAGACACACCTGGTGGACGCTGCACGCCGCTGAGTGCACCTTTCTAGTTAAATGCATGTTGTCCACCGCCACCAGTTTACAGCGAAACCCGTCACATGACCTTTGATCTTTGATCTGCAAACGACCCACAGCTGACCCCGGCTATGGGCATTATCGGACAGGACCAACAAACACTAGAGACGACGTCGAGTCCATCGGTCCAAGGCCTCTCGTGTGCTCAGACGTGTCCTTCCTTGTCCTCACGTCCTAAACGAAGGAAGCGTTCAACGTATTAGCGGTGCTCTCAACCGAGGCACGCGACAGTGTGACAACGTGGCATGTGACAACTTGGCATGTGACAACGTGGCATGTGACAACGTGGCATGTGACAATCACCACCGCCGTGCAGGTTTCTGTTTCTTCGCGGGGAAAAATGTGAACCGTTGGACTTGAAACGCAACACCGCCCCTGTGCGAGAGCTACCACTGTGCAGCATGAACGTCACACGCCGCGACACGCCGCCAGGCGCGGTGGAGGAGGGGGAGGGTTCTGGCTGATGAGTAACTGCGTCCAGGTTACGTTTTTCCTGCTTCGCTGCTGGCCCTGCGATGCGTTCAGGCTCATTCACACAGCCGGAGAGTCACCTGCTGTGCCGTCGCCAAGGACACCAAAGGGACGGACCGACTGAGAAGTATGAGAAATATTTAAAAACAGCTAAACAACTATTAGGAATCCGTTTTTTGTTTGGGTTTGAATTGCTTAAGAGCAAGTCCCAGAACATTCAGTGTAGTTTAAAGTGTTTATTCAAGTTCCTGTTGCCTTTAGTTTGTGCTAAAGAAGTTGTTTAGTTTTCCTTCTGAGCCCTTGAACCAATAGTTAAGTTGTGTGCTCTGTATTGTGGGAGTAAATGATGAGCTGTAGATTTCATTTCATTTAACCGGACCTTAAGCCCAGTTTACTAAAGGGTCTCCTTGTGTTTCACGATTACAGTGCTATGATTATTTCATAAAACAGATGTGCTCACTAGTGATTTCGAAGGTCATTTTGCTGCACCTCTCTTTACACTTCTGACGTGTTATTTCTACTTAGAATTAACAAGACTTTATGCACAAATTGACATGCGTGGAACCTAATTCAGTGTGAATGTCCTGACGTATTCATAGCAAGCCATCATGATCACATGAAACTCCCGTTGGTAGGGTTGGTGCGCCGGGTTCTAATTATGTGGCTGTCTTTTGTATGAAGCAAGGTGTGCGTATTTATCCAGAGCTCGATGACTAATCAAACATCAAACAGTGCAGGGTGTATAATTCCTGAATTTCAAGAAGTTATTTAAATGCACCCGAGTAGAGTAGAGCACTAGAGAAGTGTTCAGTGTTCAGCTGGAGCTGTTTCATATTTCTAGTTAAGTCAAGTTAAATTTCTACCCGTTCCTGTTTGTTCTGTTTGCTTCCTCTAACAAACCAACCAATCGCCAAACCTCCTTTTGTCCCCATGTTTGATGTTTAACAGACAGGTCAAATGTTGCCGGAAAAGCAGTTCCTGTGCGCCATCTGTCAGCAGGTGTTCACCGACCCGGTCACCACGCCCTGCGGACACAACTTCTGCCGGGCCTGCATCCGGAGCGCGTGGGACGCCAGCGAGGTCTGCCGGTGTCCCGCCTGCAACGCGCCCTTCGCCTCGCGGCCCGAAATGGCCGTCAACGCGGCCTTCAAGGAGCTGGCGGACGCCTTCAGGCTGCTGGCGGCCCGTCCGGCGGCTCCCCCGCCGCGCTCGGCCGGACCCGGCGAGGTGGCGTGCGACGTCTGCGCCGCGACCTCCCTGCGGGTGAAGGCCCTGCAGTCCTGCCTGGTGTGCCTGACCTCGTACTGCGAAGCCCACCTGGAGCCCCACCGGAGAGTCGCCACCTTGAACCTGCACAAGCTGATGGAGCCCGTGAGCGACCTGCAGGACAGGATGTGCAAGAAGCACCAGAGGCTGCTGGAGATGTTCTGCAGGGACGAGCAGAGGTGCGTGTGCCAGTTCTGCACCGAAACGGCGCACAAAGGTCACCGGGCCGTCACGGTGGAGGACGAGAGCGGGCAGAGGAAGGTACGCAGCTGTCTAACGCGTGGGGCCTTTCCACCGTGAAATGATCACACCATAGTCGTGTTTACTCCCAATGTAAGCGACAAACCTGGCGGTTGCAATTCATATTCCGCTGTTTCAGATGCAAATGAAGAAGACCGTGGCGGACTTTCAGCAGATGATCCAGGAACGAGTGAAAAAAGTGGAGGAGATCAAAAGCTGTCTGAAGCTCAGCAACGTGAGTCCTGTGACGGAAATGTTCATGGCTGACACCATCAACAAACCCTCTCGAAGCCTCTAACTATCGTGATTTGAGGAGGCCGCATACGTACTAATGTCCTCAATATTCTTTTGATCCCTCGTCCAGACGGGTGCAGAGAAGGAGACGAAGGAGAGTGACCGCCTCTTCGCGTCTCTGATTCGCTCGGTCGAGGAGAGACGAGCCGCAGCCAACGTGGAGATCGAGGAGAAGCAGAGGGCCGCAGAGAGGAGGGCGGAGGAGCTCGTCCGCCAGCTGCTGCAGGAAATCACAGAGCTGAAGAGGAGATGCGCTGAGCTGGAGGAATTGGGAGACACGGAGGACCACCTGAGCGTCTTGCAGGTCACAATCACCCCGTAAACTGGAGAGCGATGGGTTACTATGGAATAAAATAAAATCACCGTTCAAACGTACAACAGTAACGCTGGAATGTCTTTTCAGAAGTCTCCTCCTCTCATGTCAGCCCCTCCCACAAGAGAGTGGACGGAGATCGCCGTGAACCCTGAACTCTGCGTGGGGACGCTGCGGGCGGCGCTGTCCAAACTGGACACGAGCCTGAAGAACGAACTGGACGGCCTGAAGACGGAAGGTAGAGTCAAATGCAAAGTTCCGTCCAGTTAGAACATGGCCGATAATCTTATGATACCTTTCAATTTAGCCTCTTCTAAAGTTTCTAAAGTTTTTATTGTCTCATTATAACATTTTTGTTTTTGTTTTCCTGGAAGAGATGAAGAAGATGCAGAAATATGCAGGTGAGACCTCATTTAATATGAATAAAGTGTGGTGATCAGACTGCTTTAAAGTCGTTCACTGCCCTCTGGTGGTTGTGCTGCAAATAGAAGACAAGATTAAAAACAGAGAACAAATGAACACGTGTGTTTTGGTTAGATCCTCTTTTATTTATCATCATCAAAACCAGGAAAGTGCCACATAAGAGTGATATGTAACATGGATGTAGAGACTGAACTCCTCATTCGATCTCGCCAGTCGACGTGGTCTTGGACCCGCACACGGCCCATCCCAACATCGTCCTGTCAGCCGACGGAAAGCAGGCGGGCCGCGGCGAGCTGCTGCACGTCGTCCCCGACAACCCCCAACGCTTCGACCCCGTCATCTGCGTTCTGGCCAAGAGGGGCTTCACGTCCGGGAGGTTCTACTTCCAGGTCAGCGGCTCGATCGGCGAACGAGGCCTTTTTTCGGACCGCAGCTTTAAAAAAAAAAAAAAAATTCTCTCTTATTGTCACTCAGGTTGCCGTGGGGACGAAGACCTTCTGGGACCTGGGCGTGGTCAAGGACTCGGTCAACAGGAAGGGGATGATTACCTCCAAACCGGAGAACGGCTACTGGACGGTGCGGCTGAGGGGCGGGGAGGAGTACCGCGCCTTGGACTCCCCGTCGGTCCTTCTGACCCTCGAGGCCAAGCCCCGGGTGGTGGGGGTGTTTACGGATTTGGAGGAGGGCACCGTGTCGTTCTTCGACGTGGAGGCCAGGTCTCACGTCTACACCTTCAGCGGGTGCATGTTCTCGGAGAGGATCTTCCCCTTCTTCAGCCCGGGGGTCTTCGACGACGGGAAAAATACGGCCCCATTGGTTATCTCAGATGTTAGTCCTCTGTAAAGCACCCAGGAGACGGAGACTTTAGGATGAGCCTTCGTCAGGAAAGGTCTGGACTGACGCAGTTTTTGATGAGTAAGATCTGGTCGTACAGTTCACTGAGATCAAAATCCCCCACAGCCCCAATAAAAGGCATCACAGCCTTGAAAGGTTCAACCTCGGCTTTTTAGGTTTCTAAGGAAATGTGCTTTTCATTTGGAAAAAGATTCAGATTTGGCACCAATTGGGATTATGGGTCACAATAAAACACTTGAACCACCTCAACCCCACTGAGACCTTTGAAAAATACAAAATAATACAATGAAACTGTGACAGTTACAACACACTACGTTAGCATTACTTAGAGAACGTCGTATTTCTGATCAGAGCTTACAAAGGTAACGAGAAAAAGTTCTAGCATGTTTCACTCACTGGTGATTTGTTTGTGAAATAAAGAAACTCATTTTACTTTGAATCCAGAAACCTTTTCTGTTTTGCAAAACCTTTGCATTAGCTCAGACGGACGTTTCCATGCGCTTTGCATTCTTAGAGGAGCCACGCCAAACCATGCAGGGAGGATGAGGAAGGAAGCACCGAGTAAGACGCCTCAGTAAACAGCGATTCACTCCACTGGGACGTTATGAAGTTATTGTGTCTGCACAAGGAGGTAACCACAACAACAACAACATTGCCCTTCAAAGTAAAGGTTGTGTAATTGTTTGACCCGTGGATCAAACCCTCCCTGCATGCAGTTGGTTTGACAGCAGGAGAGGAGAGGAGATGTAGGGAAATGTCTTGAGGAAAAAAAAAAAAAGGCAGGCCTCCTGTTTTGAATGAACCAGGTGAGCAGATTTAAAAGGCCGAATTAAGATGCAAGAAACAAGAGAAGATCAGACGGGGCTGTCCTGAATGACAGCGCCTGCTTTCCGCTTCAGAGGTGAGTTTTCATCATCGTCACAATAATAAAGTGGTTTTTTCCTTAATTACTCTTGAAGATCTGTATTCATACATAGACCATGGAGAGGACACTGCTCTGCATCTTGGTGCTCTCAGGTGAGTAATGAACACCCACTGCATGCTCTTCTTAACCCTTATGGTCAGTGCAAACCACAGGACTAGAAAACTGTATACTTGTTTAGAACTTAATTAAAATTACACTTTGTATCCCTTCAACACACCCGTCTAATAATACTTTTACTGAAGGAGGACATCGCTTCTCACGTTAAATCTTAATTCCACCCTCGTCCGCAGGTGTGTTTCCGCCCCGAGACACGTCGTCCCTCCGCAAACGTCTGTTCAACTTCGTCGACGAGCCCAAAGCGTGGGCCGACGCCCGGCAGCACTGCCGGGACAGACACACGGATCTGGCCGCCGTCAACGACGAGGAGGACCTGGGGAAGCTGTCCGGGCTGATTGCGGGCGACGTCCCGCGCGCCTTCCTGGGTTTGTACAGAACTTGGGGTTGGACCCTGACGGACGACGACGACCACAAAGAGGGAGAGGAGGCCTACTGGAACTGGGGGAGTGGGGAACAGTTGAAAAAAGAGCTCCATTGTGGGAGCGTCGGCGAGGCCGGCCAATGGTTCGCCACCAACTGCAGCGTCAGTTTGAACTTCACCTGCTACGACGGTACGTTGCGGCTTCATCGTTTTGGGTCGGCGATGCTGAAAAAAACCGCACAATCTTGTTGAGTTTGAAGACGGTGCACACGCAGTCAAATGGGTGCTGTTGTGACCTGTTGTCATTTGCCGTTTTACACAAATAAATGACTTTGTGCACAAACTCGACAACGAGCAAAAACATTCATTTTTACGGGTTTAAAATATTTTTTGGAAAACCTCATGAAGTGTCATTGTCATTGTCACATGCTGTTTCTTCTCAGATTGTTTTATTTGGTGTAGCAATTCATATGGGATGTTATGATAACCAATTGAATTACTTTAATTTAGTATGGGACGAGCTTTCCATTTCAGTTAGATAGATAGATACTTTATTGATCCCTCAAGAGGGAAATTTTGTTATCACAGCAGCATGTACAGGGAAGAATAGAATAAAAAGATACACATTACATACACATTATATACAATATAATAATAATAATAATAATAATAATAATAATAATGACAATAATAATGATAATAATAATATAAAAAATATTAAATTAAATTAAATTAAGTAAATAAATAAATGTATAAATAAACGTTCCAACGGCTAACCAGGTCTCTTCTCGCCATTTTGCAGCATCCAAAACTGCCCCCTCTGAGAGGTTTTCCCTGGGGCCGGACGCCAGGAACTGGCGCGACGCCCAGAGCTACTGCAGGGGGCGCTACACGGGCCTGGCCCGGGTGAGGAACCGGGCGGAAAACGAGCAGCTGCAGAAGATGGCGAGAGGGGACCGGGTCTGGATTGGGCTGTCGGGGACGGATTGGGCGTGGTCCGACGGCGCGCAGCCCTCGTTCACACCCTGGAGGCCGCGGGGCCCCTCGGCGGCGGGCGCGCTGGGGGATTGCGCCGTGCTCGTGCTCGACAGCAAACCTCTCGCAATGTCAGACGGGGATTGTGCTGAAAAACTGCCCTTTTTCTGCTACAATGGTAAGCAGTGGTTTTTCTTCAGCCACTTTTTACTTTTTTACATTAAATTCATACGGCTCCCTCTTATATTGTGTCCAGATCCAATGAGAAAAGTCTTGTTGAGGCTGGAGCTGAGCGCTGACCCCTACGCGGACATGAGAGCCCCCGATGTGATGGACTCCATCATGAAATGGGTGACTTACACCGTTGAGGGATTTCTGGCAGCTTGCGTGGATTCATGAAACCACAGCTAACGTCCGGCACCCTGTAACCCCTGATGACACTGCCAACAGCTCAGAAGACCGGCCGCGTCACCTTGGTGGTCTTTTTTCTGTTTGCTAGGTGGAGAAGAAGCTGAGCGATAAAGGAGTGACTGAAGATGTAAAGCTTAGCTGGTGGAAGCTTCCAGAGAAGGAGACGAAGCCTGAAGAAGAGGAAACAGAACCAATGGAGCTAGTGTGTTTTCCCTGATTCACACGAGCCTTTTTAATGGTTAGATATATTTTTTCTCTTGAACGTTCACTTGATCTTTGTCAATATATGGTAGTAGTATATATGAAGAGTTTATTACGTCCATTGAGCGTGTTCATGTAAGCACACATGTATGGTCATATTGTCATTTTGCGTTGCAACTTACCTTTAGCAACAAAAAAAAACATTTTTGCTCAGATAGCATCAGCCTTTCTAGAGGTAAAATCCCCAAGACACACAAATAAATTATGTTGGCAAAGATAAAAAGCAAATCAGCACGGAGACACACAGGCGTGTGGATCTTTTGGTTTGACTGTTTTTTAACAGATTAAATGTCGTATATCGTCTAATCTGTAAAACAGTGGCGTGAAAACAACAGTTTAAGGGGCATTATGTAGCATACTTTGATACCTTGAAGTCTAATGAAGGGGGGTTGAATTGCGACATCCACTTCAGATGAATCCTCCAATGCTTTATTTTGTAATTCATTCAAATCTGTTTTTCATTGCAACTCTCTCTCACTCCCTCAAAGTTTAGTATTTTGTGTCTGTCCTATTGTGATTATCTATATATTTTCTGTCTTTACCATGTAGAGTGATTTTGATTGACATTGACATTAAACCGCTTGGGAACTTAATAATAATGTTATCATTTTTATTCATCAATGTCAATAAACACAGCTCCTCAAAACACCGCTGTCAAGCGAACGCTTAAATGTGTTGAGAATAAACAAAGGAGGCTGTAAAATACCTTTGAAAAGGTACCAACACCCAATAAAGGATTAAGTATTGGAACGCGTCCCCGTGTGTCCAGCGGTTCCCACAAAACTCGCCCCATCCCAACCGAGCTCCCTCATTGGTCGACCGCGCCGCCCATCACGCACGTGACTCATTTCGCAAGCACGTGACCGATGTTGTCGTTATTTCGCTTCCGCCTTCGCTGTTCTCGCCGTGTCATGTGGATGTCAAAACTCCCGAGCTGACTGACGGGGCTTCTTTGGCGTCGAAGTCTACGCGGTGGCGCCGTAAAAATAAACCGCGTCTCCGCCGCGGCACTTCCGGGATTTTCCTCCCCCCCCCCGCAGAGCCAGGAGGCTCTCCGTGAGGCCGGCCGGCAGCGATGGATGACGGGGAGCGGTCGCCGCTGCTGCCCGAGCAGCGCGACGGGGCCAACGGCGTCTCTCCCGGGGGCGGCTCGCTGGGATACCTGCCGAAGCCGCACAGTACGTCCGCCCGTCGGTCCCTCTGCCGGGGACGACTAGTTATTTACTGTTGTGTACAAGTTGGAGAACATCGTCAACGTGTAAATAAACGGAGCCCGTGTTAGATTTTTTTTTTTTTAATGGCGAGTTAGCCTGCTAGCTAGCAGATTAGCTAACGTCAGCTATAAATACTGAAGTTACGGGAACAGACTCACAGATTTATCCCTCGCGTTTAATGCGCCGTTAATACAGTTTAACGGCGTTTTGAAGCTTCCTTCTCACATTGCAGATTACAACACTAATATGTAATATTAGGACAAACGCAACACAGTGAGTCCTGCATTTTAAACATTAATGCTGCTTCAATAAAAGTGTGTGTTTATGAGCAAAATACACTCAAAGTAAAGATGTTTAAAAATAGATGGTATTGTTTTACTATATTATAATAGATGGTGTCTTTTACTGCTGTAGAAAAAAAACACTTTCATGCTGCAGTTTATTAGAAAAAAAAGCTGTGAGATTCAGTAATAAAACATTATTTCCCTCTGAGATGATGATATTCACCTTGGTGGATTAATGAACTACCATTTTTACCTTTCAATTAAACCTTTTAAAAGGTGTTTGTGGTCTCCAACTGTATCATACCAAATAAGAATTTAACATTGCACAGACAAAAAATGTATCTACGTTAATAAAAATAATCAGCCCCGGTATCATTCGCAGACTTTAAGTATCCCGCTGGTGTAATCAGGCCTTCATCTCCGCTTCATGTCCTCTTTCCTCCTCCTCGCTCCTTCCCTGTCTGTCACACGCTGGTTATGACGTCACGATAACCGGTATAACTGCTTCGCCGTATCTGCTGACAGACACGTGACTCCCTGTGTGGAGTTCCATTGCTGCCCTGACGACGTGCGGCGTTGTCTTGTTTGGTTTTTTTCGACTGCGTCTGTGTCGCGTGCATCCACCTGCGGAAAAAAGCCTCGATTTCGTACGATAATGAGCTGAACGTGTAACCCGAACCGCGCCCCCCTCTCTCCAGGTTTGGCGCCGTTCGCCAGCCCGGTGGCTGCCGGCGAGCCGCCTCCTCCCTACTCGCCGCAGGGCAGCCCGGACAGCGGCAGCAGCGCTCCGGTCATCAGCTGCCGCGTCTGCCAGAGCGCCATACCCGTGGAGGGCAAGGCGCACCAGCACGTGGTGAAGTGCGACATCTGCAACGAAGCCACGGTAATCGGGCGGGTCGGGGGACGGGGGTGTCGGGCCGGTGACGTGGGAAACGGAAACCGCTGGAGCGAAACGAAACCCCGCGCGGAACCTCCGACGCAGTTCCTCATTGTTCCGTCCTCTTGTCTCCGCAGCCGATAAAGAACGCCCCCGTCGGGAAGAAGTACGTCCGCTGTCCATGCAACTGTCTCCTGATCTGCAAAGTCACGTCGCAGAGGATCGCCTGTCCGAGACCGTACTGGTGATGATCTCTTCATTATTTGAGCCTATTTTTGCTCCGACTGAAACGATGGAGAGTTGTGACCCACTTTAGATGAAAAGGATTCGGATGTCGCCGGTTTGAAATCGACCCGCGTGTTCAATAACAAACGTGACGCGCCAGCTTTAGATCTCCTCCTGTGGTTTAGATCATCGCAGACCGGCTGGTGTCTTTAAAGGCGCAATCATGTGGGACGTCTCCCGTTGGTCATAGATGTTTCAAATGCACCCTTTTTTTTTTTAACGTTTCTTTACTTCCTGCCAGTAAACGCGTCATCAACCTGGGACCCGTTCACATCGGCAGAGAAAGTCCCGAACCGCAGCATCAGCCCGTCGGCGTCCGAATCATCTGTGGACACTGCGCCAACACCTTCCTGGTAGGGAACACGCACGCGCGCACACACGCCATTTTGAAGGTGCAAACTTTGCTTCTTTAGTCGTGTGATGTTTCACTTCCTGTTTCCAGTGGACGGAGTTTTCTGACAGGACCTTGGCCCGATGTCCACACTGCCGAAAAGTGTAAGAGCCTCAACAATTCCCCCGTAAAAGCGGCTTTTTTGTTTCTTCAACTGTTCAAGCGTTACTCCTGCCTCTTGTTTCCAGCTCTTCTATTGGTCGGCGGTACCCCAGGAGGAGGAGCTTGCTGTGCTTCCTGCTGTTTGTTGTCCTCGCCACCTCCGCCGCTGGACTCATGGTGTGTGTGTGTGTGTGTGTGTGTGTGTGTTTATGTGTGTGACAGTTTTAGAAGTTATTAATAATAATGCACGTAGAACAAACTACAGTCTTGATGTTGTTTTGAAGGTCTTCAGTATTTCAAGCTGTCCGATGCTTCAATAGAATGGTGGAGACGGAGTTTATTGAGTTTAATAAAAAATAAATAAAAATAAGGCCTTTGTTCCCAGTGGATATCTTGATCACACACATGATTTGCAGAGTGTCAACAATCCAAGAAAAAGCACGAAAGAGATGCTCGACCTTCTTTGGCCTCGTCGTATCTTTTGAGCTGACTCATCGTCTGCGTTCCTGTGTCTTCAGGTCGGAACGTGGACGCCCGCCCGGCACTCTAAAGGGATCTACGTCTCATGGGTGCTGCTGATCCTGCTCGCTCTGTTCACCATGGCGAGAAGCATCTACTGGAGGTGTCTGAAAATCAGCGACCCCATATCCAACATCACGTAGAGAGAGAGGGAGGGAGAGCGAGAAGGTAGATGAGAGGGCAAGTGGATGAAGAGTAGGACGGAAACAAAATATACAGGCAAAATCAAACTGCACACACGCCAGAATGGATTTATTCACTATCCAGCTTAGCACAGAAGTGCTAATGCTAGCGTTAGGAACGAACTTCCTAGTGTCACTATTACCCAACGTTTACCAATGACATTTTAAACGAGGGCGTGGTCGGAGCTGGCTGATGCTACGCTATGATTGGCCAGTCTGCGTCAGGGGGGGCGGAACTTAACGCTTGGTCGAGTGTCGATAGTTTTTTGTTGTATTATTACAAACTGGGGATTGTGGTTCCCACAGAGATTACATGAAGACAAAAACTAGATATTTTCTGAGCTGGTGGTCGAACGTGACGTTTCAAAGCCCGGTGCTGCTGTTCAATTCACGACAATGTATACAGGTTTTAATTCTTGTGACCTCAAATTATGAAATCTGTGTTTCCTCCCAAGAAATGCAATAATAGCAAATATCAGCTTAGCTTGAGGTGAGAACGCAGTGCAGGAGGGTTTCCTTCTACTGAGCGGTGTAATCAAAATCTTTGTGAAACAATACTTTTGCTTATGTGTCCTTTAAATAATTTAACCCAGAACGTTTGTTTTTCCCGCCATTCTAGAAGAATAAATGACTCCTTTATTGTAATTAAATGTTAGGATTTTAGGGAAGTGCAAATATTGTTTTTTGATTAAGATCAAAAGGGTTTATAACCATGCGTTTACGTCTACGGCCAGGTAGCGGAGTATAAAATCTGCTTACTTTTGTATAAAAATAACATGTCCTTCTTGGGGCGTTATTCACGAGATAACCAGATAATATAATGAGGAAAATGTAATTTACATAATTATTGGCATTAAGAGTAAGCAGCAATTTTTCAAAGCATCTTGTCAGGGTTCAGGTCATCTCACACGTGGATTTTGGGGCATTTGGTTTAATGTACTTGCGGTTATTTGATTTAATTAATAAAAAAGCTCTGCTAATCTTTTAACTAAAAGGGGCTTTTTCACTTGTTTGAGTGACTTTAAGAAATCCTTTGAAGTCCAGTTCTCTGTTGAGTGTAAATATTTGCTGATCTTTTTCTGACTGTACAGAATTCTGTTGATTTAATGAGCATTTAATGTACGTACTCGCTGACTATGAAACACGTTGCACTACACTGACGGATGTGCTCCTACTGTTTGCTCTTGTCTATTATTCCGGTGGATGGATTGTATTTTTCTTTTTTGTATATTGTGAAACAAAGTAATACTTTTAACAACGTCCTCTGCCTCAAATGCCTTTTTTATTCTCGCAAATGAATTACTGAATATTTTGTTTTAATATTTACAATCTGTTATTCAAACCACATTTTTGTGTAACTTAACTTCTCAAGAACGAACTGACTAAAAGTAACATTTAATACTATACGGTAAACTTATGTAAAACATTTTTTTCCCCCTTTAATATGAGTGCTGAGCTGAGAAGCACGAGAGGGCACCATAACCAAGTTATCTCATCTTACAGTTTAATATTTGTTAAGTTCTTGGATACACACTCAAACATAAAGGAACTATTTGTGCTCAGTTAGTTCAGGAATCACATGTGGCTTTACACCCTGCAGGGGGCGGTAAAGCTGTCCGCCATCACCACTTTCACATATTTGGTAAAAGTTAAAACTAAAAGTGGGGATCAGTCGGAAACGGAGCCTTGAGAACTTTGTGTGGAACTGCTTTGTGGTTTCAGTCGAAGCTCCTGGAAATGTTTCTGTTAAGAAAAGAAAAAGCAGGTAAACACAAACAAACAGAGTGTGTTTGTTGGCGTTGCCTTTGGCGTGTGTGTGTGTGCGTGCCTGCAGGTTGTCGTAGTGTCTGCGGCTGCTGCAGTGCAGGTCCTTGGCGGCGCTCTCGGTCAGGTAGAAAACGGAGCACAGGTTGCAGAAATAACCCGACTTTGGGACCACGAACTCCCGACCTGGAGAGGGAGGACGTGAACGAGGTGAACCGGAGGGGCGAAGAAACAACAGCGACTTCAAAGGAAGCGGGAGTCTCACCGAGCGGGTTGTTGGGTTTGAACGCCGGCAGTTCGATGTCGGCGGCGACGCACGGAGACTGAGAGCGAGATCGCTTGGCTTCGGGTCCCAGAAGCTCCCTCGTCCGCTTACTGGCAGCTGAGGGGAAGGAAGGAAGGACCAGGAAGTGGTTTAAACGACCTGTGTGGATCTCACTGCCTCAGGATTTCAAATGTTTTTCTCTTTTTGTTGCATAAACTCGTTATATTGGAGAGAAGACGACATCTCTGCAGCCAATGACACTAAACTAGGGATTTCAGGCCCAAACTGTCCCTGTTTAGGTACAAATATACGCACACTGGAATGCGTATGGAGCCAAAACGAATTTGGCTTAATTCTATACAACTTATAGACCTTGGAGTAGTATTTCAAAGTATTCTGTGCACATTAATATGTGAAATCAATGGAGGACTCTATGGATTGTGTGGCCCTTTACCTGATCATAGACTCAATGTTTGGAAATGAAAGACCCGAAAAAGGTTTGTGTTCTGATTTCTTCATTTCTTTCCCTCAGAAGCGTGTCCTTGTTTTACGACCTTTGTACCTTTAATGTCCCACTTCTCCTCCTCTCCCTCCTCCCCACATGGCTCCTGGGTCTGGTTCTCAGGATGCTGCGGCTCCGGCTCCCCCCCGGCGGCAGCATCAGTCTCCGTCCTCTGAATCTCCGGCTGGCCGACACCCGACAACGCAGAACGACCTCTGCCCCGCGACGGGGGGGCGTCGGTTGCAGATGGAGGCAGCAGATCGCTGGCGGCTGGCTCCCTTTCTTCAGCGCTCTCCTCTTTTGTGGTCCCCTTTCTCACTCTGGCCGATTTCCTCACTGTGGGGAAAGACAACAAATCGGTGAAGCAGACCAGTGAAAGCCTTCC